>NC_048279.1:31061155-31436155 GCF_009762535.1 Notolabrus celidotus
ATCTGGATAACCTCTCATTAACATAACATCACTTCTGGTGCAAAAATCAAGCATATCATATGATTTGACAGAATCAGGTTTCTGAGTGTCTTTGTGACCTTTTCTTCATTGTAATGCTTAATGTAGCTGAAGGGGTGACGAGACCTACAGATGAAGGACTTCTTTTTACAGCATTTTGATTTTACAAACCCAGCTGCCAGATAATAATCCACACGTGTAATAGTTAATCTCTTTATGAATACATTTAAAAGAGAAGCCAGCACAATAACTAAGGAGATGTTTTCTTTATCATCTGCTCTACATGAAGAGGAAAATGAGGCAGCATTAGCTCAGCTAGCATCCGCTCCACTTTAATAGCTTCGTTATTACACTTGATTAGTGGGCTAATGTAAAAACAAAGAAAATAACTCTTTACATGACACAATGAGCCTACATGTTTATGGGGAATTAATAAAGAAAGACTTCTGAAGCCCGTGATGCTACAGCTAGCAGCAAGTGGCTCTAGAATATTCTGTTACCATCGTTACTAGCATGTGAGCTAACGTTAGCTGCTCCCCTAGCTCCAGAATGTGTTTTTACCTTGTTACACTGAGAAGCCTTCGAGCTCCAGGAGGAATGACACAGCTAGTTTAAAATAGATTCCGCTGGTTGGTTAATTATGTGATAGTAAAAATGCTACAGCTTACCAGAGGTACCGAGTCAGCGTGCTGTGTGAAAGTGACAAGCCGCTGGTGTCACTACACTGAATTACTGATGATCAGCTGACCTCTGAAGCAATAGGGCAAATCTCGCGATATTTCGGAACGATGCCTTCAAAGTCATACTGCCCTCTAGTGGTCAAAACGAGGACTACAATGAACGTTCAATTATAGATGTAAAGCAAGAGAGTACAAGGAAATAATAAATAAATAAATACATAAATAAAGTACTTTACTTAATTTCTTATTTAAGTAGTTTCAGGGCAGTGGACTAGGTTCCACAAATCTATTGCACTCAAAACAAGCAGGGCCTGTGGCAAAGGTGGAAAGAGTCGGCCTACATACATTTTAGTGGGCCTACACATTGTGTATCCCTAAAGGATATGTCTGCAGGGTGCTGCTGGTCTAGCCGCCTTTAGTTCACGTCGCAGCGGTTGCAGGTCCAACTCCAGGCCTCAACCATTTTGCTGCATGTCTTTCCCCCACTTTCTACTTCCCACATGCCCTGTCCCTCTTCAGCTATCCCATTGAATATCCAGATAATATAATTTTTAAAAAAAAGGATATATGCAGGGTGCTGATGGCGTAGTGGTTTCAGCATGCGCCACATATGCAGAGGATATAGCGGAAAGAGGCCTCATAGACTATAGGCCTACATACATTTTAGGTAGTCAAAATCAAACAACCAGATGTAGGTATGTTACACTTTACATTTCTTAACCCCAAAGTTAATGCCACATATGGAAACATTCCCTGCAGCATGTCAAACAAACAATTAACATCTAAAAGTTGTATAAATGAGTGCATTCACTGAACATGAACCATGTAATGTGTGTGAATTGAGTAATTTACTATCTCTATGCAGCCTGGTTTTGGACCCTCACACTATTTGTGTTTCAATATATAAGTTCAGTAATAAAGTTATCTGTATTTAAACCATTTATGTACAGCCTACTTGTGGATAACAGCCTAATTTTAATGTTTTTTTAATCTTTGTTTCTCTAATGTTGTTTAACTGTTTACACATCTTCCTCTCTCAGAGGTTTCCACTGTGTGTAAGTAATGCACAACATCAAATCCCTGCAATACTTAAATACGTGTTCATTCAAGCATCATTTCAACATGGTTGTTGAGTTATGGATATGCTAAAATATCTTCTGGTTTAAGCTAATTTTATTCCGTATTTATTTAAACATGCCATATCTCTGACAGTGATTTCAAGAAGGACCATCCAGACAAAAATAAATGAGCAACTTTACAGAACACATTGCACAGTTTTTGGAAAGCTCATCATGGAATAAGAAACTTTATTTTCCAAACCTAGCTTTAAATGATTTGTGTTTCAAGCTGTATCTTTAATCATATATTTGTAATTGCGAGGTCCCAGAAAACAACACAAGCCGGTGAAATAATACAACTCACAAAATAACATAATAGCCTACTTTCACTTAAATGCAACAAAACCTTCAATAAGATAGTGAGCAGAGATAGTTTAACATTTAAAGAAAAGTATATGTGGGTTATTTAACTATCACTCATGTATACTTTTTTTTTAAATGTGAAACTACCTCTGCTATTCACCACTGCACTATTATCATATTATTTTAGTCTGTACATATTAGTCATGCCTATTTGTTGTTCTTTGTATTTATAGCTGATGTTATTGTTATTATTATTATTACATTTTTATTTTTACTATATATTTATGTTTATTTGTATGCCTTGTACAAAGAGAGCACAGTTTACCAAAGTCAAATTCCTTGTGTGTTCAAACATACCTGGCCAATAAAGCTGATTGTGATGTCGAGCGAGAAAATAAATCAAACCCATTCTAACATTATTGAAGCAACTTTTGGAAATGTATTTACTCAAGAAGTATGATTGAAATGTCATGTTATGTGACTCT
Organism: Notolabrus celidotus; assembly: GCF_009762535.1. Taxonomy (NCBI): domain Eukaryota; kingdom Metazoa; phylum Chordata; class Actinopteri; order Labriformes; family Labridae; genus Notolabrus; species Notolabrus celidotus. The sequence goes on from NC_048279.1 coordinate 31,063,760, forward strand.
TCATGTTTTGTGGACACCAACAGAGCTGCACTGCTGCTGAGTATGTTTTAAGCATCCTACAGGGACAGAACCACAGAGAGAACTGCAGTGCGCATGCGCTAAGGTTGACGCCCACATTCTGGAGCAAGAGACAGACTCCATCTTTTTATTTGTATTTTTTACATCAAGCAACCATACAATAAGGAAAACCTTAGATAAGGAGCAGTGATGTTTCTGTTATTTAAAACAGTGTATTTTCATGAACACATTTTAGCCGGGTGAGCTCCTCCTGACTTGCAAGTACCATAAATGTTATTTGAAGAGCTGCTGCCACAAGAGGGCGCACTGCACCAAACTATACATGCTCCTGCCGGTTGGCCTATAGCCTGTGTTGGATAATTATTTTAGCTTTAAGTGCACCTTATTTGGTCCCAACATGTTTTAAAATCTTACATCTGACTGCTACTGTTGCTCATATATCCGCAGATTATTGGCACGAGTGTCGCAGGATGATGTGTTTGCTGGAGATGCCATTTGAAAATATAGGCAGTGTAAGCACTGTAGAATCTAATTATTTCTTTGCAAAACCTAATTAGGCATTAAAAAAGGTTAACGCCAGCGCCTGAAACGTTTTTGTTTAATAATCCCATTACTGACGGCTCATCATGTATAAAATGGTGCAGGAGGACACTAAGTTTCCACTTGTTAAAGGGAATCTCTGAGAAATAGTCGCAGTTTTTTGACACTATCTGCGTTTGGAAATTAGGGCTGGTAATTAAACTGCGGAGACTCAGCACAGCACAGAGTAAGTAAGGCTGCAGCGTCCTGTCGTGCATGTATTTTATATCTTTCATTCATGCTTTAACTGCTGCAAAAATATATCTGTTTCTTTCTCCTTATAATGTCTTGTAATGCATCGGGCATGGCAGAGTTTAGTAAACGGTGCAGTGAGATACAGACCTTGATGATTTTTTAAGCGTCAGCTCCTCTCGGACCATCTGCAGTCACCAGAGAGCTGAAGCTGAGAATTTCAATGAGACACGTTTTCTGCCTGACTTTTAATTCGAGCAGGCTTCTGAGCAGACCCTGAGGTACATATGTTGAGATAAAAAATTCATGCCTACCACATCAAACAGGGCATTGATTTAGTCTAATACGTGTATTGTAATTATTATTATGATTAGGCCTTTTTTAAAGGAGGTAAGGCTACATTGATGCAGTCAGCGTTGGTGCAGATGGTTATCAGAGTCATATTTAGTACAAGGAAAAAATACTATAGGAAAATCACTTACCTCTTTGTTAAGAAAATCTCGTTCTTAGTCCTTTGAAATGATCCATATTCACAATAAAAGCAGATTATTTAACAATAAACATGAAGAAGTGCATCCAGGTTTTTTAATTATCTAACAATATCTGTAGGTTTTGTTTTATTTGATTAGAGATTTCTCTAGAGGAACAACTACTCGTCTTTGAGACAATGGCACTCTGGGAATTTCCAGCATTTTTTAATCATGCGCAATAAAAAAAAACCCTGCGTCGGTGAAGTTATACAGTAGAGACGGGTCACTGCAACTTACATTGTAACAGGACAATGCACAGAACAAATAACAGGTACAATAAAACACTTTATAAGTTAGCCAACAGCATAAAGAGGAATTCTTTTTAATATTTTTTAAAGAATAATCGAAATTAGATATTTTTATTTCTATAGCTTATGTGAGCTGCTGCAAATTAAAATGAGTTGAATCTGATGTGAGCTCTCTGTCCTTATATTTAATTTAAAAGTAGTACTGTTAGGACACTAAAACATGCAGCAAAAGTACTGATACAATTATTAAAGCAATGCGCAGAATAACACTTGTAATATTTGATTCTCTGACTCCTGTCTCCAATGCGTAAACAGAGACATGTCCAACCTGCGCGCATTTTATTCCTTTACACTCTATAATGTGTCACAGCTTCTGTATGGACTGTTTCTAAAGAAAGAAACAAAGAGCAGGGAGTGAGTGACAGAGTAAAGTCAGACTTTCTAAAAGAAATAAACCGTGCTGTATCTGAAAGGATGCGCATGTAATCGCTTCATCTCACTCCCTGGATCCATTCGCTAAAACAAACAGGGTGTGGTGAGGCAGGGAAATCAGGACAAGCGAGGAAGACGACGGGAAGAAAGAGTCGGGTTTGATGGGGAGGAAAAGAAGGACACGGTGCATTTCACTCTAAATGGTTAAAGTCACAAAAAGCGAGTTATCAACAGACTTCTCCTCCTTTTATGTCTTTGTAAGCTGATCTTTGGAGGCGTTTCACAAGAGTCACAGGATGATTGTTTCATGATGAGCTGCAGTGGGAATAAAGTCTCTGTGATTTATAGGAAACTTCAAAGGGTATCAGGAGTTAAGCTACATTTAAAAATCTATTTTACTGCTTTGAGTGGGTTGAAAAAAATACGAATGAAAAATAGAATAATTGGTGTTCTTTTGAGCACGTAACAAAATATACAGATTTTCTGTGTTAATACATTTGAAGTGAGCACATGTTTGCAAAGCAAGCCAAAGTCACCATAAATCGCATGAGATCCTCTAATAATCAAAAGCCATGTGTATGTTTTCTGCAGATCTGAGGATGAGCACTCTGCAGCTTGCTCTACAGCAGCAAATGAAGAGTCCATCATTTCCTTTACTTTAGTGAAACAATTATTTGGAACTATCTTTCATATCTGTGCTTTTATGGCACATGCAAAACAAATATGCATGTTGATATCTGCAGTATTTTGTCAGATTAGAGTATGAAAATTAAGAAAATATGATATTGCTTCTCCAAGCTGAAAAATATCATTTTTTTCACATCATGCAACATTTTCAAATCCCTTGATGCTGCTTCAGTGTTTACACAAAATAACAACATTCAAAATGTTGATCTGATTAGGTTATTTAGCCCTCTTATAGAAAATTAGCACTACATACTTTCTGATGAAACATTTTTTGGATTGACCGTCTTTGTTTTCTTGGAGAAGTGGCTTCAGTTTTATCCTCTATCATAGCTGTTGTGCTTGTAGCACAGGCTGCACTCTCGGCCTCTTATCTCTCCTTTAAAGCTTTTTCCAGGCATGTGAGTCATCCAAATGCTGCTCTTGTTCATAAAGCTCATGTGCTGCTATATTTCCCCTTCCATATCAAGATGTCAGGATCTCCACACCTGTGTCTGCATGTGAGCAACAAAACCCTCAGTGAAATCTTTCAACGGGAGTTATTGTCACTGAAGTTAAATTAGGGAAAGCAAAAGAGCTTTCTGCATGACTTAGAGTGCTTTAAGTTAAATTAATCTAAATTAATTTGGCACAAGAAGTTGACCTATATTTTGATGTTCTTGAATACATGTGGAGAAAAGGCAAAATGGTATTTCCGTTTAACTATTTTCAAAATTAATAATAAAAAGTAATGTAATTGCTGCAGCACTGGAAGGAGAGGGTCAGCTAAAATATTGTTGTTTTTTTTGGTTGTGAAAACTGTACGTTGCTTCCTGCTCAGTTACTTCCGTGAGGCCTGGGGGGGGGGGGGGGGGGGGGACTCTGGTGCCCACTGTGAGCACTGAGCCAAACACTGTTGACACAGAAAGCAAAGAGAATCCACCAGAAAGCTGACTTTTCCCTTTTTGGAAGCAAAGCGATGTTTGTTTCTGGGCTGAATGGGGGCTCATAATGGCTCTGATGGCATCAGGATTGTCACCACAAATGGTCTGGGCGTTTTGCACGGCTGTTTGACAGAGCCTATTATGTCATTGGTCACGTCCTTCCACTCCTTGCTCGCTTGGGCCTGAATGGGAGTGAATTAATCAAACGGTTTGAGAGAGATCAGCCAACTTAATGCACTTTGTGTCAAGGTCTACAGCGATCCCAGACCCTGGCATGGCCTCCCTGTGTACCTGCACATGTGGAGCTGCAACCACAGTCAAAACAAAGACAAGTTCTTATCTGTGCATTCAGTTTGGCCCACAGAACCCAACTATTCGTGCTCTTTATCCAGTTAATCATTGGAAATATCTCCTAAAAGATCACTTTTTACATTTTTGCAGTGAAATAAATGCACATTTAGGCTGCTGGTATCTCTGGGCATTGTTTTTGTTTTTTAGATTCACACAGTATCCTTTTACATTTTATTTGACTTTGTATTTTATTCTATATTTTTGTAATAGTACCTTGTGATGTTATTTCTCAGTTGCAATAGTGCACAGGACCAGTCTTTACTCTCTGTGGGACTGATCTCCTAAATTGCTGACTAATTACTGGGAACCAATTTGACAAGGTGACATTTTCAGCAGGCAATTAACCAATTTAATGTATTCATTTTATTTAATGGGTGAATTTCTAAGACAGAGTCAAAGTTTTGTGGCCCTGATAATATTAATGTTTGTATTCTGTGGGGGATTTTAGTATGGAGTTGTTCAAATGAAGACTGCTCTGGAAAAAAGTGTGACACCAATAACTGTGTGTCATTCATAAATGCATATTTGTGTGAAAATATACCTTCTTGTAAAATGTATCCTCTTCTCTGCTCTTTTTAAAAATAATTATTAAGAATATGATATTTTTTTTATATCAAAGCACAGTCACCATCTTATTTTCATAACAGAGGGAGGAAAATGGTTCAACTGGTCCAAAGTGAATCTCTGAGCCGTTATTGCTTCATCAAACACAATCAAAACGTGAATTAATCAAAGCACTCCGCGTCAGAGCACGTATGCATGAGCATTGTTTGGCTGTAATGGATGGCTTTAAAATTTGACGTTATTATTTTCCGTCATTTCTGGAAACAAATTGAACATTTATTGCATATATATTAAAAATTATACAGTCGTGGAGAGAAGCTGATGTCTCTTTTATTGAGGCGCACCGAGAGGTGAGGTCTCACTGGATCAATTTCCCTGTCTTGTTACTCCCGCAAGAGGATGTTTGGAAAATGCCTGCACCGCTAAATTGATTCAGAAACGAATTCATAACTTGGGGGGTTTAAGCAATTTTACGGCTACCATTATTTTGTATCCCTCTCTTTTCTTTGTTTTGTGTTGTGATTGCTTAACACAGTCCTGTAGCATTCTGCTTTTCGGGTTATTCTCAGTTCTGCTGTCTCGGGTCCACGGTGGCCTCTTTCCTTTTTTGCAAAGAAAGAAAGAAAAAAAGAAAAATGCATTTAATACACTGGGTTTTGGGTGGCTTCACAAACATAGCCATTAAGCAGTCACAATGCTTTTATTGTGCACTTGATCTCAAAATAGAGGCTGGTCTGACTGCAGGATCCAGACGAACCTATGGAAAAGGCCTTGTCTTTGTCTGCCTGTGTGGAGATGAATGGCCCGTGTCAACCACATGATTAGTTTGCACTATTAAATTGTCAAAAAGGAAGGATTTTTCCCTAATAGTGCCTTTTCTCGAAGAATTATGGAATTCAGAGTTGTTTGCGACGGCCAGGGAACTTGCAGGGCTTTGCAGGGTTGAGGGCGAAGGTCAGACAGAGTTCTCAGCGCTGCGGCCAGTGTGGCGCGGCAGTCAGAGGGGATGTGGAGACAAATAGGCCTGTTTCCTACACGATGGGAAGATTAATCTCTACATTGTACCAGATGAAGGATGTCTATGCAGTGACACTGTGATTCAACAAGCTTGGGTGGTTTAGCTGCCTGTGCATTCACAAGACGTTTAAAAAAAAGCGTAAAATTGGTGCGTAAATGCGCAAAAACACCAAGATAGCCCAGGTTACATCATCGGCTTCAAAAGTCAAATAGACAGGGCATCAAATGGTCAACACAAAGCCTATTTTTGGCGACACTTATCAAACTTAGACTGATTATTGAAAAATTGTTCTCTTATGTGTTGGTGCACAGTTGCAAATAAGGGGACGGATCGTTCCTTACATTGCCATTTGAGGGTATGCGTAGAAAAATACACCTGTTTCCTGTACGAGGGAAGGTTAATCTCTACATTGTACAATATAAAGGATGTCTATGCTGACCCTGTGATTCAGCAAGCTGAGGATGGCTTAGTATCTTTTGCATCCACGAAGAAAATTGATGCGTAAATGCGCAAGAATTGTAAAACTGCTCCATTTAATTACCCTAAGACAAAATCTTATCAAACAATTCAGAGACTAATTAAGACAAAGATCAACTTTAAACTCAATGCACTTCTCATTTCAAAAGAGTTGCATGTTCTAATTGTTGACAGTTAGCGAAGACATTTCCCTGCACATGAGCGGTGTCTCTGCGCGTCATGACAGCCATGCTCCATCCAGAAAACCCCCTTCTTTTCTGCTCCACCTCTATTCTAGTGCCAAGGTTTTGTGTTAAATGTTAACAACTTGGCCTGATCCATTTAATCGCCAACAACAAATGTGTGTTGACTCTAACACTCGCCTCCTTTGTGCCCATTGTGCGGCTGCCCTCACTTGAAGATTTATGTATTTTTGATATTAAATTCCTTCTGTCATCAAGACTGCTCTCTTGTTGACTTTTCTTGACCTGCCGACCCCGTTCCCCAAACTTTCCCATATTTAACGCGGGAGCCACAGCCTCTCCCCCTCCGGCTCCCCCTGCTCTGCTGCAGCTCAATGCTGTGTGGCTCCTTTTGTTGGCATGTGCTGTTTGCACTGTTCTTGAACTTCAGTGTGCTGCCCTGTCCCCAAGCTGTACTTTGAACCCTGCGGAACAATATTCAACAGAAAATAGTGCCTTATTGTTCTCAAAGCCAGGGACATAAAGTCACTTTATGGCAGCTCGAGGTACTGGGGGACACTGCTCAGTATCTACATGCTTTAAGGGTAGCCATCTTAACTCGTGAGTACCTTGAAAACATATCTGCTGGATCTGTAGCTTCCAACTCATTATGCAATCTTCACTTGATGTCTGCGCTCCAGTCACAATCCGCATTCACGCAGCGTTGACGCACAATGACGGATACCCAACACCTTCACCATATATGACGTCCATGTCTTCTTTACAAGCCTCCCTCTGCTGCTCAGCTTGCTAATTAGTTAAACAAACGTTCAAACTAATGATCCCACTGGCCTGGTGAGCTCGAGTTTTTTTGTTCGCTGTCTTTACCCCGGCCTCTCCTGCTGGAAACTTGGCCCCACTGACCCGAGCTATCAGGGCGCTGTGGAGACGGCTGGACCGCCCTGTCCGGAGTCCAACCCCCCAAGGGCCAAAGGGCAGCGACCAAGGCCCGGGAATGCCACCACCAGCTGCTAGCGGTGACACCATGTACAAAGGGGGCTTGGTGAGCAATCCTTCTATGGGCTGTCAGAGCAGTGACAGAGCTGCGTTGACATTTATTTACTCTCTCATAGGACCAATACTGCACGCTTGGTTTCAGCCACCGAGTTCAACTTGCTTCAAATGACTCCAAAATGCTGCAACTGTACATACAACGATAGCCTCCATCTGGTTCATGATTCAGGGCATGGGTCATTTAGTCCTACTGTTGTTTCTGTCATTTAGTTTTACGCCATAACAGATTTGACTTTTATACACCACTAATCACGAAAAAGGCAACAGTAATACTACTCCAGTTATCCTGTCACCTTTCTCATTGCCACGTGATTAATTGCTGGGAAGATTAAAGAGCTGCATGGCTTTCTCCGTTTCTAATAAGCAGGAATCGATCTGATGGTTTAAGCTGTCAATCAGTCATTAATAGAGATGTGTAATCATCATGTCTACAGAGCAGAGAATGGTATGATCATACATTCTCATGAGTTTATCACTGTATGTTTGGTCAATAAGGCAAGCAGTGAGAGATATAAAGAAGTCATTAATACATGTTTATGATTAGAGACTGTGTGTTTATAAAAACTACAAAATGTCTACTTCCTCTGCAGTTTTATCCAAGACAGGTTTGACAAGTTCCAGCCCAATAATATGTTCTTATTAAAGGTTCTTGATTGATCCATAAAGAAAATGATAAATAAATATTTTTGTAGCCATTAAAAACCTACAAACTATGTTTAATGCTTGGATATTTTTGTGTATAAACTGATGAATGAAATAAAGACTGCAAGAGATGTAGGCCTATAACTTCCTCTTAAGAATAAATTCATTACTGAGAGTGAACGACTGTAAAACTGTCAGAGGAATATTAAGCTCAAATTTGTAGATGACAGTCCATTGTGCGTCCTGGGGTCTGAGGTTTATGTTTCTTAGAAACTGTCCTGACTTTATGTCCTGCTTTTCCAAAAAAAAACAAAACTCAAACGTTTTTCTTCCCCCTGCAGCGCGCGCACTTAACACTGGCCCCATTACGCGTTGTCATGTGTGTCTGTCGGTGTTATTCGGACAATGTTTGGCCATTTCCCCGGTCTGTGTCTGCGCGCTCTGAGGAGGTCTGGACAGAAATGGATACTAATTGCGGGGCCTGTACACTGCTGGCTGCTGCAGCGCCTGCAGGCAGTTTGAGGACCTGCTTGTCACCGGCTAATTGACAAGGGCTTGTCTGTCCTGGGAGCAGCTGGTCCTAAACGCAGTGCACAATCGCAATCTTGACACGGCCTCCACTCGCCTGAAGGAGTTTGGAGGGGAAGCGCAGTTAAAGGGAGATTTATTGAATCTCCCTTTGGGGTGACGCTGTATTAAGTAGCGCAATATAGGCTGATTTCCGCGGGTGCAAAAGGGAGCCACACTCCGGGTATTAATAACAGAAGGTGCCAATTAGGCCAGACAGGTGACATTTGTGGTGACATTATGAATCACAGCAAACAAGACAAGCTGAGAGCAGCGCTGGTCTGAAATCAGCTTTAAGGAGAAGTTATTTTACTTTGAGCTGCTACATGACCCACACTGAGGTTGTATGCGTAAATCGGATGAAAGCAGGGGGATGTGTTACTGCAGCCATTCAGCCTCCTCCATAACACTAAGCTCTCACAGTAAAATAATCAATTCATTATTCTGGCCTGTTTCTATTAGGCCATGTCTTTCTAGCTGAATGCATGCAGGAGGAGAAAAGCAAAGCAAGTATTGTTTCCGTTTGCAAGTGGAAAAGGTTTCTCCTGCACTTTCCCACTGCCTGTAAAGAAACTCTGCTTTCTGCCCTCTTTTGAACTGAAACTCGTGAGTTTTCCCTGGTGTTCTCCGGACGCGCTCCTTTCTTTCTGCGGAACAATGACAACAGTGGAGCACCCCGCCGGTGCGCCACAGTCGGGGATCCCTCGGATTGTTTTGGACATCTTTGGATTTCATCAATCAAAATGACTGCAGTTTTCCATAAAAATGCTAGATTTGGTCCTGGAACCGAGCGGACAAGGTAGAAAATACGGAGCTGTCCTTCTCGATGATAAATGGCCATCCTTTGATTGAGCAAACAGAGAAATACGTGCCACAGGATCTGAGAAACAGGCGAAGATTGTTGAGACTCATGACGCAAAGACCTGCGTCAGTCCGAACCAGACATGAAGTTATAATGAAGAAATAAAGTAGAATAAGCTTTAATAAGGGTATAAACTACATGTTCTATTTACTGAAGAATAACAAGTCTTCTGCCTACTTTTTTGAAACAAAATCAAAACTAAAAGCTCCAGGCTATTAGGTGAGGCCACATCCTCTCAGTTTACTATGCCCGTTTCTTACCAGCTCTCTGCGTGTTACAAACCAGATAAGGAACCATTACTTAACAGGACCCTTCAACCTGGGCGCTCCAGTATCCCTGCACGATTTCCAGCAAACAAATCTCTTTAAAACCTCATCTTACTGGCATAACCATGTAAGCATTCTGCAGCTGCAGTCAGGTTGGAGCAGACCTGGGATGAAATCACAAAAATTGAAATTCTCTAAAAAAAATAAACCTGATAAGGAAAGAGTCACTCAGTGTGCAGAAGCCTCTTAACGTGTTGTCTCTAAATGGCTTTAATGCTGCAGCTAATTATCCAATATTGACATTTTGTCCCGCCTCAGGTCAGAGGGTCAACAGTTGGAGATAAATTGCACCATAAGAAGGCTACAGGACGAGGAAGGAAGGAAGGAAGCAAGGAAGGACAGAAGCAGGGGAAAGTCACTGTAAGTTGAGTGTAGTCCGTTTTATTGTGCTTCTGTTATTGTAGTTTATTAAGATGTATTAGCTTTTGAACCGGTCATATGTCTGCGATTGTATTTGTGATAGCAAACAGGGAAATCTTTGGCTCTATTATACTTTATGGGCTTTTAATGTCAATGTATCAGCTGCATGGTATTAAAATAAGGATTTATAGTCTGTGTGTGGTGCTCAGAGAAGGCTTCATGTTATAGGTAATGTCTTCTTTATCATCCTGTGTCTTTGGAGCAATACCACATGGTCCATACTATCTTTTTTAATGGATTTATAACAGGTATTGTAGGATAGTTTGCTCTGTGAGGACACCCACCCCTCCTCTCTCTCTCTCTCTCTCTCTTCTCCAACATACAGCAGAGCTGATGGCTTGTCGTTCTTGAAGAATTGTTTAATTTCAGGGCCCCGGCGTTTCCTGAGGTGAGGTCTGCATTGGCTGCTAATAGAGATCTAATTGATGGGCCGAGTCCCGTTTCCGTGCTCTCTCTCCCTTTATTGCGCCCCGGCGTCTGCTGTAAAATAGGTCTGTAATCAGATTCCGCCTATTCCTCCTGGAGCAGGATGAGAGCTCAGGGCTGCAGAGAGAGATGGGCAAAAAGAAGAGAAACAAAAAAATCAAGTTAAGACTTCAGGAGAAATTCGACATGCTGTTGAGGCTTGATGAAAAAGAGGAAAGTGAGCGGGATCGCAGAATTTCTTTCCTTTAGTTGGACTTTTTTTGTTCATTGTGTAAAGCTGTGTTCTCTTAAACTTGTCGCTCTTATACATGTGAGTTTATAATATTCAATCCATCAGAATATTCCTTTATTCCTTTGAGTATTGCTGCAATATTTCTGCACTGCAACGTCATCTAAAATTCAAACTTATAGGATTAATATAGATCTGTCATAACATGCTTTGTTATTGCTGCCAAATTGCTTTTATAACTGTTATTTTAACATGGTTATTTGTGCTTTCATGACTCAGAATAACTCTTCATGATCTAATCAAACACAACACAAGCCAGTCGTGCTCCATACCAGTCTTGTCATGCAGCCACAACATGTCAATCACATCAGACTGGATACTCAGAGCAACAGAAACACAGTGATTCTCCAGTTTTCTCCTCTCCTCTGCTTCTCTCTCTGTCTCCTATAGAGCTTCCTGGAGGGCTGTGATTGGCCGCCTGTCCGGGGCCGTGATAGCAGCCCTGGAGCCGAGGATGATTGATGATGGCGAGGGCAAGGCCGAGCGCTGGCAGCATAAAGCCCCATAGACGCCTCAATAAAGAGCCTGGGCTAGTGGAGAGCCTGGGCCCCGCTCAATAGGGCCCCCACCGCCTCCGAGGACCCACGGCTAGAGGAGTGCATGGAGAGAGGGAGAGGAAGAGAGGGAGAAGGAGAGGTGCTCTGTTGTTGGATAATCCGTTTAGCTACCGAGCCAGCAGCCGTCTGAGGCTGGATAAGTGCAGCGACGGATGTGTGTGGGGTGAAAATAGCAGGGGTTGGCTGGTGGAGAGCTGGAGGGGGGATGAAGGATATGAAGAGAGGGAAAGGAAGAAAAAAACAGAGTCTCAGGATGCATTATGGGAAAAGGGAAGCAGATAAACATAAACAAGCTTGTGGGTGAGATCTGCAAGGCTGCTAAAACAAAAGCTAGAAATCATCACGAGCCAAAAGAAAAACAAAGGTGTCAAAAAAAGTGCCTCAAACCTGCCAAACATGTCTGAATCCTGTCCTGTTCTTCTCTGGTGGCCTTCCTTCAGCCTACAGATGCATAACTGTGTTGACCTTTGCTTCAGCAGATCAATGAGACCCTGCCTGGTTGGATTCCATCGGTGCGGCATCCACAGACCGCATGCAGCCCTGTTGTAACCCCCAGCAGCACAGCAGCTCTGAAAAGCACAATTAGGCAGCAATCTGCTCCCACCATGCCAGCTTTCAGCAACTCCAGCGTGGATACACGATGTCCTGCAGACCCTCCACGCTGGAGTTGGCAGGATGAAGGTCTGAGAGAGCAGCAGGGCCGCAGACTGATGGCCTGACGGTTAATGCTCTGCAGGGTTCAAAGAGAGCGAGGATGAGGGATCTTTATGCATCTTGTATGGCTGAGACCCTGCAAAGGTTGCACTAGCATTTACAAAGTATTACACTGATTCTTTAAACAAGCTGGTTTAAGATTCTGTAATGCACTTGTCTGAATAAAAACTACAGTGAGCTGTGAGAATGTAAAAATAATACAAAGTTCTAACTTTCCATGCATGCCTTATGAAAATCAATCATATTCACTTTTATTTGAATGTCTTATGTGACAATAAAGCTGACATATTTCAACAAAATGATTGCTGTTTCTTTTTATTTCTGCTGTGTGATGCATTTATACAACAGAGCTACATGGGTATTAGTAAGAATTTTGGGCGAGGCCAAAAAACACAAGTTAAGAAATAGGTTGTATCAGGTCAACTCCTAAGTCTCTGCATAAGTGTCAGATGATGTTCTGAGTCTCTTTCATTACCATGAGAAGTAAATTGCAATCATAACACAGGTATTTTAGATCCGGTTGCGGACACATATGATTTAAATTTAACATTTTATTCCTCTTTATAATGTCCCTACCTTTTCACCCATGCTTTTATAAACACTATCCTGGTACTCAGTGTTCTGTTTCCTTTGTGCTCGCTGCATTTGAGTGTTTCTGTTGATAGCAAAGCAAAAGGCAGGTCATAGCAGAGAAGATAGTTTTAAAGTAAACAACTTCAATCAAAAAAAACAATCAAACTGGTGCTATTAGTTCATCTAAAAAGAACAGATTCACAATATTAAAATTAAATACACCCATCACACTAGAGTGGGGTGAGAGATAACACCAAATTTCAGCTGTCTCATACTGAAGGGAGCTAAAAAGGGACGATGATGACGTCTGGGATGTAGTGGGAAAGAGTATTGAATTCAGAATTTGTACGTTAAGCCTCTGTGATGAGTTTTAGCTTGTTATGAAACAGACTGATACTTATATTGATGCATCTTCATGATCCAGAAAACCAAACATGACCACAAGCGTTAAAACTGATTAACTATTCTGTATTGCTATCTGTAATATCTGAATCAGTTTTAATGGTGTAGATGTCTTTTTACATTTCACACCATTTGGACAATTGATACATTTGACTGTTCAAAGTGAGTAGGATGAGCTGTCAGGTAAAAACACAGCTACTGGACAAAGTACGTGAAAAGCTAAGATGTACCAATTTGTCCACAGGGGGCGCTAAAAGTGAAACAAATTGAAAGTCCCTCACAGTAAAGTCCTTTTAAAAATGTATTTATCCATGTTCCACACACTGTATATCAGTAAAGTGAAAAAGTACTTACTGAGAGTGGACAGCCAAAAAGGAGCCACTGAGTTAAAAAGCATCAGGATGATTCAAACAGGAAGCTGCAATTAAGGACAGACCTGCTACAATCAAACTTCAGGAGGAGACGGGAAAACTCAAACACAACAAAACAAACAACTTCCTCTGGTTATAGAAAAAAACTGACCAGCAAATCTCAGAATAAATAAATAATCAATCAAACCGAATTTAAACATACCGGTTCAGGCACTTTCTGAGCCACATCTTGCTCACTGTCATCCCTGCTGATATCTGACTTGTTATCAAGTTAAACAATCTTTTCTTGATTATAATCAACGACTCAAAGTATTTACTAATGATCCTAAAACCGTCTACCTAACAACAAATTACACCTGATTACTTTACAGCCAATTAAAGCTGCACAAAGTCTGTGTGAGGCGTTAAAAAAGAAAGGGTAATAACAGTCACACATGTCTTTATTGATTTGTGGTTAGTGCAGCGGGCCGTATTCGTGGGGTATCTATAACCTGATTCTGCCTCAGATTTTAATTACATAATTGGAGTGATTATTTAGCAATGGGAAACCATTCCACCTGTTCTCCTCTGTACTTCTGCAAATATCAGCAGTGTTTGTTAACACTTCTCATACTTATCCCTTTACATACAGAACTCATGCACCAATATACAAATATAAAAAGTAAAACCTTCCTAAAGTAAAAGGCATGTTTGGAGTTTGTGCAGAATAAATGATCCCTCACATGCAGGATGAGGTCAGATAAAAAGATGCTTCACTAAATAATAACTGAAGATTAGAGAGTAGGCAAACATAACCTCACTGAACCTGGACTCCACAGGATTATCAGGAGAAGGAAGAAAAATATAAGTGTATCTTTCTCTCAAATTATCTGCTCATTCTGAAAATTACTTTACAAGTATTTCTCTTTTTCCCTCATCTGGGCATCTTAACAGCTTTGAAAATTAAATCCTCTGATAGGTTTAGATGGGACACAGTACGCTGCTTTTTTAAAGGTTTTAAAAGCCAAAAAGTTCAGGAATGACTCTTTGAGAAAGTATGGTGTTATAGAATCTTTATATTGACTGTAACACCAAAACTAAAGCTACTACAGAGAAGGGAAGCACTTAAGCTTACAACCCCAACTATAAACAATACTCTGATGTGTGTGCTGGACTGTGGTGATGTCTCATATGCACACCTCCTCTCGGATCTGATATGCTTAGGACACTGTGTGTCGCGGAGCACTGAGATTCATCACTGTTTGATGTATGAACATGTTTGTTGGTCCCCCTTGTGCACACATAGACTGAAACACTGTTGTATTGTGATGTACAAGTCTGTTTCAGTTCTGCTGCCTTCATACCTCGAAACCTACGTCATACAGAAGAGTACAGGAACTTATAATCCTCCCAGGAACTCTTTCTTAGTGTGTGATCCAAAGGTCAGAACTGAACTCGGGTAAAGGTGTTAAAGTTTCAGTTCTTTCTGTAAGTCCTTCCACTTAAAGGGAGCAGCAAGCTTTATGAACTGGTCTCATTAGAATGATGTTAAACGACTTGGAAGCAGACACGTCTAGATGTAGATGTTCTGCCTTAAATACTTATGATTGTGGTTGATTCTGACAAATATTTTCTGTCTTATTTATTAATTAATGTTTTAATGAGTCAAATCCGTATTATGTTTGTTTGTATTATTGCTCATTATTTGTCAGAAACGTTGAAAACTGTGCTGCTCTCTCTCTCCAGGACTCTCCTGAAAAAAGAGGCTTTTAATCTCAGTGAGTTTTTTTCTCCTGGTTAAATAAAATAAAGATAAATAAATAATGTGATTCACTTAAAACTAATCAGGCATGATTTGGATTAGGGCTTTTCTCACTGAGTGCCCGTCCTCTTCATTAGGGCCCAAGTATCTTGTACTCTATTTCAAATTACCATAATGAAATACCTCTCATATATCATGGTCAGAAGATGGGAAGTGAGGGAAAAAATGTTAGATACTGTAAGACATACACCAAAAACATCATGACCACCAAGCTCAAAACATCACAAACTCTACTCTTTAGGATGCGTCTACTCTCTCAGGTTTTGTTGACATGGTCAGGAAGGTGATAACCGTACTAAATAGGAACTAACAACATAGAGGATGGTTGTTGTGTACGAAGGTGTTCGGACACCGATCAATGTAAGACAAGGGTCAAAATGTTATGGCTGATTGGTTTATGTGGACCTTTCTCCCCTGTTTGTGATCTTAGATTGGTCATTATTGGGTTTTTTATTAGATCCATGTTTTCCCTGCACACCTGGTGCCTTCATTACCCATAATGCAACATGACTACCAACACTTCAGTCAAAGATCTGGGTGTTTTATGCAAAGTAATGTGGCTTGTGTTGCCTTAAGCACAAATGGGTAGCGACAGAGGTAAGACAACTTCCCTATGACTCCACACCTGCAGATTTTAAATGTGCACTTCAAATATGTTTAACTCAGATTTCTTGCAGCTCTCTTTGGAGATGAATAATGCTTTACACATTTTGAATTTCCCAGATGAAGATATCCTACCAAAGACCTGTAAACAGGGTCTGATGTGCACAGTATAAAACTCCTCTGTAGTACCGCTCACTAAGCTACTTCCTTGTTTGAGAAATAATAGTGTCGAAATCAAGTCAGACTCTTGTAACCTTGATGGTATTATGAGATTTATGCACCTTAAATGGAAATGGTTTGAGATGCTCCTGACATGGAAATCATGTGTCTCTGTGCAGCTTTAGAAAATCTAATCCTACGTGAGCTCTGAGGCTGCAGACATTATCCAGCACTGAATTATTTCATACAGGGCTGTTGTGTGCATTGTTGGTGGGCAGAGGTTAACAAAAGGCCAAGATGGATCCAAGCCACCGGCGTTGGCCGCATGGGGAAATGTTGGCAGGCGAGCCGGAGAATAATCATAGGCTAATCTGATTTCCAGCTCTGATAATGGAGGCCGGGCTAAATAAGAAAAATTCCAGGCAAATTTGTGCAAATGAAAAAGGATTCCTCCTGACATAATGGTACAGTGCAAGGCTGCGTCTAATGAGCAATAATCTGTCTAAGAGCTTCTCCCTCTCTCTCTCTCTCTCCCTTTCTCTGTGCTTTGGGTTCTCCCTCCATCTTCTATCTCATCCTGTCTCACCCCCTCCTCCCTCTCTCCCCCTCCACTCCAGCTCTCATCAGCTTCTTCTCTCCAGAGGAGGTGCATGTCACGGCTCTGTGACAGATATGGAGCAGAGGAGGGGTAAAGTCTGTGTGTCTTACAGCGTTACCACAGAGCAGGACTGATGCACTGAATGAGGGTGTTTCACCAGGATGTACAATGTGGACTAAAATATCATCACCACTAACTCTTAGAGATGTGATTCAAAACAAATATCTGCCTGTGTAGCAAGAATATATGTTACTTGTTTCAAATACAGAAGTGTTTTTCAAGAACTAGTTTAACTATTTTTTATTTCAAGCCAAGATGTGATTTTTAATCTTGTTTGAAATACTGACATTCATTTATTTTAAATATGTACATTTTTTATGAATAAATGTTTTGATGCTCGGATGAAAGCATTAGAAGAGAAGTCTGAACAAAGGCAGATTTTTCATTAGTAAAAAAATAAAACCTCTTAGAAATGATTTTGAGCCTCTTGTACCAACATGTTCCCCACTGCCAATGTTTCAATATGACAGCTCAGTCAGTGGCCAGACAATGTAAACTATGATGCTGTAGGTACTCCTCAAGCATCACAGTAACATTTTGCTTGTTTTTTTGGAGATGTGAGAGAAGAAAGAAGTCAGCTGCCTCTTGTTATTATAGTTACAGCAATGAAAAATTGGCTAATATTGTATAATTGTTAAAAACAAACTTGATTTAGCTCAATATAAGAGATAATGGGCTGAGTAAGTCTGTCATATCACAAAGGTAAATATTAGTTTTACTGGTATTTGAGTGTTCATGTAAAGTGGGAAAAATAAAATCCTAAAAACTCAGTGTTGACCATTTCTGTGGAATAAGAACCAAATCTCTATCTCTTCAGTGAAAGTCCTTAATCTAGCTCTAAAGCTCCTGTGGGGAACTTTTGGGTTGTGTTGATTTTGGTGCCCCCTGTGGACAAACGGATACCACTCATCTCTTGACTGATATTGTCTTGTTTTTAGTGATTGGGGTTTTCTGGTGCTGCTATCCATCCTGCTGTATCAGTCAAATGTACCACTTATCAAGAGTTTTTACTGTGGAAAATGTAAACAAAGACTGTTTTTGAAGAGTATAGTTAATCACTTTATGACTTTATCTATCTTAATGTCAGTCAATTTTAAAATGAGTGACATACTTCTCACAGGAACAGCTCATGTTATCAGGTTATACTGAGCCAGCTACAGCTAAAACGGATGCAATATTGTAGTACAGTTGGATAAAATCCTTTGATTATGAAGTGAAGTGTTATTATAAGCTGTTTAAGAGCAGGTTTTTAATGTGGGGTACTGTTCGTGCTTTATACTGACTGGTGTTTTTATATTTAGCCCTCTCTCAATAATGTGAGAGATTGAACTTTTTTTTTTCAAAGCAGGAGTTATTTATTATTCCAGTACTTCAGTATTTATACAGATCCACTTTTATAAGGCTCTCTGAATGAGCTGACAGCTGAATGATGGATTAGATCATTTGCAAAGTTCAACTAGAACAAAACTATATTTATCTTTATGATTCTCTTTAGGATTTCTCTGATCCCAGTTTCTTTGTTGGATTTTCTAATTCAGGTATCAGAATAAAACAATAAAAATGCATCAGATGAGGAATCTCTGTTTAAATTTTAAACAATGCCACAAAACTACAGCTTTGACTTTGATGTCCTTTAAAAGTCCCTCTCTGAATGTTTCTCATGTTTTGTCTTATTTTTACTTTAAGTTGAAAAGGTCCAGAAAATAATCAACTAAGTACAGAGCACATAAAAAGCAGCATCGTGAAAATAACAGAGGTTTTTCTCATTACAGCACTAATATGGCACTCTGTAATATGTGTCATAAAGGCAATATTCACACAGCAGCAGCAGCAGCAGCAGCAGCAGCAGCAGCTGTAAAACAATTTCTCCTCCATAGAAAAATAACACCCTTCTCCCCCTTCCTCCCCCCTCTGTCTCCCCTCGGCCTGCAGCAGCAGCAGCAGCAGCAGCTCGGCTCTGTGTTCCTGACAACTTCCATAAATTATTGGAGATTTTCATATTTCAAATTTCATCTGCATTCATGTGGAGCGAGCAGGGCCCCGGCGGAGGCAGCGTCGGGGTGTCGGGCTGTGGAGGCAGCGGCCCCCTCGGTAGCAGCGCTGCCACCGGCTGCCCGGCTCCGTGGCCCCAGAGACCCTCGGCTAATTGAATTGCATCCCCTGATTAGATTATCCTTGCAGCAGCTTGCTGCCAATCTGAAGTATGGGTGCCTTCTATCCTACTTAACCCTTCTGCCCCCCACCCGCTGCTGCAGGCACACACACACACACACACACACACACACACACACACACACACACACACACACACACACACACACATATACACAACACACACACACACACACACACACACACACACACACACACACACAAACAGAGCCAAGGCGGAGTGCCCAATATATTCAGGGCCATCAAAGTTGACCAGTTTTGTTATTTTTCTTTTGCATTGTCTTGCCTTGTAAAAGCGGCCATCTTTCATCGCCTGGCGCTCACCACCGCTCGTTCTTTACCAAACAGCCGACTCTGGCAAACTGAGAGTGTCATTACTCCCTGTTTGTTTGTTGTTGTTTTCTGTTTGTTGGGCTTTTTTTCTGCACAGGTTTTTCTTCTGCAGAGATTTTGGGGGGTAACTTACAGAGAGAATGGTTTAACAGTGACAGATTCAGGCCCTTGATACCACAAAGGTGAAACCAAAACTGGGATTAGAGTTTAGAGCTGACACTTACATTGCTATTAAGTCACTTTTATTTTATATTCATGAACTACATTCTTGTGAGCATATATGTGTTAAGTGATGCTTCTAACATGTTGTAGTTTTAGAAGTTACTCCTCTTGTCTGTGAAGTTATTCTACATGTGACATGTACATTTCTGAGTGTCATTCTCTTACCTACATGTTTGTTAGACTTTGTTCATTTTTACACAAAAGTGTTGGCTGCATTTGGGTTTGTGAACGTAGATTTGCTTTTGAAAATGCATTGTCTTCCTGATAATACAGCTGTACTTTTTTTTTATAATGGAGGTATTTTTTGTGATAGTTTGACTTAACTTACATATTAGTGTCTTACTGTAATCTATAAAATAGAAAATAACTTTGTGTTCATCTGCAATGTTTGTTAATGTGAAATTGTTACACCAGTTATGCTAAAACTGATGTATCATTACTGAATGTAGCATTTTTTATCTTCAAAATTTCCCTTGTTATTGTTGTACTTTAAATGTGGGGAAATGGACGAACTGGGCCTTTTGTCAAACCTAATGTTTACAGTCTTGGACACATTTCAAGTCACAGGTTGGTCATTTTCTATTTTCTTTTTGAAAACCTCCCTGACATATTTAAAGCTGAGTCACAGTAAAAGTCTTCAAGTAGCGAATCATCACATCACTTCCATAAAATACAAACATCAGAGACTAATGATCATTTTCAGTATTGATCAATCTGAGGATTATTTTCCTTGTACGTTGTTCAGTCTCTAAAATGTCCCTACTACTAAAAGAAAGCAAGAAAAAAATCAGTTCACGATCATAAAAAAACCCAATTCAATTTGTGATTTTTTCCACCCTAAAAATGGACAATTAATAATTTATATTAGTTTATAATTTCTCTAAAAAACACTGTGTTCATGTCTGAAGTATACGCTGCTGTGCCACAATATTTAATTTTGCATAAAGGAGTCCACATAATACAAATGGACTGTTGCCTCCTGACCCTGTGATGACTGCAAACACCTCCTCCGTGCCCTCCTCCTCCTCCTCCCTCCTTCGACCCTGGCTCTAGCAGACCCATGTCATCTCATGCATTGCCACATTTCAGTTTTGGACCAATGCATAACCCAGATGAATATAAGTGTTCACTGAGGAAAAGTCATGTTCTGATGTAATTATCATCTATTGCTTCCTGTAATCGTATCAGATCTCTTTTGAACAATAATCTGGTGGTGAACGTCTGGAACAGAGCCCTCCTCCCTGTTTATTGTTCTCCACTCCGGTAAAACGCAATCCAATTGAGGACTCAGCTATTAGATTTTTTGCTCTGTAGAATAAACTGAAATCGTATTTTTGCTGGAAATTATCAATACATCTCGCAGAGCGAAAGTAAGGAGACACAGAGCAAAAGTAGACCCTGGGTAGAGAGAGAGGGAGGGTGAAACAGATGAAAGATGAGGAAGAGTTTGTGGGAAGACTTTCACCAACTGGAGAAGGGATTTATTGACATACTGAGGTCAGATATAAATGCTACTGTTTGTAAATTGCATCAAAATACAGAATGCTCCAGCACACAGCAGACTTTATTGTGCAGCTTTTAAATCCTGTAAGTAAACTGGATACATCAAAATGCTGGATGTACATAAAACACTATTTCAGAGGTGCAAAAGGGATTTTTATTTTCAGAAAGTAACTCAAAAGTCTGAATGTTGCATGTCTGAAAACCACAGATGATGCCATTTTTAAACAAAGGTACAAAAAGAAGAATATTGCAATCATCTGCAGTTGATTTTTTTTTTTTTCAGCATTCAAACTGAACAAATCTCCAGATTTAAACACTGTGCACTGCAGATAATTCTGACATTAAAAACAAAGGAGTAAATTATACTTACAGGCTCTGAAGCGATGCAGCAGGTCTGCAGAGTTTTGCATCTGGTCTGCTGAAAAATTGATGACACACACAGTTTGAGGCAAACCAATACCTTTAATCCAATCAGCAGACTGAGACAGTAAACATGGACAGCTTCAGAGATCCATTCTGAAATGTGATTTAAAAGAACAACAGAGCAGCCACGGATTCTTTGTCACTGAGACGAATGGACAATAAACATACATTTATTCAACAGTACACAACAGCTGTACTGCTCATAAGTTATTTGCCTAAACCGTCAGTGACTGGTCCATAAAACTTTATCTTTTGGCATCTTGATTTTAAGTTTTGTTGGGGAAAAGTGATGTTTGACTTTCTGAAGGGTTCTGTTTCCTCCAAACAGCTGAAATAAGATTACGAGTGGACAATTTAAGGAATAAGAGAGAGTGTTGTTAACTTTGTTAAAGTGGAAAACCTACTGCAATGAAATCAGTACTTAAAAATTATGCAGAGAGGACATGCATTAGCATGTTATCAACAGCATACTTACTGACATGTTGGCAGTATGTTGTGCTGTTTGAGTATGCTGCAGGTAGTACACATCTTTGTTGTTTACCATGTTAGCATGTCAAGCAAATGAGCTAACCTTTGAGTAGCCTAGTGCAAGAGTTACTTCATGACTAACAGTAAGCATATAATAATAAGCTAATTACATGGTATTATAAAGCTCTAACTTTGGTTTGTGTGCATTTTGGCGCCCCCTGTGGACAAAGGGGTACATTACATCTTGTAACTAATTTTGCTGTATGTGTGAGCCGTGTTGTTGAATTTTTCAATATCAAATTTCCCACTTTGTAACCTCGCTGAAGCACTGATGTTTGATTGTCTCCAGTATGCTTTTTGGTTTGTTGTTATTTTGTAACATTTTTGTTTACAGTATGATTTTTTTTATTCCTGTGGAGCTCATCAGGAGTAGCTGCTATCCCTTGCAAGGCTAACATTATTGTAAATAAATATTTTCTTAACATTTTGATGATATTTCTTCCAAAATTTAGGTTCTTGTGCAAAAATTTCAAGACAGTACCAGAGAGTGAAAGTTTGTGTGCATACATGTGATGTGTGGGAAAAACACTGTTGAGCTGGTGAGAAACAGTATTTAATTTCACTATGTATGCAAATACTAGAGGAAATGATAATCAAGTGAATCTTGAACACATGGGACTTTACCTTTAATCATAATTGCCTCAAATGATGTATGCTGCTTCCTAACTCTTTGAATACATATTTGTTTTGAGTCAAACATTTAAGTAAGGTAAGGACAGCAGGTTATGGTGGATTTGGACATCAGTATTTTAAGATGTTGTTGATATTGTTCAAAATAGTGACTGAATCAAAGGAATCAGTTTACCTGTTTCCGCCCAGCCAGGAGGAAGAGGATGCTCAGGCATGTGCACGCCGCCTCTCTGCTTGTTTCCCTCTGTGGCCGTCCAGCCATCCATCCATCCAGCAGCTCTCCTGAGTCACTTTTCATAATTATTGAATTACATTCCTGGCAACCCATTAAGCAGGACATTCTCTTCTTAACCACCTGCTCTTCCCCCCTCCTCCACCCCATTTTACGCCATCAATCTTTCAGCGTTACCGGAGCCCCTAAAAGCTTTCTGACTGCTCTATAATGGGGGACAGCGCGGGGTCAGGGGGTGCTACAGGACTGTGTGCTCGGGAGCAGTGATGCCTCAGCATTTGGGAGGGGAGCGGGGGCAAAGGGACGGGCGCTGGTGGTGGAGTGAGGGGGCAGTGGGGGTCACTCTGTGCAGCCTGGCTGTAACAGGTCACTGACTGGACCTCTGGATGGGAACAAGAGGGAGAAAGACATGTTTGTATGTGTGATTATGTGTCTGAATGGTGTGTGTGTGTGTGTGTGTGTGCATTATGTGTATACGTCACCAGTTTAGCAGATTAGGTGTTTAATTACTGTGAACAAAACTGATGCAGCACTAAATTAGATATAATATAATACAAATTATAGATATTATAATATAATAAACAAATAGGTATTATAGATCTGTCATGTTCAGGGTGTTTAATATAGTAAAGTGGCTTAACCTACTTTATTTGATGCCTAATTCTACATCATTTCCTACATTTCCCAGAATGCCCTTGGCATCCTCTGTGCAATTTAAGGTTTGTAAAATGACTGTTAATCAGTCAGAAAGAAAAGGAAACCTACTGTATGTTGCTGTGAATTAAGATTTCGGATTTTGACTGTCTGAGAATCATTCATGTCAAAGAAATGTCATCAAATGTCTAAGAAATTCAAGTGACAACCAACTAATCACTCATCTTTTCACATGCTCAGTGTCATATATTTCTCAAATTACTAAAAGTAGATCATAATCTACTTCTGCAAGAGTCTTGAGGAGTTTCTACCTGTAAATATGACCTTCTAATGCCAACATGTAACATTGACAGTTTCAGGAATCAGATATTTCATGTAGGCAGTGAGACATATGTTATACTGTAATATCACAAATGGGATTTCTGGGGAACATTAGGGAATGAAAATGTATGATTTTCAGGTAAAACATGTTGAAATTGTTATCAAATGTTGTTATGAGGAGTGTGTTGTGTTAGGGTCACATATGAGACTTTGTTCTGATTGGCTGAAAGATGTCCTTTGAAACCATGTAACATGAAAAATCAAACAATAAACTGTTTAGCTATTATTGAATCGTCTAAAATCTTTGCTACAGGTTTGCAGTATAAAACGTAACGTTGTGATCAGTATCCCTTTGTTGTATGGCTGTGCATTACTGACATCATAAAAAACACTGAAGTTTATCTGAGATTGAAGACACTTAACAGTAGACAGTAGCATAATGGATGGTTACATCATGGGAGGTTATACATGATGTGCTTGGTGTTCAGTTGTAAATACACAACATGCAAACATCTAAACTGAGGAGAAAATGTGACTATTAGACATATAAATATCTTACTTAACATAATGCATAACTGCTTTTATTCAAATGCAGCCTTCTTAAAATCTAAATAACAATATTTTTTAAAAGCATTTTAAGGCATGATACATGTCAGAACTTCTACCTGGTCTGATCCAGCTCATCTGGAGAAAACTGTATTCTGATGAGGTGGGATGCCACAAGTGACATGATGAGTTTCTCCTTCTGTCATTACTGTAAATGACAGAAACATTGAGATTTACCCAAAACCTTTAAACTTCAACTTAATATGTAACACATGTTGTATGACAGAGGTGTTTGTTGACAATGGGAAAAGGCAAGGGAACAATTTAGCTATTTTTGGGCAGAACAGCTCTGCGCATGCGCGGTAGTTTGATTCTGATTACATGCTTGATGCATTTACACACACGTCTTAATTGGATCACTTCATCAAGCGTCCATGCAAAGAGCAGACTTAGAGTCTCTGGTAAGAATGGTTTAATCTAAGTGAAAATATTACATCTAATCATCACCAGATTTAGGCCTATATGTTTGACAGTTTAACTTGACCTGTTTGAGAATACTCATTAGAGATGCTCAGTTCAAAATCAGGACAGAGAGAGGACGCACCACTAAATGCAAATCAGAATGAGAGTTCATCACAGTAGCTGTAAGTGAAGAAAGTAAAATACAGATTGTATCAATTGGGAAAAATAACAACACTCTGGAAAACAAGGCACAAAGGATAAGTCACTCCATTCCTCCACATCATGAACATCTGGATGTCAAAATGTGTTTCATCGATCAATACTAACCAGAAAAACAAATGTTATGACTGCATGAATCAAAGGAAATGATAACAAATGATACCTCCTGTGTTATATCGACACTTTCAGCCATGTAGAAATGTTAACCGTTTCGGCACTCATCACATGCACATCTCTAACATTTTGACATTTTGGTATTTTGACAGCGCCTTGCTCTTTTCACTGTGTCGTCCAGGAGATTCAGCTCCAGTCAATGTTAAGTGAATAGTGAGGTTGGGTTTGTCTTTACCCTGCTGGCTTATTGACTCGCCTGTCAATACCACTGCAGGGAAAATCCATAAAGCCTGCAGATGTTATCTCAACATCCGTTTGAGGGCGTGTGTGCACTCATGCATGTGAGGATATAAAGGTCTTACACCATTTTTTTGCCAGGGTATACAATCTTTACAATAACTGCCTCTTTGGGATTGAGGGAAGATGATTTGATGAAAAAAAATATGAGGACAAGAGCTCATCATAAATCAACGGGAGATTGAAAGTATCTCAAAGTAAAGAACTCTACTGCTCATGCTCATGCTCATAACAACCTGTTAGGCTCTCTGTCCTGGTGTAAGGTGACACATTATAGCAACCAACCGTAATGCCGGATGACATGCTGATATTGGACTACATCTCAGATTTCAAAATTCTAGCTTTCAACATTATCTATCTTTAACTCCACCACTTTTCTAGACTAGCTGGAGTCAGCATTTTCAATATGGCGACTGACATTGTTGGGCTTCATAACTCCTTTTCAGAACATGTGTGTGATCTCTCTTAGGCCATGGACATGTTTTAAACAGTCTATGGGTTCAACTTCTGGCTGCTAACTTCACATGTAAGTAGTATAGATTTTCTGTTGCCTGCTAATGCAAAAAGAAATAAGATAATTCAGACTGATCAGGAGAAAAGATGTCATAAATCTTAAAACTGAGGCTAAAAGAGGAGGCTTAAAATATGCAGAGCATAAACATTTTTGAAAGCAAACTCAAGACCGACCTTTTTAATCTCGCTTTCAACTGAGTTTTATTCTTATAACAGTTTTATTTCACCCTACTTTATTTATTTATTATCTAGTTCAATTTTTGTCACTTTTTATCTTATTTTATTTATTTTAAGTATAGCATTTTATTTTATTTTATGGTTTAATATTTTAGTGTTTTATTATCTTAGAAGTTTATTTTATTTTGGTGAGTTTAATTTCCTGTGTTGAGTTCTAACAACTTATTTTACCTCCAGTGTTTCCTCATTAAGATGTCATGAGAGCGTTTCCTCAGTTTGTTCAGCAACTTCTTCTTTTTTAATTTATTTATTTATTTAATTTCAATTTTAGTTTTTATTATTATTATTGTTGCATAATATATTGGGTTCTTAA
This sequence comes from Notolabrus celidotus, assembly GCF_009762535.1. Classification (NCBI taxonomy): domain Eukaryota; kingdom Metazoa; phylum Chordata; class Actinopteri; order Labriformes; family Labridae; genus Notolabrus; species Notolabrus celidotus. Next base: position 31,090,100 of record NC_048279.1, read on the forward strand.
CCTTAGGATTATGGGGTGGGCTTGGGGTCGGGCTGGGGTTGGGATTAGGATGGGGGGTCTTTTTATTTATATATATATATATATATATGTATATATATATATCTTAATTTATTCTATTTTAAGTTGTTTTTATGTACAGCACTTTGTGTTACAATGTCATTGTATGAAAAGCACTTAATAAATAAAGTCTGATTGATTGATTAACATCTCTGCAGAGCAGCACAGGTATGTCAAATGGAAGTTGTTTACAAGTGACTTTTTTACTTCATCTGAAAAAGTTTGGTTTAAGATGAATGTTTCAATAAAGGAATAAATGCTGGTCCTCACAAAGATAGCACATAAACTGTGTTTGTGTGTGTTTACAAGTAAAAAGTATAAGTGCAGATGGAGGGCCTGTGCCTCACCTCACAGCATGCTGCTCATTACCTAATGCTCAGATCCCAACACGTATTATTCATCTCTGACAGCTCGCTCGCTTTGCATATAAAAAAACACACAGACACACACACACACACACACACACACACACACAAACATAAACACGCACACACATACATCAACAAACAGGCTTTCAAGTATGCATACAAACTGTACAGGAACACAAATCCTGTGTTCTGTATGTGCACATGTATGGAGAAGTGACCTTGCACTCTATACTTAAGCATAAGCTTTGTACACACCGCACTCACAACACACACACTGAAAGCATATGAGTAATGAACAACCTTAATAACACCTCCAACTTTTCCTCCTCTTCTCTCTGCTGGCTGTTTAAATTCACATCCCCCTTTAACGTCGCTCTAATCTGATTACCGGCAGGCTAATGGCTCTCCTTCTGCTCCTCCCAGACGCTCTGCCCAGACCTTGGAAAACACACACACACAAACACACACACAAATGCAGAGTGTTCAGGGTGTGTGCTGCTGCAGAAGAGCTACATCTGCAAAGTACGGTTGAGGGAAAAGAGCTGAGAGAAAGAGAACGAGGGAGAAGTGGGTGTATGGTGTTTATATGCATGTGGGTGAGTGTTTTTGGGGGGATTAGGGAGCCAACTGCACTCCAAAACCCCTCCCATCACTTTCCCTTTCTCTTCCCTGCAACACCACCTCCTCCTCCTCCTCTTCCTCCCCCCTCCCCTTGAGTAAATCTATAGGGAGGGAAGGCAGAGACAGGTGCATTTCTCCACAAATTGAGTTAGCCAAGACATGCCACATCCAATTGGGCTAAATTGATGTGAGAGTTTGTGATGTCTGCCGTGGGTATTACAGCAAAGGTCAGTGTGCCGAGACAATGACATCAATCTGGTCCACGTGGCCGAGCGCTCGGGCCCCCGCCAACCCCCTGATTCAGATGCAAACCTGCAAACACAGGCAGGGGAGGAAGGAGAGGGCGGACAAACGCTGGTTGCAAACTGGTGGGCATTTTGTGATTGCTTTTGAATGAAGGCTAAACAAGAGCTCAACACACACAGCTTGTTGCCTTTGAGTATCACACACTGCTGATGGTTAATAAGTACCACGGGTACCTTGAACGATAACGACTGGGGCTTTCTTAAGTTGATCATTTTGATTAGAAAACATCCAGCTTGAGTCTGACAACATCAAGGTGGGTTTAAGTTTGCTTTCATACAGAGAATACATCAGGTGTTTGGTGATATCCAGGTTAACACACCTCCATACTGTAAACAAACAGCTGACAGAATATTCATCTGTAGATTACAGAATGGAAAATCCAAATATTTGAACTAAAGTATGATGGAAATATCATAACACGAGTTCACATGATGCATTTGCTGCTTATTAGCAGGTATTTTGTTCTCATTAACTCACAACGTCTAGTTTGTGACGGTGAAAGTATGAGCACATTGTGTTTCTAATGCTGTAAGGAGAGAGATCAGCTGATTATCTCCAACTTAGCCACAATGTAAATAAACTAGTTACCTGAATTAAACCTATTCCTGATTTAATTCTACCTGTTTAAATATCACATTACATGAAGTTCAAGCACAAATATGACTCTCTGCTTTGCACGGTTGGACTGATAGTCATACAATACTGTCTTTTTGTTACACTGACTTTTATCTCTCACCATATACAGGTCAACATTCCCACTGATGTGACAACTGATTAACTCTAATCACATGTAAAGGAGATGTAGAAAGAAATTAGCTTACGTTAGTGTGCAGGCTGGAAAAGATGACACAGCTAGCTTAGATTTTAATATTCCTGATAACACAATATATCTAAAATGTTGCAGAGGTTGCAGAACTGAGCACTTGATGAATTAAGTATTACACCCTGCAGTCTCTGCTGGTTGTCTGAAATTTCAAAGTGCAACACGACTTCAGAATGTCCATGTGTTTGTAACTGACAAACTGTATGTGTAGCATGTCCAAAAATAGCATGAGTGAAAAATTTGTACTTAATAAAGTACCTTTCTTTCTTTCTACTGTCAATCATCAGCAACGACGTCCCAAAAAAGACCAATCCTGTTCATTTTAGTTTCTATTTTGAGAAAGTAGACTTCTTCGGCTTCGTATCAAGCTTTGTACATTCTGATAGCTGGGTTTTAAACACTGGAGAGAGGCTAGGCTAGCTGTCTACTTGAGCTACAGATTCCTCCTGTGCTTATCACAGAAATACAATCAAAGTGATTCTCTAATTCACCAAAAATATCTCACACTGCTGATCTTTCAGGCACCTCTTCTTTTGCTGACTCATTGCCAAAAGTCTCTGATGAAGTTTGAATTTATTGGTAATTGAAATGCTTCAATGCCAAGAAGCTAAATGTTGTTATGGATAGAAAACAATTCTCCCATTTTTTAAACTTAAGGACTGGACACAAACCAAAACATTGATGTAAAGCTATAAAACAAGGTTGTATTTCAGGCTTTTGGAAAGTTTGATGTTCTTGGTTTTCAAAAAGAGCATCAATGTTTAGTTGACAAAATAAATGAAGACATGAACAAATAATGCACAGCTTCTTTTAAGCCTGAATTAATTATTAGGGAGTTTTTTAAGTTAGTGATTGAAAAGTTGTCCATGTGACAGCCATGAGCTATCAGCCATGTTGATGATTTGGCACACAAAATTCTGTAGTCTTTTTGCAAAGTGGTGACATCATGTTATTTTCTACATATTCTAATATTGACATGAAAAAAGTGCTTAGCTCAAACCTTTCTGCTGATACTAGTTTTCTTTAACCACTGTCAACACTAACAGCATTACACTTCTGTTATAACGTCAGTGCATCTACACATGCTTCAACAAACCATTAATAAATTGAGTTAATGTATATGTCAGATTTCTGCTACTCTGCTGTGTTTTTATAAAGACGCCTACCTTTAATGAACACATATTGCCTATCAATTTCACATCCTACACGTGAGTGGTAGAGGTTTAGGGCTACTTTGCCTCTACTCTCAGAAAATTCAATAGAAACTTCATCATGCTGTCACCTCGGCCAGGCCTGCAAACCCAGATTTCAGGGGTATGGCTTTCATCCCACCTCTATTCAGAGAGCCATTTTCTTTGATCACATTAGCTTTATTGCTCCTCGTACGGTTCCCTCTGTCTTCTCACTGATACTCTCTATCAGCCTCGGGCTATTGGTTTTCATTCTGTGGCTTCAATCTGGACCTGGACCAGGCTGAGCCAGGCCAGCTACACTGACGTTAATTCTTATAAAAGCTATATGAACAGCCAAGTTCAACTCCTGACTTCATAAACTCACTCCATCAATGTGACGTTTTCTTTGCTGCTGTGTATTTAGAGGTAAATTTAGAGCTACAGTAATTTAGAGGTAATATGTAAAGCAAATAACATGTAACATCTATTACTCGTGTTTCCAATCTTTAAACACATTATTAAAATTAAATTATAAAAATTAGACCTTTGCCTGCAACGCCCTGTGGGCTGATTTGTAGGTGGAGGACTTTGAGAGGGTTTTACTGGAAGGTGGATCTGATGTTTATGTACACACCTGAGTACAACAACACCCTTTGATCCCTGACAGTGCAACCTGGTGGCAACATTATGCAACACTAACTGACGTCAACAAACAACACCCACAATGTAGTGCCAAATACATACACAACATGTTTTAACGTGGGGACTATTAAACGGTGGATGTTGAGTAAAATCAGGGTCAAACTCGGAGCATTACGTCCTCATTTCCTTTCATTGGCTTACATTAGCATGCTAGCTGTTCAAGACCAAATGCACAAAGACTAATGAGTAAAGCATCAGCTAATTCATCAGGATTCTGTGGAAATGCAGAAAGGTGCTGTGGACAAAAATTTCCCCAAGGGGACAATAAAGTCTAAAGTCTAAGTCTAAAGTTTACATCAGCTAGATCAGGAGTTGGTCTGGCTTGCAAATTAGCTAGCATGTCATTTGCTTTGTCAGCTAACATTACAAGGCAACCAATGCAATATCAACAAAGTATTGCAAATTCACTCCTGGCTGGCTTAGTTTCTTTCAACATTATCGCGTGTAAGATACTGTAGGGCAGGCATGTCCAAAGTACGGCCCGGGGGCCAATTGCGGCCCATGGTCCATTTATTTATGGCCCCAAGCTTCCATCTTAAAATGTGTTATTTATAGCACAGATCTTAATCACATTCTGAATCACAAAGCTTCATATGGACTACCTGTCCAAAGCCAAAGCTCTGTATATTCTGCAAGAATATAATTAGGAGGAAACACAAGAACTATTAAAGCTGACAGGTTTTCAAATTAATGATTTTATCATGATGTGAAAATGTTCTTGATGAACACTAAAAGTTCAGAAGACACAACTGAGGACACAAGACAGGATCAAAATTATAAAATTGTGCAGAAAAGGCAAAATTTGGTGCATAAAAATAGTTCTGAATTCAGTACAAGAATTATTTAGTTCTTAATTTTTTTGTCTGCTGGTCATAAAAGTCATAAAAACAACATGAAATAGAAGTGTGATGAAATCCAGATCGTGATCCTGCCATAGAAAAATAATGGTACAATATTTTTCCCACATTGCCCGACCCTAATGAAAAACATTTTCCTCCAGAAGAAGATAAAGTTTGCAAATGTTTACGTGGCTTGTGGAGAACTGAGGACTACCTAGTTACTGATTTATAGAGAAAAAATTTAAAATAGTTGTTATTAAATAGAGATTTCATATGTAACTTTTATCATTCCTAAGTCTCAGTAGGAGTCACTGGCCCTGAGGTATTCTGACAACATCAAATGTGGCCCTCCTTAAAACAAGTTTGGACACCACTGCTGTAGGGGTTGTCATATTGCTAGCTTACCAGGTACTTCTCAGGCTAATGTTATCTGTGATACTGACTAATCCAGACCATTGAGAGTTCTAAATCTTTGCTTATAACACACTTCTTTTCATTGGCTTTCAATACCTGTTGAGCGAGACATCCTGATATTTTATTTGCTTTTATCTGTTGTGTTTTTAATATTTATTCTTCTTAACCTCACATTTGCTTTTATTGATATTGTGTTTTTAAGCTTGTACAGCACTTTGGTCAAACGCAGTTGTTTTAAAATGTGCAATAAAAATAAACTTTGATTTGTTTTGGCTAACTAATGTACAGTGACAGACCTTTAGAATTTAAGTTAGGTACCTCACCTTGAGACTCACTGACTGCAGTTCACCTGTTAAGAGAGATTAATATTGTCACTGAAATGATCTTGTGTATTTAACTCTAAATAACATTCCATTCAAGTCTATCAAATATACAAAACTAATAAAAAAGTCAGACCAAAGTCATTTGAAGAACGCCGTCTTCATTTTTATGTCTGTTTTGGCGCCCCCTGTGGACAAACTGGTACCTGCCATCTCTTTACTGATTTTGTCCTGTTTTTGTGTAAGTTGTGTTTTGAATTGAAAAACTTCTTCCTGTCTTTTAGCAGTCGAATGTACCACCCAGAGTGCTGTGGACAATGTAAACAAAGACTGTTGACAGGAGAGTGTGTAGTCCATCACTTAAAGACACATACAGAGGTAACAGTGTTAATGTCAGTCAGTTTCAAATCTAGCTACAATCTCTTGACAGAGGGAACCAACAACCCATAGCAGCACTTTGACGACCTGCTTTGTTGTTCGGTTTTGTTTAATCTCACCTTTGTTTTTGCCAAATATGCTGAAAATGATAAACTTCTCAGAAAAGTTGCTGAAAGTCCCAGCTGATGAAGCAGGACTCATCACGTGCTCTCTTTGACAAGGTTTCCTGGAACCCATGGGATCCACGGAGAGGCTTCAATTCATCCCCAGTCAGTGGAATCGCAGACCAGAGATTTGTCTGAGGAGCAATTTGCTGTCATTTGCCGAGAGAGTGCCGGCCTGATGCATAAACATCGTCCCTAATATGCCAATTCATCATCAGGCAGCTGGGGGATTCTGGGTGTGTTCTGATCAAATTTGCACACAGCGATGATGAGGGGCATGTTGGTTTTGATGCAGAAAAGTGCAGATCCAGCTATTTGTCACGTCAGGCTTCAACAGGGGAGCCAGAGGAGGAGAGATACACGGTGTAGAAATAGGAGAAATAGAGTAGAGATAGAATGATGGTTCAGTCACCTACAAGAGACAACAGATGCCCTCACTTTTGTTCATGATAGCAACGTGACCTCAGGAGAAGCAAAGTCAGATGATCCAGTTTGGGATGAAACTGCCATGATTGTATACCAATAGAAACAAAGTGGAACTGTTGGACGCAGTTTAAAGCACAGAAATGTTACTTTGTGGATGCGGTCTCTGCAGGAAATATCTTTGAATTTAATATTGCATCTTGCAACCTGAAAGTCTTTAACAATGTATTCCTTGTACATCAGCTTAGCTCATAAATTAATCATGGAATTTATTTCCACATCTCCAAACTTCACTTTTAACTCTGTTTTTCAAAGGTAATTAACAGAACCTCTGGTGGGAGACATTTGTTCTGATCCTATTGTTCTTTTCCAAATGGTGTATTCAGGTTCAGGCACAAATACCCAACATCTGTTCTTTGAATTTGAGAAACACATACATACATTCTCCAAAAATTAACTGTAGTAACTAACTCTTATCAAACCTCATCTCATGATTTTTTGGTGACTAGTCAAGTTTGTATACCTGAACAAGGACTGATTTTAGCCTCAGCTGTTTGAGCTGCAGCTCAAAGCATCAATGCTTCAAGAGGATTCAGTGAGTATTGGACACCTTTGCTTCTGCTGAGAGTTTAAATGAAAAGAGTGATGTTATTCTTCTATGTTATACCTAGGCTACATCTTGTACATCCCATTTGAAATGTATCAGCATGCCTGCCTCATAGACCCATGATGTTTCTAACTTCAGACTAAAACTGGTCATAACATTTATTTTTATTAAAAAAAGGCAGAAAATGTTATCAACAATCTTTTGGAACAGACAAAACAAATGTTAGGCACATTTTTGGTAGCAGACTTGTTACACATGAGAGTACTGATGGTGAGACTGGAATGAGGACAATGCATCCTGCATCATCTCAACCAAGTGTCCTGCAGGCTGATAAAGGGGGATGTCACATGGTGTGTTTACGTGGAGCTAAATGTTTTGAAGTGATAATAAATCACTTGATATAAAGATTATTAGAGTTTAATCATTTTATAGGATAAACTGTTAATAAGAAAAACACAGAATATTACAAACTGGACTCTTAATTATGTGTCATTGCTTTAGTTAGAGTAAGAACTTGCAGCATGTCTGGTCCTACTACTGCTGAAATAATGTAAACATCTTCAAACAAGAAAAACATCTGTTCCCAAAGCTTTGTGAAGTGCTTCCCACAAACACATATTTTCTGACAGCATTATAAAACATTTCAGACACCCAGTTTGAGCACCAGCCAACTCACCGTCCACATGTATTGATTTCAGCAGGAATACCCAATCTATCTCTTCCAGCTCTGTGCTGCAGCATCATCCTTCAGAGCCCAGAGAACGGCCTTCTGGGAACAGGAAGTGAATCAGAGGCTGCAGTGGACAGACTGACTCTGATGGCTCCCATCTGGCTGTTCTTTAAGGATTCCTTCCAATCAAATTATGTTTGATTGATCAACAGGCGCTGCCATTGGACGGTGGTCATGGCGACATAAATCACCCTCTGCTGTCAGTGTGGATGGCTTTCCTGAGGAAGAGTAATGGTGACAAAGTGAACATGAAATTCAAGGAAGTTTACTTCCTCCTGGACAATATTCAGTTTGCTAATCTGAGGTCTGTTTGTGTGGAAAGAGATGATGATGCTGGGCTGGGTCTGCACAGACAGGATGTGGTTTATCATCAAGTCCTGATACACAAACAGGAAATCAAGAGCTCATAGTAGCGTTGATATGAACATAGAAAATCTCTCTGATGCTCTGATGTGATCCAGTTGATGAACGTTGACATTTGTGGCTGTTGTTGAGCTTTTATTAATAATAAAAGTGACTTGTTTTCAGATATTAAGCAGAAAACACAAGATAATACTTTCACAAATGATTTGTATGTTGAAAAAATCAGGTCTGTTGGTCCTGTTAAGTGGAGTTAATGTATTTAGGGTGAGATAATGATAAAAACTACAATACTTACTCTGCAAAACATAACCGTTTATAAGGAGATGAAATCTGTAGAGGGGTAACTTAATAGATGGACATTAGTAAAACAAGTCTGCTGTTCAAACTTCAGAGAGCTTTCTTTTTTTATGCACCAAAACTGTGGAACTGCAATATTACCATTATGACCATTGTTTTAGCATCATTTTTATTCATTTTATTTTATTCCCTTATTCTATCGTTTATTTATTTTCATTTTATTACATTTATTTTTCTGGTATTTATCTGATTTTATTTCAAAGTATTTTATTTCTAAGTTTTTCTTTTATTTTTAGGTATTTCATATCACATTCCATAATCTTGTTTTATCATTTTATCTACTGCTGTTGTTTTCTGTCTGTTCTTTTGTGAAGCACTTTGCGCTGCATGCTTGAATGTATAAAAGTTGCTATATAAATAAAAATGAGTTGAGAGTTGAGACCCAAGCAACTTTGATTTCTACCTGAATATTGTAGAAATTTTCAAATTTTAAACATTAAGTTAAAGATGTTATAAAACATTTCCACATTCAAATCTTTAACAACAACCAGACCTTTGTTGTATATTTTGTAAAGTTCTTTACTTGCATTATTGTAAGAGTTTCCATCAAAGTTCAAACCCAGAGGCCTGTGGCATTCGTTCAGGGAACTGTTGCTTCTCAGCCGGTGACAGATCTTCTGGGAAAATGATAAAGCACATAACATAAGACAGAGAATGCTGGAGGAAGTCTGCAAACTGTTACACTATAGTCACCATAACTTCAGCTTTTTCAGTGTGAACTGATATGAACTGAATAAACATGAAGGTGAACAGAACATAACTACATTACCTTACCTGATTCATTTTGAGTGGAGCAGTGGAAGTTCAACGTGTCATCAAACTACCTCTTTTTGATTGTTTTGACTCCTGGCAGTAGAAGTTACACACTGTAGCTTAACGACTGTCTTACACACAGGTGATCATCCAGAAAAGGCCAGGGGTGGCATGGGCCCCCTTTGGAATCTGAAGATCCCAAACTATAATTGGCTATTTGACTTTTCAAGGGCGTGACTTTTGTTTACATCAACTATTTGGGCTGTGTTGCAACAGGCTCCTGGTAGTTTTCTTTGCTTTTCAATGTGAACACATTCACTTCCAAAGACGGACACTTACTGGATGAATCAGTCCATCAAAAATGGCCAATGTTATTAGAAAGGGTTTGGTACAGTTTGCCAATAAATGTGGAGTTTTCTTACATTCTTCAGTACTTTAAATTGTTCATTTAGACTTAGATCTTCTTTTTAAGTCCTTAATCATTAAAGCTGAGAACCTGTAAATGTTGTCTGGCTGTAATACTGAAATACTATTTATATTTTATCATGCCATCTACTAATTATCTTATTAGATCAGTTTTAATAAAAGTGCTCCCCCAACCTGTTAAAGTGTGTGTTCACAAACGTCTGCTACTCAAACACACACCTGAAGCATCCCCCTCTTTATTTACACCCTGCCTCTTGTTGTTGTTTCTCACCTGTGATCAGCCATACGTTTTATTAAAGCGCCCAATATGACAACTTTCATTGCATTAACACACTATAGGTCATCTGCATGTGGGCAAGGCTTCTTACTGATGTAACAACAGATTGTTGGATATAAAGAAAAATGTAAAAAATGTTGGCTGAAAAGATATTTGTCTATGTGTGGGAAACAATAGATACCATAAAGTAGTAGTTAAAATAGATATGATTGGTGGCGACAGATAAGGTGAATAGATCAATTTATTCTAGTGCGAGTGTTCACACATAAATGGCACCCCTCTAAAAATGAGTCCATGATTGGGCCACCCCAAAAGTGTCTGCACACACCCCTGCTCACTCCATCCTTACAGTAATGCTCATGGGGTTCTTGTAGGCTACTTATTACATAGATCACAGGGTTTCTCTAAGTTGCAAAGTCTGTTTCTGCATGATTTTGACTGATTATGTGACTCATATTTTATATGAATTATTTGGTTATATGTTGTTTCATGTGTTTTCATTGTTAGATTTTATGTTGTTTTAATTTCTTTAATGTTCTTTTGACGGAAAGAGCTTTAAACTCTGAGGGTTTCACTTAGTAAAGCAAATATCTTAACCCTTATATAAACAGTATGGACCTCTGCTTAAAGTTTGGTACAGCCAGATTAGGTTATGGCTTAACACTAAAAAAGGATAACACATGTGAATGTTGTCCAACTGAGACAGATTCAACATACAGTGTGAGTCTGTGGATAACATCTGCCGAGAAGAGGACTAATAATAAAACACAAGTAACATGATCCTAAGAGTGTGTGGGAAGAAACAGAGCATTTAGACGCTGCCCCACTTAAGACAAAAGTATCTAATTCACAGTGTTGAATATTGAAGCTGATTTAAAAGAGCTTCTGAAAGTTTCACTGTATGACATTTTCATGCAAACAAAGCCTCTCTTTCTCTCAGACTGATGTCTTCATTCATTCATTCATTCATTGTAGCTGGACTTCCAGGTGTGTCTGAAACAACACAGGGCTGAGTGTCCTGTTGTCCTGCTTGTTAGGATCATTCAACCCTGCCTCGTTGGGACTCTTTTGACTATATGGAAATAATAATTCATATGACCCCTGATGGGTTATGCAGATGGCTGCTGGGGGCCAAACACAGAGTCTGATGTACTGGTGAGGCCACGTGTTTAGTCATAACACATCAAAAGAATATGAGATGAGAGAAGGAGGGTGCACGAGGCGAGACAAATTAGCAGCTTTAGAAATTGATAGCAGGTGTTTACATGTGCTATATTTTGCATATTATAATGTGGAGGCAGGGGGGGTGTAATAAAGCTTACAAAGCGTTGTATAATAATCAATATAATTCACAATGACCTTGACGTTTTATGATGGATAGGGAGACACGGCCTACTGTAATTGCTGCCCACTCCTCCCTCCCTGCTTCCTTTAACGCCTCCGCTCCTACAGGCTAAATCTCCCTCTGCTTTTTTTCCTCTCTGACATTAAGAATCGCTCCATCATCCTCGATGCGCCGCCTTGTCGCCTGCCGCTCAGATGACCATTAATCGCTTAATTCCAGTAAACCTACGTGCGCACAAAAGAGCGCTGTCTGCCGCTTAATGCATGTGTGATTAAGCTTTTAGGGCCGCACACACGGCATTATTAGCCAGCAGGTCCTTGTATAGAGGGCCAAATGCCTTCAGGGGGCCCGAGGGTGGGTGTGGAGAGGGAAGGGAGGAGGGGAAGGGGGCGAGTTAATGACACTGACCCTCACTTCCCCAACAGCTATTCAATTCAACAATAATAACGGGTCACGCAGCTGATTTATGAGGCTGGGGCTAATAATTGTCAATTGCTAATGCGAGAGTGGGGAGGGGGGGCAATGGCAGTAGACTTTGCTAAATAAAATATGCCTTGACCCCAAAGGGGGAGGCCAAAAAAGGGAAAAATTGACAGATGATTTTTCACATGTACCCCCTCCTTCTCTTTCTCTAAAGCATGTTACCTCTGCTACTCACCACTGCACTATTATCATATTATTTTAGCCTGTACATATTTGGCGTGCCTACTTGTTGTTCTTTTCTATTTATAAATTTATGTAAATATTTTTATTTTTATTTGTATGTCTTATTCTTATGCCTTGTACAAAGAGAGCACAGTTTACCAAAGCCAAATTCCTTGTGTGTTCAAGCATACTTGGCCAATAAAGCTGATTCTGATTCTGATGTTGCAGCTTAACTATACGCAGTGTGTTTGGTGTTTGTGCATTAAAACATTTAGAAAGAGGCAGCAGCAGCAGCAGCAGCAGCAGAAACATCCAGTCCAGACCCAGGCCTGCATGCTCCGTCCACCCCTCCACCCTCCTGCATGGCTGCAATAAATTAATAACAAGCAAACAATGTGTCGTGGAGAGGCGGATTCAATTACTAAGTTTATTTACAGGGAAAATCTCATGAAGGCCATTGACCAACGTTAAACAGCGCGGGATGAAACGATGACAAGAGCCCCGATAAGAATTTAATTCCATCTCATTTCAGACGATTTTATGAATCAAATTCTTGAACACTGGCAAGAGATTTAATGATCACATCTTTGCGAAATCTTATTTCAGAACCGGTCGATGGCATTTCTCTGCGTTAATGTCGACTTAGAGGTTGGAGTAATTTAGTAATTGATTCTTTGCCTGGCTCGCGCTCGTGCCAAGGCCGCGTTTGAGGGTAATATGTTTCCTAATCTTATCCCTCGGAATAAGATTTTTATGTTAATCCACTGGCTGCTCTCTTGGTCACTCGGGAAGCGCAGATAAAGGGCTCAGAGAGGCCAGAGGAGACGAGCTGTGCCGTGCAGGAGCTGGCTACAGTATCTGGAAGATAAAGAGAGGAGTTAGTGAGAGATAAGAGGGAGATATCACACACAGAAGACCAACATGAGAAAGACATATTCACCTCTTTTCAGTGTGGAGAATATGTGGATGAAATAGTGGACAAATTCATTTTACTCAGAAAACAGAATCCAACTTAGACGTTTTAAATATCAGCATTGTTTGATCATGCATTACACTGATATGGAAATTGAATTGTTATAAGTTATAAAGGTGAACTAAGTAAACTTGATGAAAATAAGACTATCCTTCTCTAAATCCTTGCCCTTCATCGTCAATGCTCACAGCGTCTTGAAATCTGCACCACAGACAGAAGAAAGACGCATCCGGTGAAAACACGTCAAAAACGTCCCCTAACATAACACGAGTCTGCAGGCAGCAGGCTGCACTGAAGGCTTTGTTGTGGACGTTTTTTTTTCTGCCGTAGACACAGAGAGAAGACACCAGGTCATAATTGAATTTTCCTCTTCTCCAGATGTCACTTTCCATCTGTGCGCCTTGAAACGTGATGCGCTTTTTACGCACAGGCCAGAAACACCTTTAACTCACTTTTGACTTTTTTTTCTCCTTTTTCTCGTGTTAACTTGTTTTCTCGCGTGTAACTAAAAATACACATAGATAATAAAACAGGTCAAAGCATCAATAAATTGTGATTATTAATCTGTTGTGGGTGATGGTTACGTTTTGGAGAAACGTCACTTATCAGCTTTAATCTGGATATTTTCACGCATTCTGCAGGTGACTCTGAGCCCCCACGTTTACCCACCCTGACCTGTCTGTCAAATTGAGACATCAGACTAAATTGCCAGGAGAGCATCTCCAAAATGAATTTTTTATCCGCCCCTCCCCTGCAACACGCGGCCTTATTAATAAGCGTTTTGATAAGCGCAGGATTTCCTCAGGCGGAGGAGTGAGACATTGGAGGTGAAATGTGACAGTGGGACCCTCCCATCGCGCTCTCCCTCTCTTTATCCTCATCTGATTCTTTGCCTTTTCGGGGGAGTGGATCCATCCAATCCATCCAGAGACAATGGCATTTTGTTCCTCTTTTTGTCCCTCCTGTCGACCCGCATTCCGATATTGCTGAGCAACGATAGTGCGCACTAAATGGAGAGGAGTTCCTCCTGCATCCCGCCTATTGTCCGGCACTTGCCAGGGGAGTTTAGGGTCTCGCTCACATCGCATTTTGCTGATTTATTTAAGTGAAGGCGTATGGTTGCAGCCCTTTATTTGCCTCATAATTACGAATTAACAACCGCTTAACGTGAATTAAAGCCTCATTATGTTACTGTAAATCACCGTTTGGTGCAACCTGCAGCCACCAGGCCTCTTTAGCAGCATGCCTGCAGGTTTTACATCCCTCACAAGCTTTCAGAAATCCTTTAAATTTACTCTGACTGCAGAGTTTGGCTGTTTTGATTGAATGTAATCGCATCCAAATCTCAAGCTGTGGCCCCTCATCTCGGTCGAACCAGCTGAAAGAATTAAAAGATGTTGAAACTATCAAAGAGGAGGCGTTTCAATGGCTGGTGGAGGCTGGTGGATGGACTATAGAGCAGAAGAATAAAGAGCTGCTTCAGTGAAAGAAAGCGATGGCTAAAAGCTATAATTGTATTTGCCTCGGCGAAATATCAGAAAAGACTTCTCGTTTCTTTGAGCGTTATTAGATTAATTCCCAGAGATGGTTTCTTTTCTCGCTGCCAGACGCGTGGAGGGAGGACGGTGAACCATTTGGCTCTTTGGTTTCAATAATCAAATTAACCATTTGGTACAACTTTTGGGTCCCAGCTCGTGTGTAGAAAGGGGAAAATAAAAAGAGAAAACATTTACATAACAGGCACCGGGTTGTGTCAAGAAAGAATTAACTTTTCTTTTTTTTGGCTCTCGTTGATGTGAAAAGAAAACGTGCAGGAGAGAAAAGGAAGAAACACACAGCGACACGTCAGCGATTGTGGAGAAAAATAATTGATGGTAAAAGGGTGCGGGTCTTCTCTTATTCTAACTGATAATAAAGAAGCTGCACCTTGCAGCCTGGAGAAGAAGGGTCAAAACGTTCTGTGTATAAAGACATCTAGAGACATATTCAACCTCAAATTCTCATGAATTCTACTTTCTTTATTAAACATTTAAAGACAGTCTTCAAAATAAATAAATCAGATGGTTTCTTACAATTTTATTGACAAAAATGTTTATTTGAAAAGTTATCTGAACTGAAATTTATTCTTCATGATAAAATTACATATAACACCTCAGATTCTGACCTTTGAAATTCAGAGGTCCATGAACATTTTTATCCTGATATTATTTAAAAATAAATTATATATATATATTTTTTGAAATTGTCCTGCCTTCCATGATTAATATAATACCCAAGACCAATTTTATGGTGGATACAATGTAATTTTAAAAAACCCAAAAAAAACACTAGATCTGTTATAATGCTGTAAAAAAATCTAACACGCTCTGAGACAATGTTTCTAATACCCAGTGTCCTCTGCTCACTGATCTTTAGACACACTCAGTCCCTGCAGGATTGTTAAGAGAATATTATAATGATATTTCAGAGCAGAATCTCACTGATCAATAGCTAAAACATGGCTGCTGATGGACGAATTCAAACAGCAAACACTCATCTGCTAAATCGAATTGCTGCACCAGAATCCCTGTGTTTGTGTTTGATAATTTGGAGGAGGAAAAAGGCGCAGCCTCAGCCAGGACTTGAACTCTGTCCACTGAGGAAAAAAAAAAGCAGAAACACACAGAGTGTGTAAGCGCCATACAAAACGGTTCACCTTATTACACAAACCGAATTAAGCACTCAGCCAATATTGTGAGCCTGAGAGGTCCGATGACTGCCTCCCAGTTCGTTACTTTCATTAGAAAGATGTTATTTGCCAAATAAACGAAATAATGAAAGTAATAAAGACAATTACAAACTCATTTGAATCATAAAAACACACCAGGAAGTTTAGCACAGATGATGCTGCAGCAGAGAGAGGGGAGAATCAGGAAAAAGAGCCTTTATTTGGCAAATAAGGGCAGTGAAGATTAAATATGAAATAGTAAATCCGTTTATTGCTGTGCGTAAAATACGATGAAGTGTGTTTTAAACCCATTTAGACAAGTTCAAACATTTATTTACTTTATTTATATTTGCTGCACGTTCCTTAGAAATACATTTTTAGAGTGACATTAAGTTCTGGATCATTTATAACAATAAAATAAAAAGAACAACCAGTGAGAAAATGCAAGAAAATAAGGCAAAAAGTGTTTGTGAGTGGTGCATTCACGTTTAAGGGTTTAAAAAAACACCTGAACGATCCTTTATGTTTTCATTCTAGTCATGTCATTCCAATTTATTTAATTTTTCTCTTTAAAAAAAAATGATGGGAAATTTTCCAGAGGAACAAGAGGGTGATCTGGAGCGCGTAAAAGCTTATTAGAGTCGTTTTCTTGATATTAGTATTAGGAACAAAGCAGAATAATAAAGCCATATAGGATGCAAAAACCATGACTGATACACGAGAACAATGGATTTTTTTCTGTACTGCTCTGTGATATTTTAAAGTGCAAAGATTCTCCTTTAAAGGCAGAACTATTCGTTATATATCTGCACAAGCCCTGCATGTTATTCTGCCTCAGTGCAGGAGATCAGAGTAAAAAATCCTGGAGAAAACAGCCTGAGCAGACGGGCAGAGAGAGGAGGCAGAGGGGGAATACTATGTGAAATCCTGCCCAAGGTATACGGTCGCTTAAAAGGCTTAAAAGCTTGGAGAAAATTGGATCAGGGAGAATCGTCACCCAACTTTCATTATTTCCAAGTGGTGTGATTGAATTAAAGGGCAAGATGGTGGTTGGAGAGGAGTGGGGTGGATGGGTGGAGGGGTAGTGGTGGTGGTGGAGGGCTGCGTAATGGCGTGGTATTAAATTCTAATTAGAGATGCAGGGGATCAATGATAGGGAGGTTGGACAGCCCGGGCCCCCAGTGCCAGCCCAATAGACTGATGAGTTATTGTCATGTAAAAAAGCGCTAGCAATAAGACCAAACGCTTTGCTATTGTCCAAGCGGAAAGAGCCAAGTTTATTATGAGGACTATATGCTCTAGAGACCTCGGGCTAGGCGGCTCTTAGGGGGCTTTTCATAAAACAGGGCTAGGTTCCTATAAAGGAGGCCAGTTTTGGAGCAGGCGCTGAGCAGTGAACATCTACCCACCGTCCAGCCTCTTTCCAAACCAGTTCAAACCAAACAAGTCCTCTCTACCCCCCCAGTTCAGACCGCGCGTCCTCCTCCGTTTGGTTTCGATTGTTTTTTTTACTTTCTAACCCAATTTTTTTTGGGGTGCAGTTTTTATTTGTCATCTTTATTTTTTTTGCGGGAAGTGCAGCTTTCTAACTCCACCGAGCCTTCTCAAATGTATAAAATGGAGTATTCTTACCTAAATTCCTCTGCCTACGAGTCATGTATGGCCGGGATGGACACCTCGAGCTTGGCATCGGCCTATGCGGACTTCAGTTCGTGCAGTCAAGCCAGCGGGTTTCAGTACAATCCCATCAGGACCACTTTCGGGGCCACCTCCGGCTGTCCGTCCCTCACGCCGGGCTCCTGCAGCCTGGGGACCCTGCGGGACCACCAGAGCAGCCCGTACGCCGCAGGTAAGCAAGCAGCAGCGGCTCCGGAGCCTCAACACGCTGTATTATAGGACGTCTTGATTGCATTTGAAAATGGAAATGTGTTTAGTATTTACCAAACGAAATTTGCTTACACAAATGAAAGAATTTATCACGTTAGAAGCGATTGCAGGCAAGAGGTAATTCGGTTACGGGGTTATACTATCCCAGTCACACCCAAAACCGCCAACAGAATTATCTTAAGCTGCCAAAATGATCGGCATAATTTATTTACTTTGCGATGAGACATAAAGCTTCGAAAATAATTAGATAACCAAAGAGTAAAGCTCATTATTGACACCGAATTGGAGTTACAGTAGCAACACGCGGGGCGGATGGGAACATTATGACAAGTTTTCAAACTTGAGCCTCAATCTGAGGAGCAACAATTAGTTTAACATTACAATTAACCGCATCACAGGTCAGCAGCGTTATCAATTCTGAAGTGATTCACAGGTAATCAGAGGCTTAATACAATTGAAAGCTTTCGCCCAGCATCCTTAACTGGATTTTATACAAAATATCGAATTTGACTTCACTTCTATCTGACAACATCACAATTACACACACTCATATCCCTCTCCTGCACAGATGAGACCACTGCACATCTAACGGTGCCTTTTTATTCCCTCCACAGTTCCCTACAAACTCTTCACGGATCACGGTGGACTGAACGAGAAGAGGAAGCAGAGGCGCATCCGGACCACGTTCACCAGCGCCCAGCTCAAGGAGCTTGAGAGGGTTTTTGCTGAAACGCACTACCCGGATATCTACACCAGAGAGGAGCTGGCACTCAAAATCGATCTGACTGAAGCCAGAGTGCAGGTACACAGACAAAGAGGCAGCCTGCTGCATTACACGATATGCACAATTACGCACGATTGGATCCATGATCCAAATAAAAACCTTTTTGACACAGTGCGTCTCATTTGAAATAAAACTTTGAACTGATGATCCACTGGCCCAAAACTGCTGGTACCATATCTTTCCAGTATTAATACTCAAATATAGAGATGTCTTCATGGTTACTTTAAGACACCTAAACTTCAGTTGCAGCAAAAGCTAAATGATAAAATGTTTTTCCACTAAAACTGTGCAACATGACTTTTTGGTCACGACATGTTTGTATAATGGAGGAAGATGCCTCGTTTAACATTATCAGTGACTGATTATTTTGGAAGCAAACCAACTATCTGTGTTGGTTTAGCTTTGGTTCTAACACCCTTTCTCCATTTTCCAGGTGTGGTTCCAAAACCGACGTGCCAAGTTCCGCAAGCAGGAGCGCGCAGCTGCAGCAGCCGCAGCCGCAGCCAAGTCCAATTCCGGGAAGAAACAAGACTCCAGAGATGAAGACATCAAAGATACCAAATCTACCGATCCAGACAGCACAGGAGGACCGGGCCCGAACCCCATCCCCACTTCCAACTGCGGAGGACCGAGCCCCACCGGAGGCCAGGTCAACAACAGCGGAAACGGACAGGTGGACCAGGTGAAGAGCTCAGTGTCCTCCGGCATGGGCGTGACAGCACCGAGCCAAGGCTGGGCCACCGCCCCGGGAACCATCACTTCTATCCCGGACTCATTGGGCGGGCCGTTCGCCAGCGTACTGTCGTCTTTGCAAAGACAGAACGGAGCCAAAGCGACGTTAGTAAAGACCAGCATGTTCTAATGCAGCTCCACAGAGGAGGAGGAAGAGCAGGGCAGAGGAAGAGAGAGGCTTCCTCGTGCTCCGGAGACTGAAAAGCAATTTCCCCGAGACAGACTAAAGGACAATAAAACGCAGTAAAAAAGAAGAAGAAGACAACTCTCTTATTTTATTTCTTTTGCCTTGCGCAGTTTCTTGTGGTCAGTGGACACTTAGCTGTGAAAATATTCATCTTGACAAGTCAGACTTGCAGATTTTTTTCCCCATAAAGCAAGAGCAAGTTGTTTGAATATCACATGACTGAAATCATGAAACATGGTATCATATTAATGTACCTATTTCAACAATATGACACTTTTTATGCGTAAATCCAGATCACAGGAAATGTCACACAAAACAATAAAAGAAAAACTATTTAAAAAAAAAAAAAGAGGCAAATTAAAGAGTGACTATCTCTAAGTGACTTGTTAAGATGAACTTTTTTTCTGCCAAATTACAGAGCAAACACACACGCACGCCTGCGCACTGGAAATGCGTCGTGCCATCAGTGCGTAAAAGGAGCCTTGTTAAGCCCCATTAAATGTCAGAGTTCAACAGCTGCTTTGTCTGGTGGAGAGACGTTTAAAATCCACGAATGAGGACGCTTTCTCACAAACCCCACGCTGTGACTCTACAAACTATCCAACCTAACGCAGACGCATTCCGCTTTTCTGTTCTCTGTAGACACGACCTGCCTCTTACAGCTGTGTGTTTTTGTTTCCAGGGCTGCTGAGAGTTTAGTTTCTTTAAATTATCGATATAAAAACACAATTATTTCCTCGAAGAAAAAAAGGCACAAACTACTGCAATGTTCACCTCTGACAGGAAATCTGTATGTTTTGTGTGTCTTTCTACGGCAGTGTTTTTGTGGCTCAAACTGTATAGTGTTAATACGTATTCTTGTCTCCTATAGTTGATCCATAGGCCATACTCCCTCGTAGATCGATCATACAAGTCTTTTTGATGTTTTACAAAGTTCCCTCGGAAGAATTTATTTTGGGTATAAAAAGGGAATGGATGCAAACATTGTATTTATTTCGATATAATTTGCATGTTGTCTCTTTGTCTGATTTTATGATGATTTCTCTTCCATTGTGTGAGCATTATGTAACATGTTTTTGTCCCGGATCTGAAAGTTATTTATATGTAGGTAATGAATGCTTATATTTAAGAAGGAAATATTTCTACATGTGCACATAGTTTTCCAGGTGTACCATTGAAATGGTTGTTGATGATAAAAAACAAATAGTCCAAGTTGCTTTGTCATGTTTTCTTTTGGTAAATAAGGAAAACCACATTTTTTAATAATACAAATCAAACGTCTTAAGATCGAGATATTTTTAAAATGTTGTTTCTCTATGACGGTGAAGAGATTGGAAGGTTCAGCACCACGGACAGCACCACAGCGCTTCACAAGTCATCGAAAATTCAATATTTAAATCACTTAAAAGTCTTCAATATGTGCATTTCGATTAATTTGACTTCTCCTAATTTCAATACTCATATTCAGAATTTATAGTAAGTCTTTTCAAATCAAACAGAATAAAAAATGCTCCAGAAATGCAAGAAAATGTGACTGCACTGGAGAACAAATGGGATTCATCCGACCTGAATTTCAAACAAATACTGTTACACCTTTGTGCAGTATTTTAAATATTTCATGTCAGTGAAAAATACATTTAAAATCTTTACATCGGACTACTTTTGACTTTTGATGTTGACTTTCTTTATGAGGAAATGCCCAAGCAAGGTGATTGTGTGGTAGTGGATGATGGACTACAAGAAGAAAGAGAGGGATAGTTAACCTAAATATTGACATAACATTTGAGACTTTTTTTTCCTTCTTTTATAAGATACTGTCACAGATCTGTGGGTTCACAGTTTAGGATTTAAGCTCCCACACTTTATATGAAAGTAATTATAGTAAAATTAAACCCTACAGATTGCTGTTAGGTGATTCAGCGGCCTCAACCCTGACTGGTCTGTGCACCTGAACTTCATTCTTAGCTGTGTATTTTTTGTAGCGATATTTTAGACTGATCAGTTTTTGTTCTTTCATATGAGATCTGATTAAATTGGTAAACAAAGCAAGACAGGAGGAGAGAGGGCAGAGATGCAAGTAACGCTATTGAAGAACTGAAAATGAGACTTTAAAACTGGAGTGTAGGTGTGGAGCTAAAGGAGTCTTTAATGTTAAATAAAATACTTACATTAAATGAAGTAAAGTGTGATGTGAGTGAAGGCTGCAACCTTTGTGTCTGCAGTAAATAATGCTACTATACTCTATTCTTTTTACTGCAAAAAGTCAAAGTATTGTTGTTTCTGATACTTTAATTTTTCACTTTAGGTTTTTATATAACTTGTTCTTCGTGTTACTTTAAATCTTTCAGCTGGTGCATTATCTTAAAGCAAATAATAACAGATTAAAGCCCAGTTCAAATGATCTGACACTCTTGTTATCAAACATCTTAGAATAATGTGAAAGTATAAATCAAAATTTGAGGTACACAAACCGAGGGAGTAAACTCTTCTTGAGTAAGAAACAGATGACGGCAACACATCTCTATCCGTACAAAAACACCGACTTATGGTTTGTTATTTAGCTCATGATGCGCTTAAGAGGAAGCCGATCAGGCCACAGAATCAAATGTGTTAAGGTCTCATTTTCTTTGTTTCTTTCATCAGTTTAAATAATTCAGCTCATGCGTCATCTTCCTGCACAAATAAGAGACAACAGCCCAGTTTGAATGTATAACATTTTATTTATAAACATACAGTATGCTATAAATGCCATTGCATTTAAACATCAAATGTATCTATATTTCGGATAGTGTTCAGGTGAATATTACAATAAATACAGAACAGACATAAAAGGTTTCATTCCCCAACTATCCTGTTAAGAAGACCGTCTGGATATAGAGCTCCGTCTCAAAGATCCCGCTATAAGAGACTCAGCTGAGATTTATTTAAGAACTAAATGAGGATAAAAAATAAAAATACACAATCGGAACAGAAGCTTAAAAATACTGTAGATCAGAGAAATGAACCCAGAGGAGAAGCTTTGCTAAAGGAGGAGGAAGAGGCTGCTAGTTTGCTTTCATACAGCAAATCATTTGGTTTTAGGCTTAACGTGCATTTTTTTTTTTTAAACATCCACGATACATAACCAATCTCTCTTACGAGTTCAAAAGAAAGAAAAAAAAAGAGGCAAGTGAGTTCAATGTGCAGATGGCAGCACGGATCTGTAGTTCTCATCCAACCCGATATTGCACAAGTGCAACTGCTGCTGGTAAGTTTGTTCATATTACCTCTGCGGCTTCACTGGTTGTAACATGTACTGTCGATGTTTGTCTTTTTTAATCTTTAGAAATGAATCCTACCACGGAGCATATATCAAAATTACCTCATTAATAGCTTACAGAATCTATTTCGCTCTAGAATAAAACATTCAAAGTTAAATCAATGGTTTCCCCCGGCCTGATGATAACATACTCTTTATTTCTCCAAATAGACAACAAGTGTGTTCCTCCGACCTGCTTGTTTCTGTCACTGCAAAGCTCTGAGAAAATCACAGACAGGGGAAAGTAAAGGGTGATTCTTATGTCAAATAAAAGAAGTGCTTATCCACTGAAGTAAAGCGTGATGTCAGGGAGGGCCGCAGCGTGTGTGTCTGCAGTTTAAGAGTTCAAATTTGGCCAAAATCCCTCCCTACACCTTCAACAAAAAAAGAAAGAAAAGAAGAAAGAAACACCAAACAGCTGGTGTTTGTTTTCATTCCTGCATCACCTTGCTTTTCCTCTAAGGCACATTGAAGTCCTGACTTTCCGAGCTGAGCGAGGAGCAACCCGCTGTGACCCGAAAACCACAGACACAGCTCACGAGTCTTGTTATTGCCCTAATGATGAAACTACATCCATAATATGTGTGTAAATAAGAAGCTGATTTATTAAAGAGCACATGAGAGAGAGGACACGGGAGGTCACTGTGAAGAACCGGGAGATGGGATAATTGTAAGTAGTGTCTTTTAAATCAAAAAGAGGGTTTAGAGTGACCTTTGAAGCACTTTATTTAGTTTGTTTGTTTGTATTTAGTAGTTTATGTCTGTGAGGGGGCGTTGATTACTGTTTGTAGATCCAGCCTGTTATTAGAAACTAAAAAGATCCAGTCTGAGCTGCCTCACCACATGTCCAGTTTTCACTCCAGTTCTTTATTTTGATCACTACTCAATAAGAAAATCTTTCTTCATGATAAAAAAGTGATTCCTTTGATATACTGCATTTCCATTATATGGAATTTGAAGGTAAATGTTTGATCCAACCAGAGAAATAGAATCGGATTCTTCTTGAAGGAGCCCTGAACACCACGTTTTGGTTCTGAGAGTCCACTCTGTACAGCCTACCTGTGTTCAATGCATGACGAGGATGTTATTGTGTTTCCAACAAGGCCCCACCCCAGAAGAGTCTCCCTCCTACTCACTCTCTGCACAATGAAACAGAGTCTGTGGTGGTGGTGGTGGTGGTGCATGGACCAATCAAATCCAGATTCCACTCACGTATTAGATGACATAAACACGAAGAATAGATATTTTTTTTCTTGAGACTGTCCCCAGATCCCCGTTTGCCTCCCCACCGTGATGAATCTTCATTGGTTATTGAACTGCAGAGGATGCAAAGATCCCGACACGCTGTGAAGGACATGATTTGCAGATAATCGGTTTTAAAAAGAGACGGGGGTTTCATCCGTGAACCTTGTGCTTTCTGTTGAGCGTCACAACGTGGTTGGTTGTCCGGCCGCTTGAAAGGAAGAAGAAAGAGAGAGAAAAGGAAACCCACAGTTTTTTAAAACCACAAGTGTTTGTTTGAGGGATTTTAAGGTCATGCTCATTCAGCTCTCATGAAAGACAATCTCTTAAATAGTGATAATGACTTCACCGGTCCTCTAACGCAGACTCTGATTTGATTTAGTGGTTTTCTGATCCTCATATATTAACAGCTGCTGGGAGCTTAGTGAGCTCTAACTTTGAAAAAACATGAACTTCTACTCTTCTACAGGTACGGAGAAAGACACGGAAAGTTAGTGCCGCCAGTTTCCTCCTGATGCAGCTTTAGATCCTTTCCTACATTCATCCCAGCCTCACTGTGTCTGACACTTCTTTATTAAAGCTGCACCGGGTCGAAGTTTCATATTAAAACACACTCGTCTTATCACGCACACAGCAGGGCTGCAATAAAGAATGAAACCTTCGATATACACTGAAATTTCTTATCATGAAACAGTGCCAGCTTCACTTTGAAAACAATAAATCAAACAAACCTTTCTGTAGTTTTCTAACTGCTTTATGAACACTGTATTATGTGCTCGTTCTACCTTACTGAAAACTGCACTTATTCATCAGTGGAAATATGAAATATAGCCAACATCACCAAACAATAAGGAGCGACAACTCCTAACCCCATTTATAATTTTAGGGAGTGATTAATCGCTCTTATTTTGAGCTTTATGTAACAGAAAATGCTTTCTCCAGCAGTTGATTTGCTTTGAATCAGCTGAAAGAACCAGATCACATTCTTATTTCATTTATGTTTGAGATGGATGGGTGGAAACTTGGCCTAAAGACAGAAAAGTGAGAGCGAGAGGAGGATGAAGAGATGGAAGGGAGGGGTGCAGGGACTTACAGCGGGAGCGGATGTAGCACTGGTGGCAGTTGAGGAGGCCGTTTCGGATCCGGACGTCTGTCCCTGTGGTCGTGTCGCCTAACTGTCCCTTACACACCCCACACTGGAAAGAGAGAGAAATGGAGGAGGGAGTTCGTTATTATACATAATTTAATCATCAAGGAGAGTTTAGATACGATTTGTGACATTTGATAGTTTGTTATTTCATCCTTTGGGTGTATCTCAATGCTTTCTGACTTGCTCTCCCGGTCACTGACTCTCAAAGGCTGACTGTCTCATGATGCTCTTCTGAGTTTAAAATAAAGGTTTCCATGTTCACGGTAATGAGAATGTCGCCCGCTCGCTCACTGATGTGTTTCCACAAGTAACTTTATAACACAGAAACTTGTTGATACAGTTAAACAGGCTTTGAACACACAGACAGCACTCCTTCATCAGTTTATTGTTGGTTTGCTCTTTTCCAAATTTGATTTCTGATGTGAGGAAAAATACAGACTAACAACCCAACTTTTAAGGGACGATATTCTCATCATTCTCATGAGCTATCATTAATTGAATAAGAACTGAAAGAGAAAGGTTTGAAATCTGGACATGGAAAGAAAGTATGAGAATAAACGTGTTCGCTCTCTCCGTCACCGACCTTAAAGCACTGAATGTGGAAGTAGAGGCTGAGCGTCTCTATGATCATGGCCGCTCCTTTTCCTAACGGCTGCCCACAGCTGGAGCAGAGCTTCTTCCCGCTGACAGACCTACAGGAAACAGACGGACAGACAGAAAAACTTTGATACTTGACCTCTCTGTTTGAAGACGTTCAGTAGGACGAGTGTTGTTTCACCAGATTGGTGAGGAAAGGAGAGGAAATAAGGAGCTGTTTTCAATACAGAAAAATTAAATCAAACCACAACAGCTTGTTTAAAACCTTGATGTGGTTGCTCTGCACAGTAAACACTGACTTCTCTTAATCTACGTGTTGGGTAGCATCCCTCTCTGCCTTTCACTATCCTGGAAGAAGACTACAGTTAACATTATATTCAACATAATTTAATTTATGTGGTAATGTATATTTCCTCCCTGTGCCTTCAGACTTTCAGGGTGGCTCCTTCATGCTGCTCTCCTCTGTTCATCTGATAAGTTGTTGGTCTTTGCCATTGTTGTTTTTAAAAGGACCTTTAGATCAGTAACTTTCTAGTTGTCCCTGAACTCAACAGTCTGCATGCTAGCTTGTGATTGCGTGTGCCGATGTGCTTCTCACTGTAAAACAGGATGAAGAATCTAATTTAAAAGCTCTATATAAGCATTATTATTCTGACTGCATTCAGGGGCTCTGTGCTGCAGTGGTACATGTTATGAGATGGGTGGAATAACGCAGGCAGCAAGGTAGAAAATGACGATGCAGAAATGAGCAGCCCCCTCCATCCCTCCCTCCCTCCCCCTGCGTGCGGGCTGTTTGGGATGCGGTACCTGTTGGGTGCTGGAGGCAGTGTGTCTGGAGGTGGTGGACATGCTGCGGGGGGTTTGGATGGGCTGTGTCCCTTGTTATTATCAATGGGACCAATCCTGGAAATGGACAGCAACATGCAACATGAAGATGACTCACAACTGCTGTGACTCTCTATTGGCTGTTGGAGTCAGACTTGAACCAATCACAGCTAGAATAATGCAAATCCTCAAAATACTGCTTGGACCGAAACCTGTGTTTACTTTATTATCTTGAGTGCAGAGTTATATTTCTGATATGTCTTAAACATATGACTCTACAGACACTTTGCTTTTTACAGACAGTGATTTCTTCATGTGGAGGGGAGACAGTGGACGGGGAACAGATGCCACCTGCTGGTCAAACAGGTGAACTGGATGTGTTACTTTAAAATCTTCTCCCATCAAAGACCTGCTGCTTTGATCGTATGCATTTATAGATGGGTTGAAATGAGGATGCAGGGCCATCACAATCCTTTGACAGAGAGTTATTAAACCCAACAACTAACAGGAGGGAATCAAACAAGGTTTAGAGGTAGAGATTTAAACATATGTTGTGGTTTAATTCCCACTCACCTCTACTGAAAACACTGAACATGCTTATAAATATAAGTGCAGCTCATTATTTGTCACTCTTCTTTGTGAGTACACTGTTTTTGTGTTTTACACCTCAGATGGTTTAAGTTCAACCAGTGTGTTCTTAAATCCTTCCATATAAGAAAGTGATGGTTGTAAAAATGAAAGGGATTGAACTCTGGATCAAGAGAAAACACACAACCTCCTCTCACACACACACACACACACCTCCTGTCTCCTGCAGGCCGGCCGGGCTTGCCCCCGTCAGCTGTTGGTTGCTGTTGTTTCTTCACAGGAGTCGAGGATTTGGCAGACATCTGGGGAAGTTTTTGGCCGTTCTGCAGGTTGTGACTGAACGTTTCTGGCTGACTGTTGCTCTGGCTCACCGAGCTGAGGATCAGAAACATTTAGAGATCAAATCTCCTTGTGATGGAATTAGTATGTGTGTTTTTTTTTACAATAACTGAACACTTCCTGGATTCATCCCACTGAAATCCAAAGTATTGTATCTTGATGTATTCTTATTAACAAACAGGACTGAGATAAAAGCTGCTTATAAACAACATTGTGAACAAAGTATAGTGGAAGCAGATGCAGCACCAGTTTTAATAGATATACACTACCAGTCAAAAGTTTGAAAACACCCTCTCATTCAACATTTTTTATCTATTGTAATTATTTTAAAAAGTGTAGATTAATACTGATCATCAAAACTATGAAAGAACATATATGGAATTATTTAATTCACAAAATGTGTTAAACAAAGCAGAATATGTTTTATATTTTAGATTCTGTAAAGTAGCCCCCTTTTTCCTTCATGACAGCTTTGCACACTCTTGGTATTCTCTCAGTCTGCTTCATGAAGTGGTCTCCTGGAATGCTTTCTAATTAACATGAGCCTTGTCAAGAGCTCATTTGTAGAATGACTTGCCTTCTTAATGTGTTTGAGACCATCAGTTGTGTTGTTCAGAGGTAGGGTTAGTACACAATGGATATCCCTATTTGATTACTGTTGTAATCCAGATTATGGCAAAACCAGATTATTTCATAGTTTTGATGTCTTCAGTATTGATCTACAATGTTGAAAATGATTAAAATAAATGAAACCCATTGAATGAGAAGGTGTGTCCAAACTTTTGACTGGTAGTGTATGTGAAAAGGCATCATAGTCTCTGATCATGTAAAAAACTGATGCGCCTTTAATAATTCCCTGTGTCTGTGCAGGAGACCTAAACATCCAGAACATGACAACTTTGTCTTTCTCAGCTCTTCTGTGTTATTTCCCTCAAATGTTTAATTTTCTACATAGTATTCATACCCATAGTTCACATAACTAGTAAAACTGTGTTAGATTAAAGCCACATGAGGTATAGTTTCAGACCAGTGTTCCTCAAATACTCTCACAGATGGTTCACAAACCTCCTGGCTGTTTTCATGCTGTCGTCAGCAGTGCTGATGTCACTGGTCCTGTCATTTTCTCTTCTTCTCCACTCCACGCTCTCTGTGCTCCCCTTCTGTGAACCATTAAAAAGCAGGAGCACTTAGAACAACAACAAAAAAAAAACACTGGGCCCTCTCTTTTGTTATTCTAATGATCTAACAAACTATCCATAATCAATAAGCCATTCACCGACTGCCTCTCCAGAAGCTCCTGCTTGCGTTCCCAGTCCGCCAGCGAGCGGACGATGGTGTCCTGTG
This sequence comes from Notolabrus celidotus, assembly GCF_009762535.1. Lineage (NCBI taxonomy): Eukaryota > Metazoa > Chordata > Actinopteri > Labriformes > Labridae > Notolabrus > Notolabrus celidotus. Next base: position 31,118,843 of record NC_048279.1, read on the forward strand.
GGGCCGGGGTTGAGGACAGCTCCCCTCGGCTGGGAGAGGGCAGGGCAGAGGAGCGGGGAGTCAGAGGGGCCACAGTTTCCTCCAGGATTCTGCGCTCCTGTTGTGAGGGGAGAGCTGGGTGAGTTATCAATAATAACACATGGATAACACTGACTCATGGAGAACATGAACTTCTGGGTCTCAGATAACCTCAAACAAAAGACACATCGCAGGTACAACATGTACCCTCACACACACCTCCTCGTGATACTTCCTTTCCTCTTCTGCCACCTCCCTCTGTGCCTTCTCCCACTCCTCCTTCAGCTTCTCCTGCTCGCGCCGGTACTTCTCCTGTCACCATGGCAACAGACACATGACATACAGCAGAGAGCCTCAAACGAGAGCAAAGACTGAACGGCCTGCAGGTGGATGTTTAGCAGGAAAACAGAGATAATGCATGAACAGGGATCTGAGAGGCTTTTCAAAAGGCTAGTTTAAGCTGGTGAATCATGCTGTATCTCATCTCAGAAATGTCCATGTTGTATATCCTAATTATGAAACTTAAACAGAAGCCTTAACTCTGAAACATACTGTAGATAAATACAAAGTTGGGTCGGGTTACATTTTTGATGTGGCTAAACTCTTTTGCTTGATTTGATACTTGTGTGTGTGAGGGGTTCAAAGCAAGCAGAAGCTAACAGAAGCAGGCACTATAGAGCTTAGGTAAAGGTAGAGCATGCAGCTTGTTGAGCACAGGGTTCCTCTCCAATTTTCATTTAAAAAAAAGCTTGAAATGTTGAATAATTTCAGTTTGTTTTGATGTACATAACTTAAACACTGTTAGTGGTTTTGATTCAGATTATTCCAGACAAACACAAACTTTCTATTTCAAACATTTTCAGAATTGTGGAGGAACCCCCAGAAAAAGGCAAACTTCAAAGCTCAGAGATTCAGAGAGGAAATCAACGACAGCAGGACACACCACAGATTGAGGTCGAAGCAAGAAGGACGACACTGAATCAACCACGGAGAAAACAAGCACAATGATGCACCAGACATTCACCCATTTCAGCGCATCTCATCTCAAACTGTCCTGCAACAACCAGCAAGCAAAAGAATCTGCTCTGATCACTGCTGGCTTCAGATTTGTTCCTGTTTGTAATTACACTGCAGATGAGCGCAGCGCATCACAGATAACAATGAATACTTTCAATGTTTGAAGATATGTGGACCTGAGATGAACCTCTGATTGGCCGAGGAGAGAGAGAGGGGGGACTGGGCAGCAGCAACAGCAGCAACCTTGGACAAAGTCCTTATGAGTGTGCGTGTCTGTGGGCGTGCATGTGTGTGATCGTGTTTGTGCATGTTGGAGAGTAAGTGAGCTGAGAAAAAGCCAAAGTAAAGGTTCTTCCATAGCACACAACAACCCTCTAGTGGTCAGAGTGTGCATTGCAGTGGCTCAGGTGTGCTTTTGGAGGATATGATTGATAGAAAAAGGAACATTGAGGCAAGCTTTGCAAATAGCAATGGCACTCAGCTGATTGTGGGTTGTGCATCGTCTCTAATAAAACAGATTCTGTCACCCTGCATGGTCTGAATTAACTTGAACAGGAAGTGTTCCAGTGCATGGTTTATGATTGGAGGGAAATCTGGGCTGATTTTGCAAGGCAGGGAATTACTTTCATTATTTCAGTTGTAGACAAATCTTTCCCTCACTCTAAGCATCTCACTCACCAAAGGACGAGTTAGTAATGAAAATAAGCAACTAACATTGCGACTTCTTAAACTACAAACCATACGTGATGTGCCACAGAAGGCTGCGCAGCCTAAAAGCCAGAACAACAAGGCTAAGGTGTAGCTTCTTTCCAGAAGCTGTGAGACTTGTGAACTCTCGTTAGGTCTGTTCTCTGCACTTTACCACTGTGACTGCATGCACACATTAATGCACTTTCTCACTGGTTTTAAACTACATTTTTATATTTACTTACTGTAGGCTTGAGGTTATGTGTTTATATCTTTATTTGTAGAGTCTACTTTTAGCTTGTTATCTATTCTGTATGCTGCTGGACCTGAGCAATGTGTTTCGTTCCTTCATGTTTTTAAATGTGACTGAATGACAATAAAATGAACCTTGAACCTTTAATTTGAGGCAATTATGAGACTTTTTTCAAACTCTTAATCAACCAAAGTTGAAAATTACTGTCTTTAAACAAAAGCCACATTGTTTCTTTTGATCAGTTTGATTGATTTTAGTTGTCAGCCACAAAAACAAACATGAAGCTGCTGAGTGACAAATAATAGATCACTGTGTTGTGCCAGAATTTATTGTAATCATGGGCTAATAAAGCTGTAGCTGCTAATTGCAAAAGTCCATAGCTGAACTTGAAGGTCAGCTATGTGTTCGATTAACAGAGAGGCAATAAGTGAAAGGCATTCATGGATAAAGATTGAGCTTGCTTCAGCTGTCCATTTAAATGATTCTGTGTTATTCCCTGAAGTTATTTGACCCTATTTGCTTAATTCTGCTAAAGGGATCACATAATCCTCACAGCTCTGGTTCTTTGCTTTCAAATCTAGGCTGCATCAGAAACTGAACCTGTAACCTTGCAGACTCATGCGTCATGCTTCACTCTTTGAGGTAAACTGTGTACCTGCAGCATGCGCTCCTGCTCTTGCTGCCACCTTTCCTGACGCTTTCGCTCCTCATCTGGGTCCCAAGACCAGCGGTCAGCCCGCTTGGCCTGGGGCAACAACGGAACTGACACCTGATAGACCCCGACACACACACACACAAACACATCCAAAGACACACACACATCAACATGCACAAATACACACGACATACAGGTATTCATGCACACAATCACACAGACGAAACAACAAGGGCCGTTCACGCACAAACACAATCTCATCCAACCATGGAGCCAATACGGTCCCACACACACATGTTTCAGCACCAGTGTGCACACACACACACATCCACCACAGGAAAAGAAGAAGGGAAGGGAGGAGACAGAAATAGTTGATCTACCACAACAGCACTACTCCAATGCTAGCCAAAGGACTCCTACTAAGGAGAGAGAAGACAGAGAGAGAGACAGATGAGCTCAAAGGAAAACAGAAGCAGTCTCGGCCATTTTCTACAGCATCCTCATCTGGCATGCTACGTCACCAGCAGCTCTGTGTGTCCTGTGGTGTGTAGGAGCGCCTGGCAGAATGGACACTGTTCTCTAGGAAGGAAAGCTACCCTCAGAGAGTCTCTAAACTCTGAAACTGGTGCTCTAAAGCCTCATTAAGGGATTGTGAGATGTGAACTGCCTCATATTTAAAATACTGGATGTTTCTAAGAGCATTTATTTGACGAGGATGTAACATGTTTGATGCAAGAAGACCAAAATAAAGCTGCAGGGAGGCTTTGACCTATTTTTCCTGGAACAGGGGATGTATATAGATAAAGTAGCTTTAATAAAAAGTACAGTGCAGTCATTCTTTAATAACCTTCCTGCAGACTGTACGCTCTCATCTTCAGCTTCTCTCTTCTTTTCATCACTCTCTTAATAAAGTTAATCAAACTTAAATAGTGTAACCCAGGACATGATGAGCCAGATGAGAATCACCAAAAGAGTTTTCTTAGAGTTCACAGATTTAAAGCAATCAGATGATGCTTTTACTCACGTTTCCTCTGTAATCCTTCTCTGTCCCTTCTGTCGAGAGAGTGATAGAAAAGGTTAAAGTTAAAATGCAGTTTAAAATTAAATCTAGTTCATGATTAAAACAACGTGTCTTGAAGGGGAAGCATTTAGGATGAGCCAAACGTTGTTTTGACAACCTAAGAAGTAAAGATGCAGATAACGAGGAACAAAGACAGAAGGACAGTCCATGATGAGCCCTGCATCCGGGCTGTTCAAGAGTTTTAATCCAGATTATAAAATCAATTGTTTACTTTTTCAGGATCACATAATACATTTTATGTTTGTTTGTTTCAAGGTAAAGCTGGATTGGATGGACTGGATTGTGACACAGATCTTTCAGGATCACCAAATAGAGTACCAGGGATCTAAATAGGACAACACACTTTTTGCCACAGGGGGGCGCCAAAATCCACACAAACTGAAAGTTTCTCACAGCAGTGTTAAATGTAATATTTATGCTTGAGATAGATGTGAATAAGTAATTATTCTCATTACTTTATCTTCTGTGCTGCAACATTTAAGTGCAAAATACATTTTTAAATAAGTCTAAATAATCAAAATGTTGTCCACTTTCTAAGTTTTGATCCATTTTGTTCATGTAATCCAGTCTGAATCCAGCACTCTGAAAGGATCAGGAGTCCTTCTGAATCAAAGTTATCTTAGTCTTACTCAGAGGTTAGAACAACAAATATTAAGAGGTTTAATCTGGATAAAAACCTAGATTAGATTACCAAATTTTATATGATTTTCCTTGTCTATACTTTTTGAATCACTCCATGCCAAGATTGGATCTTATTTAGAATCTTTGATCTGATCAGTCACTCATGAACAGTGGGTCCCTGTGTCGTCCAATAGGAATTTGTCGGTTTTTTGGGGAGATTATTTTTGTTCATGTTAAGCAAATCACTCCAGGTTGGAGTGACCCAGATTTTGAAATAGACCTTATATGATATACTAGGTCCTGGTGAAAAACAGGTAATATATAGTCCACTAAGATAATCTTGAAACAGATATTTATCAAGTTGAAATGTTTTATAGGCCATCTTAAATCAAAGTACAGTTGACACAGGTTACCTCCTTCAGTGGAGATAAACTGAGACTGTGCAGCAAACCCATACCACTCCAGAGCACACTCTGTCTCAGCTAGGGTTGCAATAGTATGCTGTTTCCTGGTATACCACAAATAACAAATATACAATGTAAGTTTTCTTTTATGACGTCTTATCAGAACATAACTATTGGTGAAATCATATCCAGCATTTCTTAATCAAAACACTTTATGATGATACAAACCATTTCAGTATTTGAAACAGTTCTGATACCATGAAAATGTCATACCTTTGCAACTCTATGATCAAAATCAACAAACAATGGAAACAAAGTGATGAGTCAGACCTACAGAAACATTTTCATTGTACAAAGAATGACTAAGAAACTTAAAACACACTGAAACACAGAGAGCGGATTATTAATCATAGAGGAGATGAGTAAAAAGGACAGAATGAGACTATGTGCCTGTTTGTCAAGCCCCTGAAGAAACGGCAGGAAAACCCTGTGCATTCAGCACCCGGGGGATGGAACATGATCTCCACCGATGAAAGAAAGGGGTTTACCTGGTGGAGCGAAGAACTCCCAGCGTAACTTAGGGTTGCTGGTTGCCAGAGGAGACCTGACAGTGTTTTCAAACTCTACAGTGAAATAAAAAAAGTATGCGGGTGGAAGGAAGGGAGGGAATAAGGGAAGGAAGGAAGGAAAGGAGGGAGAGAAATGATAAGGGATAGACAGATGTCAAAACCAGGGGGTTTGTAGGGACATCAAGAGAACCGGGGAAGCTTTTTACAGGTCTGCTCCTGTAAGCTAAATTAATTACATCCTAAAAAAATCTGTCATTTCAAGTGAGAATCATTTATAGTTAGCAAAAGAAATTGAACTTCAACACGATCCCTTCTTAGGGACCAAAGTAGAATAAAGCAGAATCAAAAATAACTTCAAAGTAGTGCTTCTACTCTATCCTCTGCTATCTGGAAAGGCAAGAGTTCACCTCTTCTACATGTTTTAATTGGTTTGTGAGTCCCATTAGCTCGTTTATCTTCCTGCTTTAGGAAAAGAAAAATGTCTACTAGAGCAGAAGGGACAACTTCTTTTATTTAAAGATATATATATATAAAAAAAGGTAAGCAGTATTTTTTGTAGGTTGCAAAAAAAAAAGTCACCAGTAATCGTACAGGATAAAACAGAATAAGGTCAAGGCTGAAAAGCAAGAGGAGAAAAAGCAGGAGAGGAGGAAGCACTTCTAAAGATGTATGGAAAAGAAGCTGCTGGTCTGCTTTTTGGATATGAGGAGTTCACTGACCTGCTGTTGTCTCCTTTGGTGGGTGATATCCAAACGATCCCGGTGCAGCCAAGCTCGGTAAATCCTCCTTCCTATGTGACGACTCTTGGGAGCCGGGAACGTTTGTCTATAATGAGATTCAAATTTCAGATGAAAGATTCTTTGTTTTGTTCCTGAAGTTGATGTAAGTGTGGTGGGCAGACTCACCTGTAAAGAGACTTGCTGAGTTTGTTGTTTGTTTGCTCCTAGCTGGACAGGGTTTTGGGTTTTCTGACCTGATGGTTCAGATTTTATTTGATCTCTTTTGGCTTCTGAAAAGACACAGATACAGTGTTATCACTTATTGCAGTTCAGCACAACACTCCATCATCTAGAAAGGCACAAGTCTATGAGCAACCACAAGATGTCAGTGTAGCAGCATGCTGGTCAGACCTGCAGTCATCCTTTGCTGAGCTGCAGTGTTGGACTTTTCTGGGGCAGTTACAGACTGCTTTCCGGACTTCACAAAGCTCTCTTCTGGCTTCTGCAGCTCCTGTAAAGTTCACAGGTGGTCCCCAAGTTAAAAGACAAAGACCAACAAGCATATGTAATGCATGAGGCATATCTATAAAACAATGTATACCAGCCTCTAAGAGACAACTTCAAATACTTAGATAACCTTGCTTAAAGCCCAAAAGACAGTAAAAGCATTAAGTGAGATCTGAACTCTGTGACCCCAAAAAACTGATTTAACTTGCATGGATAATTAAATCAGGCAAAGCAAAAGCAACACTCGCACCAAAAATGTTCTCTCTGGTTTAATCTTGATTTTAAATGTAGTGAATGAACTCAAGCAGACTGTGTTCTGTTTGTAAACTAACCTCAACCAAGACCCTGACAGGGTGGCGATAGCACATGTTCTTAAACTCTCAGGCTTAAAAAAAGCAGCATAAGGACTTCTCTAGCGCACCAATAACCTTTGATGAATTGGACTGTTTGATAGTTTGTTCAATCTAAGCTTGTAAACGTTTTAAAGACTGTGATCCTGACCGATGGGAGCGAGGTGGGCCGGCTGGGTGATGAATGCTCGATGACTTTTTCTTCTCGGTTGTCCTTAGAGACAGTCTCTGTTCCTCTCGGTGCCTCCTTTGTCTTTGTTGACACCGAGCTTTCTCCTACAGTTGAGGCAGGTGGACTGTGCGTTGTTACGGCTGCTGACGAGGGAGCGTCCACCGTGCTGTTGGTGGTTTGGGAAGGGGAAGCCTGGAACTGAGGTGGAGATTCCCTTCCTTGACTTTCAGGCGAGGTTGGAGCACTTCCTATGTCGCCGTTGACTCGAAGCAAACCATCGCCCTGAACGAGAGGGAAAGGTTTAAATGCTCACTGTACAAAAGCTTTGTTATCATGAGATGACTGAGAACCATGGATGGAAGAATACTGTGGTGTAAAGGTATGAAACATGGGGGGAATACTGCCTTCATTCTGCTGTAGCTCACAGTTTTTCTAAAGTAACTTTCTAGTTGATGAACCATAAGAATCAGAATAAACCCAGTGCCCTCATTTGGTGGTCATTATCAGCCTCTCATCTCTGTTCGTTATTAGCTATTCATCCTGCTCACAACACCATGCTGGCACTCTGACAAAGAGGCCCTAATGTATGTGTGAGGAGCTCCTGGTAAGCGGTAACTTAAGACACTGTGCTGGAGTTGGGTGAATGCAGGCTCTCAGTCTGCGCCCCCGCAGCCTCCACCTTCTCATCCCTTTCAGAGCGGTCTGTGTGGGCCGCCTTTGTCCACTGGGAGCCCACTTCACATTGAGAGGACCCTACTTGTCAACTTCTTAAGTCAATAGGGAACAGAGGGCTCCATTGAACGCTGGGATCTGCTCAGACTCCTGACAAGACATTCCAGAAAAGCGCTTTGCTCCATTAGGTCTGGTAATAACCAGCCCCTCCCTCGCCCCCACACCAAAACATGAGATCTCATTTTGAATATTCACATTTGGCAATTTTTTTACCAGAATAAAAGAAAATGGATGATCTCGAGACTACTTTGAGCTTAATTGAAACATTTCATGCTTGTTCTGGGAGGGGAAGTCTTGTGTTATCCTAGAAACCAAGCGGCTCATTACCATGGCGGATCTGTGGCATGCTAATGTGTCTGCCAAGAGAGCCCGGAGGGAATTTACCCACCAGCATGAGAGGAGGGCAGCCAGCAGTGGGAAGTTACACCATGTAAAGTGGTCAAGACCTCAAACCATGCCCTCTGCAGAACTGTGGAGGGTACACCAACTACATTCCAATCATTGTATGTGTTAAAGAACAGACCTTCCTGATCTAAAGAGAATATACACTGTGTGAAGTCAGAGGGGAGATTTTAGTCTCATTAGTACACACCTACACAGCAGATGGAGGATCTACAATTATTCATTCCTTTTCATTAAAATAAGATCTCTTGTGAGAATAACAATCGCTCAGATGTTCAGAGTCAGTCTCACCTTGTTAGGCCAATCAGCCGCTGTGGGTCGAGACTGGAAGTAAGGCTTGGGCGTCAGCAAAGGCACCGGTTTTGGCGACAGGCCTCTATTGGATGGTGGCTCGGACGAGCGAGAACGGATCTGAGGCCGCTGGTGTGAGGAGTCTTTGGGAAACTCCTCGATTCGCGCCTCCAGTGTGGACGTGAACTTGGGAGCCGGAGCTGACTGCTGGCGCAGATATTTCATGGGCCCGTTGGGGTCCATGTCGAAGGGGTCTGGGGTCATCGGGGAGGGGGACAGGGAGAGAGGGAAGGGCGAGCAGGGATAGGAGGGATCAGCAGATATGCTGCGGTCCAGCAGCTTTGGCAGCTGTAGGCGCTCCAGCACCGATTCACTGATGGAGAAACGCTGGGCGTAACGTTGGAGGATGGATGACGCCTCATCAGGGGTTCTGGCTCGTCTGTAGGCATTGCGAAGATCCTCCTCACGTCGCTCTCTGTGGAAGAGGGAAGGTATCACATCTGTATTAGCTTCTTCTCCCAAATTAAGTCACAACCCAACAACTCAAACAATGTGCAGGTTTGGAACCTTCTGTAAAATCTTCTTCAAAGACTGCTCTTAAGAAGCATTAGCAGAAATGATCAAAGAAGAAAATTATAGCATACTCACAATAACAAGACATGCATTTCTATTACTTTTACTTCATGATTAACCAACCACAGCTGCTCTCTCTCACTAAACTTTCTCCAGAGTAAAAAACCCACATACATTTTGGGGGGAGTCATATTCGTCTTTGCTCCAACTAACAGGAACTGCAATGAGCATTCAATTCTTTTCTCTGACAAGGACCCAGTTTCCCATTTTTCAACCACCTCTGTTCATGCATTCCACCTACTTGTCCTCCACTATCTCTCTGTAGGTCTTGATGCTTCTCCTCCTCACTGCGATACAGGGGTCTCCTGACATCAAGTTCTCCATCATTTTCCTCTCCTCCTCCTTCTTGATGAGGTCCTGGGAAATACTCCTCCTCCGATTTTTCCACCGGGCCAGGTCCTGACACACAAACATATCAGAAGCGCTTCAGTTCCAAGTATAACAGGGACATAGCAGCACTGTGAGACCTGAAGCACCGCTGTGGCCCTAGAAAACTGATTTAGGTCGTTTAACTGGGGCAGAGCGAAAAAGTGATCAAGGTTTGCGGCACTTCAATCTCTTATAAAGACAGAAAACATAAAGTGTTCAGATGAGAGAAAGCTGTTCTTTAAGGATCTTAATCCAGTACACATAAATTAAACACAACCTCACTCCTACAAAAACAAAGACTAAAAGAAAAGGGAGCAGTGTGATAAACTCTGTGACACTCACATCCTGCCAGTGATCCTCCTCTTCTTTCATCTTGTTGTACTGGTTGTGCATCAGTTCATGACGCACCTGACTGTGGGGCTGCATTAATGAATCTTCCTCCCCACGCATGTCGATCATACTCACACTCCTAGATGAGAGGAGGGAGGGAAAGAGAGAATAAGAAGAGAGAACAAGAAGTTACAAACAGATAAATATTCATTCAAGCAGAGGACGATATCAAGTTATTTTCAAAATGCTGAAAGTGACTCCAAACATTCCCCTCAGTGCAATGCACTGTCAGTAAGTATATATGTTTGTACACATGTTGGCCATTATTTCATAGTCATGTGAAATAAGGAAACACGGACACTTAACTTTTACAAGACTTCCAAAACTCTGCAGTGGTTTGAAAGTTCATGTGAAAAAAACAATAAAAACATGTGTCCCCACCCAGAATCTTTGTTTTCTATCATAGTATCCAAGAAAAATACAACCTAATACTTAAAAAGTTTATTCTAAAAGGAGAAGAATAAACTGTAACCAATGGCTCAGTACACAACCCAACAAAACATGTTTCCTTCAAAGACTCCATGAATGTAAATATGTGCATTGTGGAGAACACGACCAAAAAATAAACAACCCTGTTTTAAAAGGAGCTAACCAATCTCCTCCCAAGACCAAGTCATTCAGCATTTCTTCTTTCAAGGGATTCACCCATGGCTTTATCTTCTTAATATTATGTCCTGTCACGTTTCAACATTTGTTCAAACAGGAAACAAACATGTATGACTGGTGCATTTAACTTCAGGCTCCATTAAATGGGACCTTTGAAAATACCTGCTTCAGGTGCAAGAACAACTGTAGAAGTTGTCCAGCTTTGATGCAGGTATTATAAGAAGCAACAAACACATTCTACAAACAGTCAGGAAACAAATGCACTGGTCTTGTTTAGTCTCTTAAGTTAAAGCATACATTTTTAGACAGCATACAAGAGAGTACAGGGAATATTATTGTTAGGAGCATGCTGCTGTGTTGGTTGTTGCAGATTGAAGGAAAGATAGCAGGAGATATAGCAGCACAAAGGCTGATGATGAGCTATTTTCTTCAGTTTAAGCCAATAAGAAGGTAACAGTTTAAGTGTGTCATATGAGCTCTGGCCCAATCTGCTACTTTGAAGTATATCCTGCTTCTTCATCCTCTCCCCTGCTTTAAAAAGCTTCAGTTTCTGCTTAAGCTTTCAGCAGATAATGACGCTTACTCATGATATTCTTACATTTCGTAAAGGAGAAGGATGTGACGGTGGAATGGTGATTAAAACAGTTGTTACATGAAACATGCAGCTCGCACAAGCACTGATGTCAGAGAAGAACAGTTTAGTCCACAGACATTACTGCGGGTACTTTCAATAAATCTGAGGAGTGGCTTCTTGCCAACAAAAAGAATAATCCATCAGATTTTTGAAACACATTATATTTAATATGCAAGGGAAAAAGACTCTGCTTGACACTATCACAGCAAACTGTCATACATATCCCTTCTGCAGAGTCATTCTATGTATCATTTAAATCAGGAAACATCTGCTGAATCCAGAGACATAATCCCTACTCTTCAAAAAATATCTGGAAATGATCTGAAGGATTACTTTTTGGGTTATTAATTCACGACTCAGACAAGTTTTAAACATGACTTCATCTCCCAGAACTCTTCATGCTGTGAGGGCTGACAGAGAAAAATAAATAAAGCACTAATTGAAGACATTCAGGAGACAATTTCAGCATCACATGCTGCAGCATTTCAGAGGATTTTCAGCTCCTGCAAGAGTTTAGATTTGAGGAAACTCTACATTCTTTAATATCTTTCATCATAACAAAATGGTCAATAGAATAAATGTTGCAGTGATATTTAATCAAACAAAAACTCAGGTTGTTCAGTAGTACTCAAGTGGCCTTGAGGAAAGTCTTTGTATGACTTCACCCAGAGGTGGATTTCTCTTAGGTTAAAAAAACTCTGAAGCCAGATGAATGATTAAACGGCCTGTGTGAGCTTTGCAGTGCAGAGCAGCGCTGAGGCAGATAGCAGAGCCTCTGAATGGGAAAGAGACAACTTACTGTGGGTCATCTGACACACTGTGTGTGCTGCTGAATCTATTGAAGGCAGAGAGTATGAGGAGAGCACAATCACAAATGAGAACACTTAATGTCATTCATGTGACGACTAAAACACATGTAAGTGTTAACTTATTGGACAACATAGTGTGTTGTGGTTACAGACAATGAGTTAATCATGACAGAATATGTATCAGTTAAAGGCAGCTGATGAACTTCAAACATGCATGTCTACAGGTTTTGTCTGTGCACAGATGCGTTTGTCAGTTTCTTGGTTTGATGATAATCCTCAAACCAAGCACCAGGGGGCAGTCTTATCCAGAACACAGCCAGAGCAGGACAGGTCAGACTACAAGTACATTGCATCACTGCAAAACAGAAATATTTCTAGCATCTAACAGATGCAATATGGCAATGATCCTAGAAGACAGCTGGCACTTCAATAATAAAGAAAGCTCATGCATCTTTTATTAGACTGCACAAGAGCAACATGAAGGATGTGTCTCTGTGTTTGTCTGTGACCACCAGTTGAAGGTTTGGCCTAAACCACATAGGTCTTCACACAGTCTCAGTCTTTAAAGGAGCCTCCTCTTCTCTGTGAAGTTGGATGAGTTGTGAGAGAAAGTGTGGCCTGTGGTTCTAGCCACATGTGAATAAGGAGACTAAATTGAGAAAGGCCTCGCTGGATTAGAAGCAGAGGAACTGATGCCTTTGATGGATATTTGCCTCATGGCATGTTGTAGTTTTGGTGGTATGGATTCTTTAAGATGACAGCCTGTGGTACAGTTTGCATTTCATTTCAGCAAATGTCAGTTTTTTTGATTGATGAGAGCACTTATGATTTGATCTCTAATTTACAAACTTGAAGATGTTCATGCAGGAATCAGGAATTGGGGAATTTTATAGCATCACATTAGACCAAATTCAATTCAGTTCCCTTATTTCTCTAATTGAGTTTTCCTGAATAGATCAAATGTTGTCAACTTGAGTCATGCAAGGATAATAAAAGACAACGCTATCCAACATTTTCTCATCTCCAAATTTCTAAACAGAAAAAAGGAGTTCGAAAAAATTGAAATTTTGCAGTTTCCATGCATTTTTGTGTTTTAACAACCATCGTTTAAACAAATTTCAATCAATGTGCTCTCATGAAAAAGATCATGCAACTGTGAAGTAGTTAATTCATTCATTTAGGACTCTGAGCTTGAGGTGACATGCTGAGATTGAGCACTCAAAGCATCAATGGAGCGTTGATTGTTAAAGTTGATTAATGTTGCTGAAGCTCAACGTTGCAGACACAAAATGTAGTGTAATTGCTGGACGTGGCTCACGTTGCTGGAGGATCGCTGTCCACCCAAGATCCATGCGGGTCCTCACTTTCGCTCAGCGCCCTCCCCTTCCGTCTGCCTGCATCTGTTGTTGCTGTTGAAGCAGTTGCCATGGTAGCAGGCACAGGAAGGAAGTGGGACAGGCTGCAGGTGGTGGTGTTTTTGGAAGAGGTCAGCGTTTGCATTTCAACATCTGCACCTGACAGGGCAGCGTCGTTGTCGTCTTCCTTCACAGGTGGAGGTTTCCCTGACGTGGGGACAGGGCTCGTTGCTGCGGGGTTTGCGGACGGAGTCGGGGATTGTTGAAAGAGTTCCTCTGAGCAGGAGCGAGGTGGAGTGCTGCAGAGAGCAAAGCAAACTAAAACGCTAACAGTGCTGCCTGGTTATCACTCTACATCATCAGACAGCATTCCTCTGAAGGAGCCAGTTTTTTTAAAAAGACATAAATCTCAGAAAATAGCACAGCAAGGTCTCAAATCCCCTCCCGGCCAGACTGTACAGAGAAAAACAAACAAACTGCAGCACCAAGCTTTTTGTCGTTTGTCACCAGAAGATGAACGGCTGCTTTCTGGGAGTCTTATTATTGGACCGCAGAATTCCAGATTGCATGGCAGGGAGGGGAAGGCTGTGAAAAGACCAGTCTGCTCAGGGTCAGGGAAGGAAGAAAGCCTCATTTCCTCACATCCTGAGGGTGGGTCGAATGTTCATGTTCCCTGTGAGTGTTTGCATGTGGACACGCAGCACATTTTTGTGTGTACCTGCTCTATGAATGGCTTTATATTCAAAGATGTGTGCGGGTTTGTTAGGATATCACTGGAAGCTAGCTAACACCAATCCCATGCGCATATTTTTATCCTCTAGGATTCGGTTTTATCGGTTCAAAATACAGAATATGGGATGCATTTGTAATGAAGATGAATCATTTATGAACTATACTCAGCCTTTGATATTTAATATTTCATTTGGAATACCTGCTGAAGCTCAGAAACAGCCCAAAACTGAAACACAACACCATGTGGCGAGTTGTCAGCACTCCCCTACTTCCAGCCTAACATACAAAAACAACCAATTGATGACTGACTGAACTTTAAATGCATTTTCAAAAACCTCTACAGTGCTGTTATTCAGCTAATTTCCAAGTATCAACTTCTGGCAACACTGAAATGCATAAACTCCAGCCTGGGTATTCTTCCAGAAAAAATGCAAGCTGTTACAAACTGCCTCTTTCAGACCCTTTTACAATCATCCCAGAAATCCCCTTTTCCTTGGAAAGAAGATATAAACAAGTCAGACGTCTGCTGAGCATTCTTTTCACTCCCTTGAAACGCTGACAATCCAATCAAGGCAATAATATCTGTGCCAGAAAGAGCTGGAAACTGGGGGTGTGACTGTATCAAGTCTCCAACAGCTATGTGAGTGAGATGTCTGCTGGACCAGGACAGAAACACCAGATAGGGCTGGATTGTGAAATAACGACAAAGACTTGGACTGACATTATCCAAGAGAGCAACACTGGAGTCACACAGAACAGAGGATTTAAGCACTGTGACATATACATCAGTGCTGTGTCGTGATAGCTCATCCTCATCTCGTTACCCTTTACTGAGAGTAATGCTGTGACACCTGAACGGCCTTCAGGGTAAGGAATCAGTATAACAACAGTTTGAGAACAGGGCCTGCTGACTCACTGTAATGTTGCTCAACGTTCCCAAAAGGACTGCATGGATGGATGGAAAATATCAGCTTTCAAAACTAGAACTTATTACTTCCAAATAAACAGTCCTGACAAAACTGGATGATCACAAGTGGAAGAATTATCCTGAACTGAGACATTGTTTTTAGACAGACATGGCTATGCTGAGGCTTTCAGGAGCACTTACAGGATGTTTTGCATCGCTCAAATAAAGTATCAATCACCTCCTCTCTGAGGCAGGAAACTCAGTCATACATATCTCAATATTTGAACATGACACCGCATAACTAGATTTCCCAAAGTGTAATGGATGTTTTTTTTAATAATATGATGATTGCAGAAGATCCAGACAATGTTCACTGTCAAAGCCAGACTCCTGTATTACCCAAAATGCATTTGAGCCTTGCACTAGTTTTGATCTGCAAGGGTGTAATGCTGGCAGAGGCTAAGGAAGCCTCAATCAGCTGAGGAGAAACGAAGATAGCAATAGGCTGTTGATCTGGTGAGCTCATTTCTTCCTCACTCTACTCTCCAAATATATTATAATGCATATTATATTATAGAACATTATATTAATAATTTATATAATACTATTATATAATATGATAATACTATATTATATTATAATCATATTATTATATTATATTACATTATATCATTTTTTTATAAGAATAATAATATTAAGTATTACTATTTATTACAACTGATCATGTTACTATCTGATACCCATATATATTTATTTATTTTATTTAGATTGCATACAATCTGTTATAACCATTATAACATCATAACATTTGCTTCCTGCCTGCAATTACACCATATGTAACATTTGTATATGCCTTTAAATTCTATTCTTTTTTCATTTAGCTATTTTCATTTCCATTTTTCCTTTATTTATTTGTTCTCTATTAGTGCTCTATTATCCTTATTCCACTCTTGCTACTTTGTCTGTGTTGCTGCAACAACCGAATTGCAGCTCACAGCTCTCTCCAGAGCCACAAAAGCTTTCATTGAACTTATTTTCAGTTTCACAGATTAATACAATCAGTGGAGTTCTTGTTTTTGCAGAGCATGTAATGTGAAGGAATAATCCCAGATTCTGTAACACAATACTTCATCTTTACAGTTTGCTGATTTGAGAAATTCTGAATCAGGAGCATTTTAAGAATCAGGAGAAAAACAGAAGTTAGGGTGAAGACCTTTGCTCAGAGGTGACCATCAGCTGAATTTCCTTTGGGGGATCTGCATGAGGCTGGGGGAGGCTATAGCGGAGAGGCTCACTGCTCCTCCTCACGCCTGCTGCATGGATCTCAATACAAGGTGGGGAGGCAGGCAGATCCCCTTCCTCAACGTCCCTTCTAGTCTGCTTCTCCTCATGCATCTGTATCTGGGGTTTAAGGGGCGAGGAAGGGGACGGGGTGGGGGATTCTCCAAGTGGGACGCCTATGCTAGGGACAACATTTAGACTGTTATACCACCATTTATACAGCACACACAGAAGGGGGATATATATAATTCAAGTGCAGCCAAATCAACAACAACCAAACAAAGACGGCGTTCATAAGACATGAAACGAGGGAATGAAGGTTCACATATGAGATGACAGGAGACAGGATGGAAACACCAGGACAGATGGAATGGAAGGAGATGGGAGAAAAAAAAACAACAGTGCAAATATGATCAATGCATGCTTTTTGATGTAACACAACACAATGGATGAAATGAACAACAGAGGGAATGAAAGACAGATGAGGAACACGGGCTGAAACAAAGAGGTAAAACAAACATACTTGCAGCTCTTTAAAATGTAAACCCACTCAGGCTTAACTTATTCACTTGCAGATATTTTGCTTTAAATATCTGATCTGCTGCTGCTGTCCATGAAAATCCAACTTAATCTCCAAAACATCAGAAACGTATTTCAATTCAATCCTTTGACTCCTCTGCACTGCTCAATCACACCTCTACCAAAACAGTGCAGGTGGATACAACTTATCTAAGCAAAGGATTACATGGGACTTCCACCAGATCCGTGTCAGATCCGTCTCTGATCCACTGCAGGATCGTGGGACAGCTGGAGTCACTTCTCCTCCTCCTCTCCCCATCCATGTTGTCTTTATGGTCCTCTGAAAACCTCTGACCTGTTGACTCCAGGCCTGGCTCTGCTCTGTTGAGATTGATGCGTCATGCTCCGGCAAAAATAGAAGTCTTGCGTATCTGATCCGTTGTGTTCCGACCTGCCGGATCAGAGACGCAACTGGAACGCAACGGAGCGGATCCAGTGGGGGTTAACCCATTGACTAGAATAGAAACCTATCAGCTCTGGTGCTGTGACGGATTGGACATGGATCTGGTGGAATTTGGCCGTTAATCTTCGTGTGCATGAATCTGAAACTTCAACACTGCTGCTCAACACGGTGAAATATGTGATCTCAGTTACCCAACCATTAAATTCCAACAAGGCCTCCAGACTTTAATCTGCTTCACTTCATCTTAACGCAGCGTTATTCACACTTTAGTGTCATCAGAGGCAGAGCCAATGAAAATGCATATCTCACCTCCATCAGCCACTCCTCCGTATACGTGCTTGACAGAATTAATCGACCCAAAATTGTTGTTGGGTATGAGGAAAGGTGAAAGAGCAACCTATAAGCTTCAGAGTCATTCTAATCATTATTTTTGATCTATACAACAAAAGTCTATAATAAGGTCACTGTTGTGCAACTTGTCCTTAATTGACCGGTTAGTTCCTCTCCTGACCCGACCATCACCAGCGACACTCACAAACGGATGAATGGCTGAGCCTGATGTTGGTCCTGACAATTTTAAAATCCATAATCACAAATGAAAACTCTGCTGCACCATCACTCAATTAACGATAAATGTTGAATGTAAAAAATGCTGAAGAGTTGATTCAATCGAAGAGTGTAGATAATTCAATTCTTGCCACTCAGAGACCCCCTCCTCTGTTAAGGCTGATTTATACTTCTGCGTCGAATCGACGGCGTAGCCTACGCCGTAGGTCCGCATAGCTCCCGTACCTACGCAGAGGCCTACGCACGTAGCTGACGTGCACCTCCTCCAAAATGTAACTACGCGTAGAGCCGACGCGGACCGCAAGCTCTGTGATTGGTCCGCTCGACGGCTTTGTCTTTCCCGCATTCACAGCACTTCCGGGATCCCGCACATCGGCCATGTATTTCATCTCCTCCTCTCTATTCTTCATGTAATCATGTCTGTATGATAAACAGCAACATGTATCAGCTGTAGATTAACATAACACGCTCTGAATCGATGTGGAAAAGTAAACAGAGATCGTAGCAGGACCGGAAGCAGGCGACCGGCTATCAGAGAGACCACACTGCCCTCAAGCGTTTCGGAGGAGAATTGCTGCGCGACACGGACACATCGACGCAGAAGTATGTGGGGCTCATGTCCGCGTCAGCCCCTGCTGCGTAGGGGCGACGCAGAAGTATAAATCAGCCTTTAAGTGACACATTAAACATTAGAATTAAGAAAAAATGGCGCTTCTAAAACTTCTTAAATGTTATCACAGAAGTTATTCCATCAGTTTAAGATGTTCTAATGTCCTCTTTAAATTCACAAACCACACTTTGATTTTTAGTGTTACAATGTTCAGCCGTATAAGACAGGTTTTCATTAGATTGATGACACTTTAAACAAAGTTTAATAATAACACTGTGTGTACAACTCTCTGATTCACACCTTCATTTAATCGTACATTTCTTCATGCTAACATTTCCTCTATGCGACAGTGTTTGTGTCTCACCTCAGTGGTCTCTCTCCCCCTACAGGGGAAGTTGCAGTGCTCCAGCTCTTGCGTGCTCCCTCCTCTTTGTCGTTCCTCTTCTTGCGGAGTGGCGTGGGCATGTATCCACTCTGGTTGCTCTTGTTAGGCAGGTACTGGTTAAAGGGCATGGCGGTTTTAGGCTCACTGATGGATGTCCGCCGTGCCAGCATGTCGTCTTTTCGGACATCTGGTATCTTCCTGTGGGGCGGGCCGTCGGACTCTGAGTCACTGCCGCGGCCTGATGAGAAGAGGAGACAAGGTGCTTTAGAGAACAGAGTGATTACACAGTTAATAAAAACAATTATTTTTAATAGGCGGAGGTTGGCAGGGGTCGTCATTAAAGTTTAACACAAGGTACTTGTGCTGAAAGAAAGGATGAGCGCTCAGTGAAGAAACCCACCCCACTATACCCTCTACTGATAACTTTAGTAGCCTACCCCATGGCTCCTCATGTCCCCTAATGCCACAGATAGGTATGACAAATGGGCAGTCGGAGCCAGCACATCACTGGGGTTATCAAGTGGGCTCCTCCCTTCACTGATGTTTCATTTAGTAAGGCCCACGACACCTCAGAGAGGCTGAACAGTTAGCTTTGGCGTCTGAGAGCAACCCCCCTCCATGCCAGCTCCCACTGTCCATCATATCCACCAGAAGAACACCCAAGAATAAAGAAAGTCTACATGCTTTAATAAAGTTAATTGACTTAAAGCATGAAACATACCTACATTTTAAATGACTTAAAACATGTTGAGGAGGTATTTCAACACATAAACAGGAGGCCTGCTGCTAACCTGTACTGCATCTTTTCTATGACTTCAATGCTTCCAATACCAAGCTATCATTACTTGAACACACTCATAAGTATGTGGGGTGGTCGATATGTCTTTTAAGTATTTTTCAGATTAATAAGATTTAAATTCAAAACAACATAGAGAGGTTTGACAAAGTAAATTACTACGTAGTGATTTTCTCCATGAACTTTCCTATTGAAGTGTCAATGTTTACTGAGGTTAGATGATCATCTCGTGGATTTATTGCACCTTTGATGAAGCATGTTCATTAAACTGAATCTCTATCATGTTAATTAAATTATAAATTATTTCCAAAACGTTTCAACTTTAAGGATCTGAGAGAGCAAAGCAATGAACACCCAGCATGCTGAGTCATAGTTAGATCAGAAGAGAGAGAGAGAGAGAGACAGAGAGAGAGAGAGAGAGAGAGAGAGAGAGAGAGATAAATGATAGAGAAAAAGAGGGAAAAAGAGAGAGAAATAAAAGATAGAGAGAGAGAAAAAGAGGGAAAACGAGAGAGATAAATAAAAGATTGAGAGAGAGAGAGAAAAGAGGGAAAAAAGAGAGGCAGAAAAATACAAGATAGAGATAGAGAGATAGAGAAAAAAAGAGAGGATAAGGAGAAATAAAAGATAGAGGGAGAAAAAGAGGTAAAAAGAGAGACAGAGAAATAAAATATAGAGAGAAAAAGAATGAAAAATAGAAATAAAAGATAGAGAGAAAAAAAAGAGGGAAAAGGAGAGAGTAATAAAAGATACAGATAAAAAAGGGAAAAAAGAGAGAAATAAAGATAGAGATAGAGAAAAAGAAGAGAAAGAGGGAGAGAAAGAAAGAGAGAGAAGAGAGAGAGAGAGAAATAAAAAAAAGAGAGAGGGAGAGAGAAATAAAAGATAGAGAGAGGGATAGAAAGAGAGGTGAGAGAGAGAGAATTGAAATATAGAGATTGAGAGACTGAGAGAAAGAGAGCAAGAGAGAGGAGAGGTTAAGTTATACCAAAGTTGAGCAGTAAACGTCCAGCAGAAGAATCTCATTGATGAAACCTCTGAAATATCTTCGTCCTGGACGTTAAGAATAAACTTCAAATCTTGAGTTTCTTCTCAAGCTGTTACATCATAAAGATCTGAAAGTGCTGTTTCAGTGTTATTATGTGTGCTGCACTCAGCAGCTGAACATAAATCAAACCCTGAGCAGGCTGAAGGCGTGTTTATATGAAACAAAGCAAGCCTCATAAATCAGCACTACATTTATATTGTGCATGTTCTGCTGAGTAAATTCTAACCTACAGTTCAGAAGAATTCACCGAGGCTGCTTCTGCGTCCGCCTGCTATCACGTTTGAAACACATTGTTAGCTCTTTAATGTCAGCGGCAACACCTGGCCTTGCAGAAGTGCATTGCTCAAGGACTTCCCCTACTCCACGTCTTAAATTCCTCTGCAAGATGTTATTGTGCAATCCTTAAAAGAGGGAAATGAGGACAAGAGTGACTGATTCATCCTGAGCAGTCCACTCCACCTTCACTAAGCTGTTTTCTTTTTGCTAATGCTTATCCCAACATTTGGAAACAGCAGAAACTGAACACCCTGCCGCCTCACTTTGCTCAAGGTCTCTCAGAATTCCTCCCCAAGATGTTCAGCATATGTGCTACTGGAGTTCCCCTCCCATTGGATGCATGCACACTCGATCTGATGACTCAATGTATATATTCTCCAAGTATGAAGCCACAATTTCAACCAGATCTGAAGCATTAAATCTTCTCTTTGCTCTAAACAGATACATGTGGACTCTGCCACAGCTCACAGTGGAAACAAACGTCATAATTTGAACTTGTGAAAACCTCCTTTTCTATCAATAGACCTCTTCAGTTTTTTATGTGGTTTTAAAAGATCCACAGATCAAGGTCCAAAAGAGGCCTTGAGGTATCTGCACTTCCCAACAATGAAGGGTTAAATTA
The DNA here is from genome assembly GCF_009762535.1 of Notolabrus celidotus. Taxonomy (NCBI): domain Eukaryota; kingdom Metazoa; phylum Chordata; class Actinopteri; order Labriformes; family Labridae; genus Notolabrus; species Notolabrus celidotus. The sequence goes on from NC_048279.1 coordinate 31,140,323, forward strand.
CGTCTCTTAACCCATCAATTGGAAACATAAGTGACTCTACCATCCGAGTCTATCCATCCTTAAGAGACAACATGTGTCTTTATGGGGCGATGCAGCCTCCCTGAACATATGGAAACACTGAAGCCTGAGGGGAGGTTTATCACGGGTCAGTGCCGTACTGTAGCTGAGCTTCACATCAACTTATTTACATTGATAATCAAACATGCAGTCACATTACAGGAGATGTTAAATCCATAGAGTCCAGTTCAAGACGAGGAGCAGTGATTGAACAGCAGGACGAGGCTGCAAACAAAGAGTGATTGAGGTAACCTCAACTCTTCTAAAAGCACTGATGTAAAATTAATGATGACACTTTCTGGGATTGTATTCATGCTTTTTCCAAAGCTCCCATATTATGAAACATATCTATCAAAGCAGAACCAAGTCTGTGAGAAGTCATGTTCTTTTTATCTCCACACTGTGTTTGTGCCTTGTGCCAGAACTGGGAGAAAACAATCATAGTTTCACACTATAAAATCATCTGGGTTATTTGTATGTCTGTAAACAAACCACAGCTACACTGACACTGCAGAGAAGAGTCAGAGGGGAACTCATTTAGAAGGAACATTTATGAGTTTATAACTCAACTGGTTGCCAAAAGAGCCAAACAGCCCTGCCTCACTGCATCATCTATCTCTCATTTTTTAAAGTTTGTTTCAAGTAGCAATGGGAATTTTAAAAATGGATCCATGTAGAAACCAGAAGAGAGGAGAAATCAGTGTGAATGATCAGAGAATGTCTGGCATACAGACACAGTCGAAGTTGTGTGAGTCAGACCACATTATTAATTCTAATTCTGACCACATGGAAGAGTACAGGGCTCTGATATTTGAAGTTGTTCGGGGTATATGCTGCCTTCAAATGGAACTTGTGAAATCGTGAAGTTGTGTGGTGAAGTCGTGTGAATGAGTGGCTTGGCGCTCAAGTGGTAACACCATTTCTCGACAATGGCGACATGAAGGCTAAAAGTTCAATCGTTTAACTGTGGAAGTGGAAATGCTAATATTGCAATTTATTATATGTGTTGAAATGCCATGCAGAGGAACAACAAACTCCTCTTGGTCCCATACATGGCTAATGCTGCGCTCTCCCTATCGTTCGCTAATTTCGCTCCTGTAACTCCAGACCCGATCAGTTCCATAATAACTTCACGTATTTGCAGGAAACTGGAGTCAATGGGCTCCACCATTTCTGTGTACGTCATCAGACACGTCGCAACTCGTGATCTCCAGGTTAGATTACTGTAACTCCCTCTTATCAGGCTGCCCCAATAAGTCTCTAAAGATTCTTCAGCTAGTTCAAAACGCCGCAGCTCAAGTATTGACTAAAACTAGGAAGAGGGAGCACATTTCTCCAGTGCTAGCTTCTCTATACTGGCTCCCAATAAAATGTAGAATAGAATTTAAAATCCTTCTTTTAACCTACAAAGCCCTTAAAAATCAGGCACCCTCGTATCTTAAAGAGCTCATAGTGCCCTATTACCCCTCTAGAACTCTACGCTCCCAACATGCAGGCCTGCTAGTTGTACCTAAAATCTCTAAAAGTAGTATGGGAGGTAGGACCTTCAGTTATCAGCCCCCTCTCCTTTGGAATCATCTACCAGTCAGGGTCCGGGAGGCAGACACCCTCTCCACTTTTAAGAGTAGGCTTCAAACTTTCCTTTTTGACAAAGCTTATAGTTAGAGCTGGATCAGGCTTGGACCAGCTTTTGTCATGCTGCTATAGGCCTAGACTGCAGGGGGAACTGGCGTACTGACACACTGGGATCCTAGCTCACCCCCTTCCCCCCAACCCCCTCATCACTTACTTTAACTCTGCCTGTCCCATTAAAGTTACTAACCATAGACCTTTCTGGAGTCCCTGAGCTCCATTGTCTCGTAGATTCCTCTGAGCTGCCGTAGACGTCTTCCTGCTGCGGACGATCTGGACTCCAGCTGATACGGACTTGCTGGACTCCAGCGGCAACAGCTTCTACGACTCGTCTCATCACTATCACTTCTCTCTCTTACTCCCCTCTATCTGTCTTTCCAGACCCAACTCGGTCGAGGCATGATGGCTGTCTAACATGAGTCTGGTTCTGCCTGAGGTTTCTGCCTGTTAAAAGGAAGTTTTTCCTCTCCACTGTAACTAGCTAAATGCTGCGATGTGCAATGCTCATGATGGATTAAGGTGGGGTCAGACTGAGTCTTACCCTGTCTTGAAGTTGGGTCTCTGTTCATAATTTCACATAGAGTGGTCTAGACCTCCTATGTTTGTAAAAGCGTCTTGAGATAACGTTTGTTGTGATTTGGCGCTATACAAATAAAGATTGATTGATTGATTGATTGATTGATTGATTGATCTTGATGGTTTCAGAAAATGTCGAATTTCGAGGTGAATACGTTAAGAGAGAATGCATTCATATGTTCTCGTGAACACGGTAAACACGACCTCATTCGAAGGCACCAACAGTTCTTTAAAGCTGGGGTTGGTAGTCAGATTTAGACACACTGTTTGTTATACTGGTTAAAATGATCTTTATAACCCGATGGCAATCAATACAAAATGTGTTCTTAAAAAAGAGCGGAAAAAAAGCTGCTCTACAGCCGCAGTCCTGAGGAAATGCTACATTCAAATTCATGCTAGTTTTCTGTGGCTACCAACCCTAGCTTTAAATAACTAATTTTGACACAGTCCATTGATGTGCATTTTCTTCAAAATGTTGTCATCATGCCAACTTTGCTGTCAATTCTTACCCACGTTGGATGTCAATAATGTCCAAAGACAGATATAAGTTCAAACCCTTAAACCATCTTGATAATATCTGTGTACTCTTTCAACAAGCGTTTGCCCAGCAGTGGAAGCCACCTTACAGAAAAGAGGAGGTAATTCTTTCCTTTAAATTACCACAAACATAAAGTATCTCAAATATCAACACTTTATCTATCTACAGAACTTGTCCGTAACAAAAGAGCATTGCAGTTATTGAATCTCCTCCACAGATTGAATTAAACTCTGGTGTCTGTCGTCTAATCACTGTCAGGGTGAAGTCAGCTAACACAGCTGAATAGAGAAAGGGTTTTGTCTGAAGGTCAGGGCAGAGGACTCCTGACTCAGTCCAGTTGGTCTCCGTGTTGATAAATTATCCTCTTGTGCTGATTGTACTGAGGGCTCCATGTGATTGGATGATAACTGAATTGATCCTCTGTTCCCACTTCTGTAGTCTGTGCCCCCTGAGTCTGGTGTGAAAACAGATTTCTTATTGCACCATAAGAGCCAGGACTTATACATATTATAATGTAACATTTTCACCGTGAGGTGCAGCAGCTAAACTGGTTTGGAAGAGGTCATTTCTGGTTCTCTATAAGCAAGGGAACCTGGTATATTTTTGGTATCACTAAGAGTGAGGTTCCAAAGTTTAGTTGATACCAAGCAGCAAAGTTATCACACCACAGCCCTCTGATTGGTCGGGGGGGATTAATTACTGTAGGACAATCGTGATTCACAAATATGGAGCATCCTACTAAAGCCTGATACTTTAAATAATTATAATTACAATATTTAACAAAGATTTTAACTAAGGGTATCCCCAAAAACTACAGTCTGGTTAGTTGACAACATGAGTGTTGACAACAAGTGTTTGTGGGACTTTAAGAATAACATTAAAGCAGCAAATCTGGCCTACAGTAAGGGGGGACAATCTACAGCAGTGTGACAAAAATGTGTGCAGGGAACACAAATCAAGTCAAGCTAAGTCATATAAAGATGCTCTAAGCTTTTGTGAGATGTGTTGGTCTTGGCCTTACCTTCCTAACCCGTCAATCTATAGTAAGCAGTGGGTTTGGGATGTATTCCATAAGTGGGACTTCTCCAAAAACGCCTGCTTGTTTCAAGCCGTTAGAGATGTTTCTGATTTGTCCCAAATGAAAGAGCATGTTGCTTTGAATCCGACCATGTGTGTTGGAATAAAAGCAGCATGACTAATCAGCTGTGGGTTGAAAGTGTTGGTGGACAGATTGGTTGTGGTAATGCTTGTGTAGTAAAAGCTAAATGATTTAAAATAATGCCAGTAACAGCATTATGTTTCCTCTGCTGAGTATTAAGAGATAGATTCTGTTTCTCAAAGCTGGACTTCTCCTTATAAGACTTGAGTGTATGTAAAACTGTGACCATGGTTTTGGACACTGAATTCTGGTGCTCATGCTGTAATGGTTTTTATCATGGCTCTATGTGCGGGTTCAAGTTCTCAATACTTGATCTTTGAATGCAGATCTTGTCAATAGATTTATTCCCCTCCTGTCTGAAGAACAAACATCCAACAAGGCTTTTAGTCTGTTTGACTGCTGGTGACAGCAGCTTAGGCTTTGGAGACGGCAGTTTCCTCGGCACTTCCTTCAAAACAAAAACAGTCTGACAGGATGCCTTGCCTCACTCGTTTTCCCACATGCACTGCAGAGATGAAGCTTACATAAAGATTTTTGACGAGTGCTGTAACCTTTTATAGGTTGTCATTAACATTTAAAAATGGACAAATTCATATAAAGTGCAACAATCAACAGATTTCATTGACACCATATGGTCAGCTTGGCGTAATAAATTATGTCTATGAAGCCAAAATCTATCTTTGACTTCATTTTTTGACTTCAGCACAAAGCAAGAAACAAGTCCGCAGCTGTTTGAAGTTGGATCGTTCTGGGAAACTTCACTTCATGTCATTTTTTAATGCTACTGAGGCGGATGATGTATGACCTTCCTTTTTTTTCCTTGTCACCGTTTCTTGCTAAATGCTGCAAAGTTCTTTGCTCTGAGTGGAATTAGATAAGATAAGTAAGACATTACATTACTGACAAGATATTTAACCTCCTCTTTTTCCAACTTGTATGCCTCATGAGATGAGTTAATGCAAGTATCAGCAACAAGCTTCTTCATTTTCAAGATGAGGATGTGTAATTATACTGAACTCTGTCCTCTGTAAAGTATCGGTGATAGATCAGCCAAGTGTCACATCACAAACCTCTAAAAGCCCAACCACACCTATCCCTATTCTTTGTCTCACTGTAACAGGATGGTTAATCTCTTCCTCTCTCTGGTGCCGTCACTCATCTCACTGTACACTTAAAGAGAGTCATCCAAACAGCTGTAGTCCAGGAGACAACAGGCTCCAACACTCAGCACAGAGACACCTTTGTGTGGATGTCGATGACAGCGCTGCAAATCCTCACTGACAGGTGTAACAAACGCCAGAAGACTTCAAACCTGGACAAGCACAAAGGATCTGTGCGTACTCTGGATGAATAAATGAAGCAGACTTTCATTAAATTATGGTGAAACAAAACAGAGATTCTGCTACAGGCAACATGTTTAGCTGTGTTTCAGAATCAGGAAGAGGAAATAAGTAGAAACAGATTAAGAGTGGAATAACTCAGCTTCTGTTACAACAGTTATTCAATTTAATAGGTTTGATAAACATCTTAGTTAGAATGTTGACTCTATAGTTTAAAGCATGGTGTTGTTTGGAGGTTGTTAAATTGAGCAAACAGGACAATTTTGGAGAGAGCTCCACAAAGCAAAGAAACTTTTTAATCCAGTATATTTAATCATAACTGCTTTTCGTTTTTAAATAAGCTCCTGATGCTCTTAAACCGAGCCATCACTGACAGAGCAGAGGTTCAGTGAGTCCCAGGGTTGAGGCTGAAGCTCAGGCTAAATAAATGACTACACAAAGAGTGGATATTCACTGACATACAACAACGCCCTTTCTCTTATAGCTTTCTCACCACTTTTATCAAATCAACTAAATGTGATCACTTTCTGGTAATAAAACAACTTAATGTATTTTGTTTCTAATAATTCAAACAGCTCTTCTTGGAGGCCATGACGACGTCACATTATCTTAATGTGTTTAAAACAAACAAAAAACAGGTTACCGTGTTTCTTTCTTTCTTTGTAGTTAAGTTTTTGCATGTTTTAAATTTGACATTCGCTTCACCTCTGATTTGGGTGACCTGAGAACTGATAAAAGACACAAAAAGGAAGTACTTGGGCATCTTTTCTGGGAGTAACATCCAGTGTGTGTAGCCATTTTACCAGATTAATTGCCCAGAGCATAAACATTTTTTAAAAGCAAACTCAAGACCTACCTTTTTAGTCTTGCTTTTAACTAAGTTTTATTTTTATTCTTAACAGTTTTATCTATTTATTTATTTATTTATCTATTATCTATTTCAAATTTAGTCACTTTTATTCTACTTTCTTTATTTATTTACTTATTTATTTATTTTAAGTCTCACATCTTATTTTCTTTTAATGGTTTAATATTTTAGTCTTTTATTATCTTGGTGATTTTAATTTCCTGTTTTGAGTTTTAACATCTTATTTTACCTCCAGTGTTTCCTCATTAAGATAACATGAGAGCGTTTCCTCAGTTCGTTCAGCAAATTATTTTTGATTTTTCTATTACTTTTTTTTATTAATTTTTTTTAAATTGTTTTTATTACTTTTGTTGCATATTGTATTGTTAACCTTAGGATTGTGGGGTGGGTTTGGGGTCGGGGCTGGGGCTGGGATCTTTTTCTTAATTTATTATATTTTAAGTTGTTTTTCTTGTACAGCACTTTGTGTTACAGTGTCATTGTATGAAAAGCGCTTTATAAATAAAGTCTGATTGATTGATTGATAATTATACCAAATTCTTCATATTTTTAAATGTTTCCCTGAAACACAGACAAACACAGGCATTGAAAAAAAGCAGGCCCTAAACAGGCATGACTCTGAGATCATTCCTTTTTTAGTTCTAACAGCCTTTGACAAACCCAGGGTGTTGTCCGGCAAAAACACAAGCAGGGGAACAACAGCAGGCTCCACTATAGTAGCCCAAAAAGGACAATGCAATTCATGTTTCAATAAACTATGTCAGTTCATCACAACGAACGCACTAAACAGCTAGCACTGAAACTCCTCTTTCACAAGACATGCTTTAAGACTGAAAGGAAGCAAGTATTACTCAGATTTATCCTGCAAACTTTGAGAGGTTTGTGACTCAAACCACAACATCACACTTTGACGATCAAGTCAAACTTGTATACAGATCGCAGAAATGAAGAAAGTAAAGTGTGAAAAGAGCAGACGATTTCCTACCATCACTGCTGCCGCGGGTGACCAGGACGTCCGGTGACGGGGTCTGTCGTGAGCGTGAGCCGAAGGAGTCCAGACTGTCGAACGAGTCCTCGCGGCCGTGCCGTGGCGGGGAGAGAGAGTCACTGCGCTCAGAGTCCCAGCAGTCGATGTAGCCGCTGTCTCGGATGTTACGTTTAGGGCTCTCTGCCTCCTCCGCCTCCTGGACATTTACACATGGACAGATTAGATGACACCAACATCAGAGTCAAATCATGTTTTAAGACAAATGATATTTTGTATCAAACATGTTGGGAATTCTCTCACGAGTTGTCCCTCACAAACACCTTCCTTACGTCCTCCATGAATGTATTCTATTAATGTTCTCCCCTTCATTCTGCTCAACAACTCTCTCTTTGGGAGTGCTGGTGGCCTAGCGGTCTAAGCACCCCACATACAGAGGCTACAGTCCTCGTCGCAGGGGTCGCCGGTTCGATTCCCGGCCGGTTGACCATTTCCTGCATGTCTTCCCCCGCTCTCTACTCCCCACATTTCCTATCAATCTTCAGCTGTCCTATCCAATAAAGGCAAAAAAGCCAAAAAAATATAACTTTAAAAAAAAAACAAAAAAAAACAAAACAAAAACAACTCTCTCTTCACCTCAGTGACCCCCTCCCTTTGTCCGTGCACAGTTGAAACATGTCTCTGCAGCTAATGGAAGGTGGGGAAAGGCCTTTCCTGTCTACCAAAAGACTTCCTGTTCTTGACCCCTGGGTCGTCCGTTATGCAACTCCCAACCCTCTGAAAAGCTCTGTACTGTGCTTTCACGCAGGCTGTACGTCCACAGAGACTGTTCTGTGAAGGTGGTGGATGGTTTGCTTTAAGGGGATAGATTATGTCTATTTTTTTAATGGGGATGTGCAAAAGGTCAGTCTTTCTGAATTCTGCTGTAGACGACCTTTATTTTGAAGGACCCAAAGTGTGGCACGCAGGAGTCACAGAGCTACATATGCACACCTCACTGTTCAGAGTGAGCAAGTCTACATTTGAATCTAAGTGTACGTTGTATTTGTGACTGTTTCACCGCTTCACCTTGACTTAAGCAGCCTTTTCCTTTGGGACGCTGTTTCTATAAACACCTCAACACAAGGTTAAAACTTTCAGATGTCTACACATGAGCTCTGTCAAATGAGGGGGAACATTGTCTTCCTTATTTTGGACAACTGTCCCTTTATCTTTCATACTGAGCTGCTGAACAATCACTGAGCAGACAAACTGTGGCTAGGTCTGCTGTTCACCTGCATCTTGCTTCTCAATCATCATTCTTCAAAGTCCAGTTTCCATTTCTGAACAAAGGCATAAAGTTAACCCTATAACGCCAAGCGTATCATATTTGATACATCAGTTTTTGAGACCTCTACATCATCAGTGTGATATATTTAAAAAAAATAAAAACAGGTGTGAGTAATTCATGCACCAGAGGGACGTCACTTGAGACATCCAAAATGGCAGCTGTGGATCAGAGACCCACCTGAGGTTATTTAGGGATATTTTTGCCAATTTTGAAAAAGTTTGGATGAAAAACTTTCAAATTGTTACTGAAACTTCAAGAGGAATAATTACTGAATTGATGAAATGTAAAACTAATTAATATTTCATAACTTAATTTATAGTCGTGTTGAAAATGTGTGATCAAAATTGATACAGCAGGTATTTATTTGCAGACCTGTCAATCATCATTTTATTACATTCGATACATTATGCATCCCATAAAGCAACATACAGTCTTTTAATTATTTAAGAACATGTTTAAATGACATAATTCGGTATATTTAGAGTAGATATTGAGATGTTTAAAACGTATATATTGTATTTTTATGTATGCAACCTGCTGTATCATGATGATTGATGACTGGTTGAATGCTGCCATGGCTCCCTAGTAAATAACTGTCTTTTGCTCATTGATTTCCACTAAAAATTCAACCATTCAGAGAAGAAATGTACAATAAGTTAGTTTTTTTTTTTTTTGCTGTGTAGTAGATACAGAATATGTATGGTATTGTCGTGCAATAGAAAAAAATATTTGTTTGAAATTACTTTGGGAAACTCAAAGTTTAATAGGCTAAAAATGTTGTTTTTATATGTTTTAGTTTGTTTAAAAATGCAAAAAATTGCACCAAAATTCCTGATGTATCAAATATGATACAAATTAAAACTGGTATATGGAAATTGCTATTTAATTTCTTTCTTTCTTTTTTTTTTTTTTGTCAGAAGGTCCAATAAACACTTTTTCAAAGAATTAGAATTTTCTGTCAATTATTTGATGGTTCAGGCTTTACAGGGTTAAGGTGGCGTTTGAGTTGGAAATACGCACCCCTGATGTTCTTTAATCTATCTCATGAATCTCATTCGTTTGTAATCGTCTTTGTGTCGTAGAAATGTGGCTCCGTTTCAGTCAGCTGCAATGTGTGAACATCTGTTGAAGTAATCCTGCTGAGCTGGCAGTGATATCTCACTTTTATTGAACAGCAAAGGAACGCCACATAGTGGAATAAATCGCAGGGGGATGACATCATGGTTATGAGTGCTTGTCATGTGTGTGTTTGTGTGTCCTGAGGGCTTGCTAGTGCGAACTTCTCTCTTCGGGGTGGAGCTGGGTGGAGGTGATTGACACATGAGATCAGCTCCATGTTCATCCATGGACCTGATCTGAGGAGTCCCACACAGCCTGGGATGATTCCTGAGCATGTACAACCAATGTGGACTCACAGCAGCCCAGAATAAATGATTCAGCATAATGTGCGTGTAAGTGTTTTGTCAGGACATTCAGTCACTGCTGGGATAAAGTCTGTGAATGTCTGCTCATTGGAAGTGACAGCTTCTTTCTACTCCTCCTCTCTTCTCTACTTTGTCCTCTAGCAGCGGTGGTTGCTAAGAGATTTGCAGCAGAAACTACTGACTGCATTGTCCCTGTTCGAAAGATTAAGAATTTCATGATATTTTTAGCACCCTGGAAACTTCTTTACATAACTTAGCAAACCTTTCTCATCTGTGACAGTAGGCCCTCAAACTCTTTCAGGTCCAGCGTGGGCCCGTTGTAGGAGGTGCATCCGTTGGCAGCTCGACCCAACCAGTAGATGGTGATTAGAACCTGGAGGAGAGAGAAAGCTCTTCAGTCGGACATCTTGAAGTTTATTTTCTGTTCACTTCTTTAAACCTTCCAAACAGGCTTCACTTTGAGTTGAAAGTAACCTAATACAAGTGTGTAAATAATAAAAGACAACAAGCTGTACGACTGACACAGACAAGGGGAAACTCTGACTTCCCTTCCAGCAGTGAGAGCAGTGTTCATTACATAAACATGTACTTATTACGTATTTACAGGAAAAGGAAAAGCAGCTCATTGTTTTATCGCTGTTTGTTCTGCTTTCTAATTTTGACTGAATTCTTCCGTCTGAATGCTGAGATTTTAATCTGGATCATGAGACCCTTTTGTTGGACGCTTCTTGTGTTTTGTTCTGCCTAATTTGAAGTTGCTGCAGCTCACTCCTTCGCTGAAGCTGCTCCCCCCCCCTTTAAATCTGGAAAACTAATCCATGCAGGTTGATGCAAAGAAACATCGTTCCCAGATATACTGAAAACTCCAGATATGATTACCTGGTGATGAAAGGGTTAGAATCCAACTCTCAAGCTCTAAATGATCGATCAGCCACAGCTTTAAGTTCAGTCTTATTCATGTAGCGCTAAAAGAGAAACTGGTGATCAAATCCCTGATAGCAGTCACACGTCTTCATGATAACTTGGATGTAGACACAGCATCCATCAAAGTGTACAGACAAACCATGTCAATTAAGGTCAGTCGAGGCAGATGTGTGCCTAACATGAGTCTGGTCCTGCTGGAGGTTTCTACCTGTTAAAGGAAGTTTGTCCTTGCCACTGTAACTTGCTAAATGCTGCAAAGTGCTCTGCTCATGGTGGATTAGGATGAGATCAGACCGAGTCCTGTCTGTAAGATGGGACTGGATCTTATCCTGTCTTGATGTTGGGTCTTTGTTAATAATTTAACATGGAGTACGGTCTAGACCTGCTCTGTTTGTAGAGTGTCTTGTGATAATGTTTGTTGTGATTTTGCACTTTATAAATAAAGATTGATTGAAGGTGCTTTGAGTCAGTTTGAAGGCTCTGTTCAACAACAATCATTGTCACCAAATATAACCGCAGTCATTCCATGCAGGGTGCACTGTATATGTGGCAATGTGGGTCAATACCTGGCTCCCTTCAGAGCTCTTCTTAGGAGAGAAAGTGGCAATAAATAAGATTTGATCAGTCACTGTTCTCAAGAGCATAAAGAAAACATTCCTCCATTCAGCTTCTGAATCATTTCTTCATATAAATCAACACACACTCTTTCACTGCACATTGAAGTCCGGTCTCTTTCAGAGAAGTTGCCTGTTAGCTTAAACATGCTGCGTAAACACGACAACACTGAACCATTGTTCTGACTCTGCAACCAGTCACAGGTACTGCCCCCGGTACAACACAGCACAGTGATTTACATCTGCCTGTTAGCTAGCTTATAGCCCGGAGTGCATAAATAACCATGTCAATCTCATTTCCTGCCAACACAGTAACCCTGTGAAATGATCGGCCGAGGGAGGCTGCACGTCTGACGTCCTGAAGTGATCCTGAGTGTGACTGAGGAACTGATGCCTTCTGCATGCAGCGCGGCTCCCTTTAGAGTCAGCTTAATGCCTAAAATGCAGTGTGTACATGGAGCTGCGCCTTTTAGCACTGAGGCCAGGTGCTCCCAGCTATATTTACTGTGTCCATGTCAACAGGCCCTCCACAGGGACGCTATGGTAAGAAAGCTCAGCAAGGCTTAATGTGTTTATTTCGGTCATACTGCCGGTGTAAACACCCTCTGCCATTCAGACACACCTGAAGGAAGAGCAAAGGTCTGACTCTCATTTATCTTTTGGATCAAATTGGAGAATAAGTGCCCACTGAGTTATTATTTAGGACACTTCAAAAACAGTGAACATCAGATCACAAAGATTCAATGTAGGGATGTCAATAAAAGTCGCTTTAAATCCGATGGAAGACCCCGAGTCGTCTACTTGCCAGTCGATTATCTCCCGGCAGAGCTGATGGAACACTCTAGTAATTTAGGGTCATAAATAAATGAATAAATAAATAAATAAATAAATAAATAATATTTTATTTATATAGCACTTTTCAATACAGGTAAAGTGCTTCACAGTAGGCAATAAAAACAAAAAGAAGTGCAAAGCAAAATGAAGGCATGCTGTTCCAGAGTGTAGGAGCTCTGACTGAAAAGGCCCTGCCCCCTTTAGTTTTTCAGTCGGGTCCTTGGAACAGTCAGCAGAGCACTACCAGAGGATCTCAGACTGCGACCAGGTTTGTAGGAGGATAAAAGCTCAGAGATATAGAGAGGGGCAAGTCCATTGTGTGCTTTAACACCTTGCAGTATTTAGCTAGTTACAGCGGCAAGGTAAAACTTCCTTTTAACAGGCAGAAACCTCGAGCAGGACCAGACTCATGTTAGACAGCCATCTGCCTCGATCTTAGTTAGGGTTGCAAAGGGGTGGAACGCTTCCGGTAAATTTCCATTGGAAGTTAAGCTGGGGAATTGTGGAAATATTTTAAATTGGAAACTTTCCATGGGAATTAACAGGAATCAACTGGGAATTGAGGGTAATTTTAATGGAAAGGTATCATATCCAAGCATACATATTTGTTTTGTCATAAGCAGACATCCATCCAAAACAATACAATTAAAACAGATTTATTTGTAAGTAGAACTTTATCAAGTGAAGAACAAAAACATGAACGTTGAGTTAAATTTTACTCATCCCCCCGACCCAACCCATTCAAAAATTAACAAAAATGCAATCTCAACAAAGTCTCATTTAAAATGTTAAATGAAAGGAGCCCCTCTCCCTCCAAAAGAGTCCCATTCAACATGCAAATAAAAAGTGCATGTAGGGGGCGTGGTCTCAATAGCCCTGCAGTAAGCAGTGTGCTATGTGCATGTGATTGAGGAATAGCAGAGATATTCAACTATAGTTGGATTAAATCTGGTTGTTTTAGTCAGGATTATGCTAAAATATATGTTCCCCAACTATGTTTAAGTTCCCTATTAAGAGCCATCCTTCAATTTAGCAAATTCCCATTAATTCCCATGGAAAGTTTCCAACTTTGAAAATTCCCAGAATTTTGCAACCCTAATCTTAGAACTGTATTAAAAAAATATAACAGCTGAGGTTATGATCTATTATCTGAAACTTCAGTGTCCTGATCGGCTCTGTGCATTGCTTCTGTGTCACCGATTAAATCCCAGCTACCCGTGCCAGCTCCCACTGGAAATGGGTCATCACCCAATGTGGTTCAGTAGCTTACCAGTGTGCTTTAAACACAGCCATATTGATCCCAACTGCACAGTGCAATGGGAATATGAACCACCACAACTGTGCCTGCATAATTCAGATATGCAGCACTAAACCTTCAGCAAACAACCCTGCAAAAACAAAAAACTTGGACAGCAGCACGGAGCTGCAGCGGCTCAAACAAAACATGTCAGAGGAGTTTTGATTGACTGAAACACAATCCATGACCCGACATAGAAGTCATGCTCATTGTGAAACTGTCTGCATCTTTCAGTTTGAGCAGCAGTAAGATCAGGCAGATGGTGAAAGACCTGTCAGAAAGGTCCCTCCCCAAAAAGAGAGTCATGTCTTTGTTTCATGCACACACACACACTCACACACACTCTAGTGATGCATACACAAGGGAATAGATAAACACAAAAATGCAGCTACAGTTCAAAAAGACACACACAAGCCCATACAAGCACACATTTGAGCTAATATCACAATCTGAAGACTTGTCGGGGTGCATTCAACAACAAAAAAATCCCTACTCTAGCATCACGATACACACAGGCACAAGTACTCTGCCTGTTCACATCAGCACCTGCTAAACAATCATCTTAGAAACTCTGTGTTATTCAAAGCATCCATGCAACACCTATTCATGTCAACACTCAGTCTGTTTGCTAAACACCATCCGAATCAACAAACCAGCAGCCTGAACTGCGGTTCCTTCACCTCTCAGTGTGTGATGTGCTGCAGAGACAGCTGCTGTTACATCCTAGTCCTCAGCCTGAGAGTCTGCGGGTCAAATCCATAGTGGGGTAGCAAATCCTAGCAGCAGGTCCAGGCTGAATCGCTGGCTGCTGGGAGTTAGAGGGGAGTTTGCTGTTGCTGCAAATGCTGGCTCATACGACTGAGAGTCCCTCTGTGCAGTCAGCTAAATGAGCTAGCAGCCCAGGCCGGCTCTGCGGCTCCACACATTAACTTGTACAGTGCACAGCAGTATCAGAGAGAGAGGGAGGGAGGGAGGGAGAGAGGGAGAGAGAGGGAGAGAGGGAGAGAGAGAGGGAGAGGGAGAGAGAGAGAGAGAGAGAGAGAGAGAGAGAGAGAGAGAGAGAGAGAGAGAGAGAGAGAGAGAGAGAGCTTTGACTGCAGAGTGGGCAGGGCTAGCAGGATGTGTTCTACTTCTTAAAGCAGCCTTTATTAGAAAAGGAGGAGAGGATGTGAAGGTAGATTTGAGGAGAAGTGAACGACACTGAGGCCTTTCAAAAAAGGATGATAATAAAGAGAGAACAACAGATACAGAGAACTGAACCTGGGAGAACAGACAGAGCTAAACTAGCTGAAAAAGAGGATAGAGCAGAAAAAGCTACTGAAAATTTGAGAACAAATAAACTTCTAAAAAAATGTCCCATAGCCTCTCATGTTATGATCCCTACCACAACACAAAGGCCAGGATTTTATACACATCCAGATACACATTGATTTTAGTTAATGAGCATGTCCTACACACAGTTAACTACAGCAGCTGTGTTTTATTGCTGTGACTAACAGAAAATGGATCGTTTGAAGGATCCTACATCTTAAAGCACTTATAATTCTGGCCCACAAACATCAGAGAAGTAAATACAATATTCTGTTGAAAACACAAAATCTATTATAAAATGCAAATTTAACATTTTGCGTTTTCTGGCCTTTTCTGTGGTCCCTATTACTTTAGTTTCTGATGCAACAATAATATTGTGCTTTCACTTGAAGGAAAGGCAAAGCAAGTTTATTTATAAAGCACCATTCATACAAGAGCAATTCAAAGTGCTACTTCACTTTGAGTCCACCTCTTTTTCTGCAGGAGGGTCCAACTGTCACATCACAGGTCCTGTAATGAACTGACGGAAAGAGATTGCACAGCATTGCTCACAAAATATATTCAGCTCCCTGCAGCATCATTATAAACAACAACGTGAGTGCATAAGTCTGCACAGATAAAGAATAAAAAGTGCTTTGATGATCTTTTGAGCTCATGGAGAAGTTGGGGGAGTTGCTAGTTGATGTAGTTGCTAACGGCTGATCAGGATGCTGTCTTGTCATCGGTTCAACATGTTTCTTTTACTATTTTACTAGTTCATCTTCAGACTTCTTAGTGTTTGCAAAGTCTGAAATGCTCCCATATCATAGCCTTCAGTTTTGCAGCCAGCGGACAGACTTCCTCCTCCGTGCTTGTTTGATTTGATTTGAGACGAGCATTGCATCATGTGATTTGGCTTCTACTGTCACCTCTTTGTGCACCACAGGCTGTGTGTCAAAACAGCCAACACAGCATCTGTTACCGTATTGATTTTGCAACACATGCATCAATGCACTTATCGGCAAGGAGTACACAACGATATATTGCTATCAATTTACTTGTTGCACCACTCTTTAAGGGAACACTCTTTAAGATCAATACGTAGCTGCTGTTTTTTAATGTTTGTGGTGCTTTAGTTATGAAGCTATTTATGTTTTAACTCAGGAAGTGCAATCACATTTTGTTATATTGTTCTCTTACATCAGTGTAATGACAATAAAGCCTTTGTTTCCAGTGTAACACTGAGCTGACTGTAGAGTAAACAGAACTAGAGGAGCTGCAGAAGTCCTGATAAGAGGTAAAGAAAGGAAGCAGAGCGACAAGCTAAACAGTTACAAGCTAAACAAAAAACAGAAACACCAGACCATAATAGCACGTTTCCATCTAAACACACATTTAGCACACAAACAAATGATCCCCCTATAATTCTGAGGTATCACTTACATTCTTGAGCTTTCGGCCGCAGTCACTTCCCCTGAAAGAGAAGGAGAAGAAGATGGAGTGAGACATTGAGCATGAGTTATTTAATGAAAAATGTTACATAAATATACCAGCAGACATCTTTAGACTAACTGACTCCCACGAGTCCACGCAGCCAAAACAAAACGGAGGCATCTCAACTGCTTGAAGCCAAACAGGCTGTCACAGGCTGACAGTAAGAACAGTCTGTGTGTCGTGATGTTTTCATCCAGAGTTTCCAGCTGTTACCTTCAATGGCTGCGTTTGCATTATAATACATAAACTACACATTACTACACTTCAGACTTTCTTCATCTGACAGACACTAGTCAGAGGAGACATACGTCACACGTCTGTAAAGTGATGTCTGTGAGGTGGAGTGAGGAAACACCACAGCAGCCACTTAGAGCCACAGATGTTACCAGAATGAAAAGATGTGGATCTATTGGATCACCAACTGAAGCTATAAAAGGGAAATGGACTGGAGTAGTTGTAAAACCTCCAAAGACTGACACTGCTGAAAGAGGAAAGTATAGCAACACCAGAGGAGTAGACATGAGGTAAGAGGTCAAACTAGCTCTCACATCTGGACACCTGTGTTAGCTTTGACTTGATGAATACAATCATCCGTCCTGGACTGCGGTGTGACCGTGAACCAGAAAGAGCTTTGCTGCACCAGAAGGGTCATAAAAAACCACAACAGCACAACTGAGACTCTGTTCAGTATATAATAAAGTAACAGACCTTACTATCACAATACAGGCACAACAGCTTACTACATGAAGAATTATATACACTAAAGCTGGGTGATACAGCAGATTGAAGATGACATAGAATAGGATAGCGTTTGAAAAAACAAAATGAAGAGTTCTCCTCAGACACACACAAAATATTGTGGGGAAAAAAACTCCCCTCAGTGGTCTGAAAGTGTTCGGTTTTGCAGTGTCTGACCAAAAGCAAACCACTCTTCCATCTGAAGTTGATGCATGATGTGGTAGAAACAACAAGCAGCAGCTTTAAGTATTCGTTCCAGTAGCTGAGAGGAAAAGTGTTCATCTCTTATGTTGACAAAGACAGTAGCAACCTAACCACAGCTGCTGTGAAGCAGTGTTTTTTAAAAGTAAACTTAAGACATAGCTTTTTAATCTGGCTATTAAAGCTGGGGTTGGCAGTCTCGGAAAACTAGCATGAATTTGAATGTAGCATTTCCTCATGACTCCGTCTAACCCCTCCCCTCCTCCCTCAGAGCTCCTCCAAAACAACATTCAAACATTGATTGTTGCTTTGTTGGTTGGCGTGGTAACGGCCGACAGTGACCGGTTATTAAAGATCAACGTGTTCACGGCTCGTCATCCCTACAGCGTCCGGACGGACACTACAATTCATATACATTTCTGTAGGACTTAGTAAATGTCATTAATTCTTCTGCTTGTCAGAGCCCCGTGGCGAGAGCTTTTAGACTCTGTTCTGGACTACAGTCCTGAGCAAAGCACCTCATCAGGTCAGAGGGGACAGGCCCGAGGTCGAGCGAGAGGGGCAGTCAGTAGAGTCAGGGGAAGCAGAGGCAGGAGACGGGGACGGAGAGTGCACACCGGGGAAAAGTACGTGCGGGCGGGCAGAACAGCAGGACGGGATTTGAATGGTTTAAAATTTTGGCACCCAAAAAACGGTGATTGGTTGGTGTTTTCCCAGGTTTACTCCGGCTGTAGATAGCAGCTTTTCTTCCCTCTTTTTTAAGAACACATCATGTATTGATTACCATCAGGACATAAAGATCATTTTAACCAGTATAACAAAAAGTGTATCTAAATCTGATTACCAACCCCAGCTTTAACTTGGGAGTAATTTCCTTTTAGCCCTGGATTGCATTATTAACACTATGACAATTGTTTTAGCATCATATTTATTTATTCAATCTTATTATACTATATAATATTTTTTACATTATTTACCTTTTCTGGTATTTATCTTATTTTATTCATCTTATTTTATTTTTCTGGTATTAATCTAATTTTATTTTATTTTATTTATTATAATTTATTTATTTATTTTTATTTAACCTTTATTTAACCAGGTGAGTTAATTGAGAACCAATTCTCATTTGCAATAACGACCTGGGCGAGAAGGCAACACAGGTGGCATGACAATAAATAAAACAAAACAAAGAACAGAGAGGACATACAGACAGACCTAGAGACAGAACAGTACAATACAAACATATGATCGCAGTGAGCAACTTAAAAGCAATTTAAAAGCAAGTGCAGTGATGTTGAGTTATGGGGTGTATTAGGTTTTTGAATGTGGCGAATGGGATGAGAGAGGTCAGCTTAAGGGATTGTTGCAGGTGATTCCAGTCATTTGCAGCGGAAAACTGGAAGGAGGTGCGACCAAAGGAGGTCCGGGTTTTGGGTGGGATGAGTTTGATAAGGCTACTTGAGAGCAGGCTACGGTTTGTGCTGTGAAGTTTGATTAGTGACTGTAGATATAACAGGGTTTTACCAGTGAGGGATTTGTAAATGAATAGAAACCAGTGTGTTTGTCTGCGAGAGTGGAGTGAGGGCCAGTTCAGTTGAGAGTACAGGCGACAGTATAATGATTTTATTGTATTTTTCTGATATTCCTCAGATTTTATTTTATTGATTTTATCCTCATGATTTTATTTCTAATTTATTTTTTATCACTTTCCTTTCTTTTCCTTTCCTTTCCACTTTGACCTATTGCTGTTGTTTTCTGTCTCTGTTCTTTTGTAAAGCACTTTGGGCTACATGCTTGAATGTATGAAAGGTGCTATATAAATAAAAATGAGTTGAATTGAGATATACAGTCATAACTGTAAATCATAAATGGTGTGATCATTCTTAGTTCATAGTGTCGACCCTGAAACAATAGATATTGTGTTAATTCAAAGCAAGAAGGATCTGTAGACGTCTTCCTGCCTAAGTCAAAGCACTAATGGAGATGCCTGGTCGTGTCACTATTCAGCATGGACACTTACCAAAACACATTCTAAATCTGGACTCTGTCACAGTGTATTGTATTCAATGCAAATATGTAAGTGCCCACTCGATGCCTGCATTACAAAAAAGATTAGGTAATTCCACAGAATGGATGCTGGTTTGACAGGAACAAGTGGATAGAGACCAGGAAGTGATTCCTCTTTCTGGTGATAAGGTTTCAGGCTTCTGTCTGCAGGAAAGCATCTTATATTAGGATGTTAAGACTACATTATAAACTGACTTTTATAGATAACCAAGGATGTAGGGAAAGCATATTTAAATTACATTTCTTTCTGGTGAATATAGATTCTCCATAACACCCTTATATATGTAGATTATATTAAGAGAAGCATAATTCCAGCTTAACAGGCCCTTACTATTTATACTGCCCTGTTTCTATATTTACTGCAGATCCAAGAAAAACACACAAACATATGTTGGATCACCCAGAGAGAGAGAGACAGAGTTCAGGATGGGAGTACAAAGAAGCTTATAAAAATGGTATAGTGCAATTATTGTATGTATAATTAATTTTGCAATGTAGAACAACATTGAGTGTTACATTTGGTGAGGGTCTAGCATAACTTCAAGAAACTTTAAGAGGTTAAAAGGAAATATTGAGTATTAATAATAATAATAATAATAATACATTATATATGCACAGATATAAATATATACATACACGAATTTACATTAAAGGAAACAAAATCAGAGTCAAAAATGAAAACAATATAAACTAACAAGGGGTAAGAAAAAATAGAAACAATAACAAAATGACAGTGCAATTGGAGTCAGACGGAGTAAGCGGTTTTGAACAGATATGTTTTGAGTTGTGATTTGAAATGGGGGAAAGAATCTGTGTTTCTGAGTTGAGGTGGCAATGAGTTCCAGAGACGGGGAGCAGAGCGGCTGAATGCTCGGCTCCCCATAGTGGTGAGACGGGCGGAGGGGACAGACAGGTGTATGGAGGAAGAGGATCTGAGGGAGCGGGAGGGAGTGGGAACATGGAGGAGGTCGGACAGATATGGGGGGGCGAGGTTGTGGATGGTCTTGAATGTCAACAGAAGGACTTTGAATTGAATACGGAACTGAACAGGGAGCCAGTGGAGCTGTTGGAGGACAGGAGTGATGTGGTGGATGGAGGGGGTTCGGGCAATGATACGGGCAGCTGAATTCTGGACCAGTTGGAGTTTATGGAGGGATTTGTGAGGGAGGCCGAAGAGGAGAGAGTTGCAGTAGTCCAGACGGGAAGTGACAAGGCTGTGGACAAGGATGGCGGCAGTGTGGGGGGTGAGGGAGGGGCGAAGACGATTGATGTTACGAAGATGGAAGTAGGCAGTCCGGGTGATGTTATTGATGTGTGATTGAAAGGATAATGTGCTGTCAAGGATGACACCCAGACTCTTAACCTGGGGGGAGGGTGAGACGGAGGAGTTATCAATGGTGAGTGAGAAACTATTGGATTTGGATAGAGTGGATTTGGTGCCAATGAGGAGAACCTCGGTTTTATTGCTGTTTAATGTAAGGAAATTTAGGGTGAATCAGGTTTTTATTTCAGAGATGCAATCAGTGAGGGAGGCAGGCGGGAGAGTGGACGAGGGGTTAGTGGTGAGGTAGAGCTGGGTGTCATCTGCGTAACAGTGGAAGTGAATGTTGAATTTGCGGAAGATATTACCGAGGGGAAGGGGGTAGATGATGAAGAGGAGGGGCCCCAGGACAGAGCCCTGGGGCACCCCTGTAGTGGCGGAGGAAGGAGTGGATTTAAAGGACTTGAGCTGAGTGAACTGTGTGCGGCCAGAGAGGTAAGATGTGAACCAGTCTAACGGAGTGTGGGTGATACCAATGGAGGATAGCCTAGTGAGGATCCTCCATATTGTCTTATTGTGTTATTTAAAATACACACTATGAGACTGTTTTGAACTTCTCTCCAAAGCCTGAGGATCCCAAAGCTCAACTCATTCAACACACAGGTGACGCCCAAATTACAGTTTCGTGACTTTTCCATGACGGCAGTAATTCTGACAAAGAGGGGAGTGAAAGAGGAGAAGAACAAGGTAAAAGTAGCTGGAGGGGATTGGTCTGTTAACCCCCTGTCTTCTTCCTCCTCATCCTCTTCTCTTTCCATGAGCTGACTAAATAAACAGAAGGACAGGTTTCTTTTCTTCCTGTCACCTTGTGGAAACAAACCTAAAGGAAAAAAATGCAACAGATTCCAGAAAGTTTCCAGACGACGGTGTTGAATCAATTTTAGAATATAAAAGAAAAATGTATTTGTTGTTTGAATAATGATGCAAGCTTTGCACAAGCAGTCTATTTCAATAAAGAACTCAAATATGGAGAGAGGCCTCCTGCAGATGTCCCAGACAGGCTGCATGTACTGAAAGTGTTTACACAAACTGCTTTAATTATTGTCATAGTTTTATTTTAGATGAAAGGATAATAGATCCTCCAGTGTTTGCTGACAGTAAAGAGCATCATCATTAATGAATTCCTGAAGGACCATTGTTCATCGAGCACTTCTCTTTTTCATAATATTTATGTCTACATTACTGTGGCACTCGTTTCAATTTGTTTCTGATTTTCTGCAACATTTAATGTCCCATCTTTGTGTGACATTTGCTCGACAGCTGAATGTAAACACACTCCCTTTATTGACTCTGCCGGGCAAACTGTACACTTATCTGAGGATCAATCTGTTTCCATCAACACACTGAGACGCGGGAGATATTTCAGGCCTGAGCTCATAGTGTACCTGAACCTGCTTGTCTTTACGTCTCCCTGTCAAAAGCTGTTTCCTAGATGAGTAAACACCTGTCCAGAGACTCAGGGGGGGAGAGGTACTGAAACAGCTTCCTGCCATGGGTACGAGCTGCGAGGGAATAGCATCCTGTCCGACAGAGAGTTACATAACGACTGGAAAGACAAGAGGCCTGCCAAGACAATGACACTCAAGTTTCCTTCCCAGTTTTCCCAGGGATGATACCTCTGGAGGGAAAATATTCATATTGAAGCATGTTGATGAATGAGAGTTCACTCAATCGGACAGAGGCGGGCCTTGACAGCTAGGATTAAGCTGTGGCTTGCTTTCTTATCATAGCAGTGTCAAACAATGCACCTTAGAGCAGCCACCTTGTCCGTATTTTAAATCTGTAATCACTTGTTCAAACTGTGGCTGCAGAATAAAGCGTTATGTCATTGTCAGACGGACCAAGTTCAAAGTTTGTCACTGTGAATGCCTCAGTTAAATTCTGAGATATAAGGAACATTCACTTTCAAAGCAATCAGCTTTGGCTTGTGCTTAATACTTGGCATTCCTTATCTGCTTGTAACCCAAACTTCACTCTACAACAGTTTCTCTCTCCAGTTAAGTTGTGGAGACGCTACAAATGAACGATATCCTGCCAGAATGGATTTCACATTACAAAAATGTACTGATGTGCTGCAGCCAAAAGCCAGCGGGAGAGGAAACTAGAAAGAACTGGACACACACAGCAGTCTACAATACGGTAATTCATCATACACCTTTTCATCAAGCACGTATCGTTGTCCCAGCACGTACAATCAGCCAAGCAGCATCCCTCCTTCTCTGCTGCTTTCATTGTCCAGCCGTCGGGGTTGTGTAATCAAGAATAAACACTCTTGAATTAAAGGTCAACCCTGCATCCTTCTTGTGGTTTTGTAGGTCAGTCAGATTGAATATATGAAGGTTTTTTTTTGTTTTTTGTTTTATAAGCAACGGGCAATCTTTAGCATCAACACATCTGTTTTTACTCTGGTTTATGTTAATTGACTACCAGGCAAACAGTCCATGCAGAAATAATCACTTAAGTCAAATCTAGGGATGTACATTTCAAGTATTTTCCATGATCGATCTTTGTAAATGTTAACGATCAATAATCAGTTGATCATTTTTAAAAAGTAAATGTGTTCCATGTCAAAAACAATGCCAAATGTTTTTTTTCTCCTGAATCAAACTTTCCTTCACGACACAATGTATAGAACTGACGGTATTAAACAGCTATGGATCGTATTGAGGTGTTCAAAATGTTAAACACGCTGATTATCAACATGTGGAGCAGGTTCATAATCTGCACGGACACACAGTTATAAAAGTGAATGCTCAGACTTCAACAAGGGAACTGAACAGAAACATGTTTCAGACTCACAGTGTCCAGTTTTCTGTCTACTCGTTCTTATTGAGAAAAATAAGCATGTGTACGTGGTCAGGTGTCAGCCGGGAGCGCAACCGGGTCATAATCAGTCCAGCAGCAGAGGAAAAAAGCGCTCGTGCGGACCTGTCACTCAGGCACAGCCCTCAGCTGAGGATCTCTGCTGTGTGCAACACCTTCAGTCAGCTGATTCTGAAACATGCTTTAAACTTAAAACACCTCCCTGATAGCTGAACCAAATATGAGACCACATGATGTTTGTTCCACGTCATTGAAAATGGAAACAAAAATTGTGTTCGAGTTAGGGATGTACATTTTAAGTATTTTCCGTGATCGATTTTTGGAAATGTTAACGATCAATTATCGATTAATTGATAATAAAAAAAAAAACATTATTATTCTTACCTCAAAAACAATGACAAATACGTTGTTTTCCCCCTAAATTGTATTTTCTACAGCAACAAAATGCAAATAAGTGACAGGATTGAATACGGGTACATGTTTGACACGCAGAATATCAACGATCAGGCTCATTAAAATATTCTACGTGGACATAGTCTTATAAAGGGAAGCCTGAGACTACTAACAGAAGCATACTTCAGACTCGCAATGTCCAGTTTGCTGCCTACTCGTTCTTATTGAGAAAAATAAACATGTGTATTCAATCAGGTGTCAGCCGGGAGCGCAACCGTGTCACTATTCAGCTGCAGAAAAGTTTGCTGGTCTGCAAACATAGCGTACCTGAATTTCCCACCTGTCTGTTGCCTTCGTATCCAAAGGTTAAAATGTCCTGTTTAAAGTTGTCAACCTTTGCGTCCGTGTCGTTGTTGGCAGCAGTTTTGTATTGTTCCTCTTTAAAAAAAGCGCACGTGGATATCTGACGCACAGCCGCAGCCGCCAGCTGAGCGTCTCCGCTGTGCGCAATATCTTTTACAGCTGATTCACATCGAAACATGCTTTAAACGTAAAACACCTCCCTGATAGCTGAGTGTAATATGAGACCACATGATGTTTGTTCCACGTGACGGAAAAATTATAACAAAAATGTGTGTTTCGAGTAATTTCTTATCAATCAATTAATCGATAATCAATTAATTGTGGTCATCCCTACGCGTCTGTTTATACTCTGATTTGTGTTAATTGACCACCAGGCAAAAATTCTAACCCTAACCCAAAAATAATAATAATAATAATGATAATGATAATAATAATGATAATGATAATAATAATAATAAAAAAAATAACAATAATAATAATAATAATAATAATGATGATGATAATAATAATAACAACAACAAACAGAACAAGTAAATACATATTTATATGTTTTTGTCTCAACATTGACTATTCATGACAATGACCCCAGTATCCATTTAAATAAGATAGAAAAACGCAACAGAAGAATGTTTACTCTTGTAAACTTAAGACATGCTCAAAGACAAAGTGTGTCAACAAGCACTTAAGAAACACACACTCACAAACACACACCCCCACACACTGGTGCTTTCAAAGAATCGTTGTCCTGACAGAACCAGTCTCGCAGCTCCTCCTGAGACCAGCTAAGATTAGCCCTGTCCCCTCTCTCTCCCTCCTCTCTCTCTCTCTTCTCATCTCCTGCAGCGCGTTTTTTAACCCTTGTGTCAATTGATGCACAACCAGCAAGAGAACAACACATGCAAACACACACACACACACACCCACAAATGCATACAGTGCTTTTAACATGCACTTGTCTTTGTTACCAAGCAACAAAGCAGGAGTCATAGTTCAGTGAGTGATGTAAAGCGTTGTGTTTGGTTTGGACAGAGACCAGTTGTGTCTCACAGATAAGCTATTGTTGCTTCACTGACACAGCCTCCATCAACTTCCATTGACTCTCAGCTGTTTATTTATGTTGGCAGTGAACGGGATGATTGTCGGACACGGCTGATGACAGACGGAGTGACTGACAGAGAGTGACACTTAAAGAAGCAGACAGCCAGTGAGACAGACAAGCTAGCTATTAACACACAATTCAAGTGTTCATCACCAACAATCAGTCTGTGCACTTAATAAAACACAAGCACTCATTCATCACTGAGATCTCTATGATAGACACAAAGCTGAAGAACAGCTACTGAATGGACGTGAAAGCAGAAAGTCTCTATTTTAAACATCTGAAATAGCACAGTCATGTGTTTCTTGGAATAAACTCAGATGCATTTCAGACAAAGGCTTTTCAATTGCTGTTTCCAAAGCAACGTTCAAACCCTAAACCTCAGCTCTCAAGCAAACAACAAGAAGAGTCATTGTTAACTCAGAAACAGACATTTCATCATCTGCAGCTCATTGACAATGAATACAAGATCATGTGACTGAAAGCTCCTGAAGGCTGCTTCTATACAGTGAAGATGATCTCCATAGTTGCCTGCCACAAATCAAACCTCCCTTGTAATGTGGTTAAACCAAATGTTACACCTTGTGTCAAAAGTTAAGATACTTTCTTACACACCTTGCATCCACTGAACTTTATTAAGGTCATTCTGCACTTCCCATAAATCTTTCACTGCTTACAGAAAGTCAATAAGCTTCATGTGTCTCCTGATGTTTGCTCGGGGAGAACCAGTCCTCTTCCTTTTCTGTGGCAGTAAAAAATTGAGGCCAAAGATGTTGACACAATCTGATAAAAGTCCACTTCAGACCATGTACAAAAGGTCTGCTGTCTGAAGAGGCAGCTGGATAAGAAGGCAGCATAAAACACTTTGATGACTACACAGACTAGACGAAGAGAAAAATGTATTTTTACAAGAGATTATAAGAATACAAGATAAGGAAGGAGAAAAGGATAGACTGCATCTTCAGTACTCGTTAAGGCAAGGCAAGGCAAGGCAAGGCAGCTTTATTTGTATGGTGCATTTCATACACGAGGGCAACTCAATGTGCTTTACATTAAGACATTAAAAGCATTGGAGACATTCAGACAAGCATAAAAGAACATAATCAAAATGACAAATATGATAAAACAGAAAAGAAAAGGAACATTAGAAATATATTAAAAATTACATTAAAATTTTAATTTAAAGTGGGTTAAAATGAGCTAAGATAGGAAGGCAGTGGAAAATGAAAAAGTCTTAATCTTTGATTTAAAAGAGGTGAGAGTTGGAGCAGACCTACAGCTTTCAGGGAGTGTGTTCCAGATATGTGGTGCATAATGACTAAAGCCAATGAGCAGCGATGCCTTGCAGACCATTGATGACTCTAATTCACGCTTGAATTTTACATCTTTATTCAGAGAGGAGAGGACAGTGGATAGAGCAGGAAACTGGGAGAGAGCAAGGGAATGACATGCAGGAAAGGGTCCGCAAGCTGGAATTGAACCCTGACCTAACGCTATATGGGTGCACAATTTAACCAGGAGTCTAAATCTGCGCTCTTGCAATAACATCTTTAGAAATTCAAGTATGAGGATATTTCTCATTGAGGGGAAAAGCTCTCTCACAATAATCTCTAGATGCACGTTTAACCTGCAGAGGGATTCAATGAGACAGCTGTCACAGTTTGTTAACAGAAGAAAGTCCTGTTTCAGTTTCCCATTTGCATCCATCCATCCATAGATTGACCGCTTATCCCGTTAGGGGTCACGGGGGGCTGGAGCCTATCCCAGCTGGCTTCGGCCAGGGTACACCCTGGACAGGTCACCAACCTATCACAGGGCTAACGCAGAGAGACAGACAACCATTCATGCACACACTCACACCTACGGGGCAATGTAGAGTGATCAATCAACCTGAGCATGTTTTTGGATTGTGGGAGGAAGCCGGAGAACCCGGAGAGAACCCACGCATGGGGAGAACATGCAAACTCCACACAGAAAGGCACCCGCCCGGCCGGGGATTTGAACCAGGAACCTTCTAGCTGTGAGGCAACAGCGCTACCCACTGCACCACCGTGCAGCCCTCCCATCTGCATGTCAATCCTTATTCACAATCACTTTGTCTGTCTGTCTGTCTTTCTGTCACGTTCTCTTCCTCCAGCAACTCTGCAGTGTGATACGGTAAGTTAATTATGGATGTAATAAATATTTAGCGCCCTCACGTCTTAATTACAGCGTGTTAGTGTGTAATTAAAGCGCTCTGACATGTACAAGTAGTGTAGAAGAATAGAGTTCCTGTCAAATAAAGTACAACGTGTTAATGCCACAGACAGACACTGCAGCAGAGAGACACAGAGGTCAGAGTTCATCATGAAAGGCTTCAGTCAGGTCACATTTGCAGCTTGACGTATGGATAACTGTATTCCAGACTTGAGGACAGTATTGGAAAAAAAGGCTGCTGTGGAAAAACTCACAGAATATGTTTCTGAATAGATGTGAATTCCTCTATTATAGATACATCTGATCATTCATTATGCTGTAAGATTAGAGTACTGCTTGGGGGAAACCGTCTGTCATTAGTATCATCAGACGAACATGTGAATGATGGCCATTAAATATCTTTCTGCAGAGATTTGCAAGCTGACGGGTGTTAAAACTGCTTTAATCTGCTTCATGCTAACACAGAGATCAGATTAAAACCAAAACAACACATGATGTTTTGACTTTGAGTGCACTGCACACTTTTCTTTACAACAATCAAGTCCAAATCATTCTGGGTTACTTGTCCTACAAACACTTGTTGATGTACTGCACGTGTTTGTAATGTACTGCTGTGTGTAACATGTTATGTTTGTTCTTTATCTTGTTTGTTAAGCAGTGTTCTGTCACTGAACGGACAAGATACTGAAATTCAACATTTTTCTTCAGGCTAACTCTTGTACAGCAAATCAAGTGTGGTTGCGTACAAATAGAATAAATAAATAAAATAAAGTGTGGTCACCTGAATATCCTGTTTCTGTACTAATGTAACATCATAAAGTAATATAGTAAATCCTATATACACATACAGACCCTTTTGAATGAAATATGTAAACACACACACAGTGAACACATCACCAGTGAGAAGTTCAAGAACACTGAAGCGTTGAGTCTTACTTGGCAGTGGGGCGTGTCGACGTGTCCTGCAGGTCTCCAGGGTCAAACAGCTGGGAGCCTTTCAGTCCCAACTCCTCACAGCCTCGCAGAAACACACTCAGGTTGTCCTGCACGGAAAACACACACACACAGAGAAACACACATTTTCATCAGGATAAATGGATGCTGGCAGAGACACAAGAGATGCAAGGAGAGGTCAGGTTTTTATAAGTGCTGCTCAAGGTCTTCCCTCAAATGCAAAACACACACACACACACACACACACACACACACACACACACACACAGAAACTTTCTCCACACTTGCTCCACTCTGAATCACACGTGTGTTATAAGAAATGAACCACCTGCACGAAGACAACACAGCAAAGAAAACACAGTGAAGTGTGGCACATTAAGCATTATCAACGTGTTCATTTAAACACTCACACACACAAAGATGTAAACAAATCTAAAGAGTGAACTCTCCAAGCATACGCAGCACTTTCCCAAATTTAAACCTATCCATGACATAATCCCAATCCCTACATGGAGTGACAATATCAGACTTCTGCTGGTATCTCATATGCTGATATGTCCCGACTTACTCGGCTGATTGCTGATTCATGCAAACATTATATTTCCTTGATATCAGAGAGCATCACGTCATTCCAGGAGTGGAGCTTAGTTGTTTTTATGCTTTTTATAATCATCATGAAACATGCTTTTTAAAATTTAAGAAGTAAACAAAGGGAAACTACTTAAATTAAGGTTACATTAAAAACCATCCATCCATCCATCCATTATCTTGACTGCTTATGCCGTTCGGGGTCGCAAGTGCTGGAGTCTAACCCAACTTAGATTGGGCAGAAGGCAGCGTACACCCTGGACATGTCTCCAACATATCACAGGGCAAACATGGAGAGACAGACAACCATTCACACAAGCACACCCATGGGTAATTTAGAGTGATCAATTAGCCTACTGAGCATATTTTTGGACTGTGGGAGGAAGCCGGAGTACCAGGAGAGAACCCACACATGCACGCGGAAAGCATGCATACTACACACAGAAAGGCACCTGCCCGACCGGGGATTCAAACCAGGAACCTTCTTGCTATGAGGCAACAGCGCTTCCCACTACACCACATGACAAACATACGTATTGTAGTTTTTGGTGAATGGCACCAGATTACTGAGAAAGTAAAAGGCTTGCATGCTTTCTCACAAATAATGTGTCGGGGTAAGGGTATTTAATTCAAGCCTTAAACAGCAAATATCCAGAATCTATAATATAAGCCTGTATCGCCAACAAAACAACACACACCTATGAAGACAGTCCTGTCAGTCTGAAGAGACCAAATTTGTGCTTAAACACATGGAGTTAAACTTTGAGTGGGTCTTTACAAATACAGAACTGATGGTCAAAATAACAATAATTTGAATGTAAAGTGAGGATGATCTTTATATACTGCACACACACACACACACACAGACAGACAAACACACCTGCCTGTGCAACAGAATTAATGAGCTTCGCTTTTATCGACATACACACATATTGTCACACACAAACACACTCAATCACACACACACCATGAAAATCAAGATACCTGCTAGTCCGAAACGTGACACCGACAGGTTGTTGTGATCCGTTCTCTCATACGTCTCCTCTCTCAGATTAATCCAACTTTCACTCTTCTCCTTCCTCGAGTGTCTCCTGCTTCCCTTCTCATCCCTTCTCCTCCACCTGTTTTCCCTAAATCTTTCTCTTTTGCTCCTTCTCTGCTTGTAACTCTCCCCCTATCATCTCAGTCTTGCTCCCTCTCTCCCTGCTTCTCTCAGACAAACTCTTTGTTGAATGCAACCTGAGCTGAGCGCTCCTCTCCTGTTCCCAGGTTCTCTCTCTCTCTCTCTCTCTCTCTCTCTCTCTCTCTTTGTTACTAGTCTCTCTATGCTTCACAGGGCCACAGCTTAAGTCTCTCTCTCTCTCCCTCTCTCTCTCCCTCTCTCTCTCTCTCTCTGGGTGTCAACATTTCCTCTCCCCTCTGATTGTCCCAAGAACTCTCTCTCTCTTACGTTTCAAACACAAGTACGATTCCTTGTAAGTAACCAAACAACATGCACACGTTTAGACAAGTCTCTGTTGAACAAATTCATCCTTGCTTCTTGGATCAACACATCTGAGGGGTTTATTTATAGGTACACACCTGCTGGTGTAAGAGCACATGCCTGGATGTAAACATGTAAACACACACTACTTGGAAACACTTGTTCTCACGATCCTTTCCCATTTGTGGCCAAACAGCCCCTCTGAACCCACCCTGCAGCTTCCTGTGTTTTTGGGACAGAGTCGTGTCTGCACTCCTGGTGAGGCGACCCCACCCGCCCACACACAGATACACACACACATAGGGGCTACTCTCTGAAAGAGGACACAGCTATCTCTTCTTTTGACAGTTTTACCCCAGGGTAGACACACCTTCTGTGGGACCAGCTGGGTCTCACACACACACACTGCAGATCAAGGTCATGCTGGATCCAAAATGTAAGGTTTATCTATATCAGCACTGGTCTATTTAAGTTTGTTCCAGATATAAGAAGTAATCACTTCTTGGAACAATAGGATACTCTCTTGTTTAACAAGAACACACATCCTCATGTAAACACAACCAGGAACTGACCTGAGTTCTGGTGTTCACAACAACTATTTCAGCAATCATAGAAAAACCTAATCTCTTTAACTTCTGCAGGTTAACTTCATCCAGCATCTTCCATATTCCTCATTAGCTGATATTTCACAGTCTGGAGTCACAAACACTGAAGTAAACAAGAAGGCAGCCAAACACTAAACAGGCTCATTCAGGAGCTGCTTACGTAATGGAGAACTGGATATTTTACAGAGTGTTAGGAGTGTGTGTGTGTGTGTGTGTTAGTGTTTGTTGTCAGAAGTGAGCAAGGTGAGTTTGCAGGTCACTGCCACAGGAAGTGAGGCGTCAACCACAAAGAAATGACTGACAGATGAGAGTGTTAGTAGAAGGATTGAGAGAAGGAGGGTGACTCCAGCACAAAGTCCTTCTCTACTCTGATCTCAGTGAGCAAAATGTAAAACTCACTTCAGGCCGATAAAGTTGCATTTAAGATCTAATCGCAATGTGCTCTGAGTTTGGAGATAAATGAAGAAGTTTTTAGAATTAAAGGTGACATATCATGCAAAATTGACTTTTTAATGGTTCTTTACCGGAAATATGTTTCCCTGGCATGTCTACAAACCCCCCGAGAATGAAAAAAATCCATTCTGCCCCTGTTCTGATTTCTCCACCTTTCTGTAAATGTGTGTGAAACGAGCCGTTTCAGACTTCCGTGTTTTTGTTACGTAACAACAATATCCGGTCTGTCACGGAGTCAGAGCTCGG
Source organism: Notolabrus celidotus (assembly GCF_009762535.1). Lineage (NCBI taxonomy): Eukaryota > Metazoa > Chordata > Actinopteri > Labriformes > Labridae > Notolabrus > Notolabrus celidotus. The sequence goes on from NC_048279.1 coordinate 31,172,215, forward strand.
AGCTTGTTCAGCCCATAGACTGTATAAAATAATACTGAATCCCCCCTCCGTTTTTCATTACCTGCACAAATGTGTGGTAACAAGGAGCTTAGGAGGGAGGCATGCTAGTTGTAGGCTGTCTTAATAAACACAAAGGTTGGTTTTACTCCCCACGTCTGCAGATTTGAAGATCTAGTGGATGATTTTTATTTATCATGGATAAGTGCTAGCGCTAGTTAGCATAGCTACATAGCTACATGTCGTAGCTGTAGCTGTGTACCAAGACACAGGACTACATACTGACAAATAAAACAACAAGAAACACTAAATCTGTGACCAATCCTTCAGAAAAGGTACCGCTGCCTTTCTGGCAGAGGTCGGTTTTACTCCCCAGGCCTGCAGATTTGAAGATCTAGTGGATGATTTTTATTTATCATGGATAAGTGCTAGCGCTAGATAGCATAGCCACATAGCTACATGTTCGTAGCTGTGTCCCAAGACACACGTCGACATACTGATAAATAAAACAACAAGAAACACTAAATCTGTGACCAATCCTTCAGAAAGGTCCTGCTGCAGGCGCCTCTCAGTCAGGATCAGATTCTGGATCAGATTCAGAGGGTTGAAGTAACGCGATCTCTGAGCAGCCGTGTATATTCAGCCAACATGTAAACATTAGATTAACGTGCTGGAGAGCCGAGGCACATCCACTTCCGGAGGGGGCGTGGTCAGAGAGAAAACAGAGTGTTCTGAGGAGGACTGAAGAAGAGGGCTTTTCAGGCATGCCAAAATCTGATTTCAAAGTGTTTTTTTGAGCATAAACTTTAAAGACATGTTTTGGGGACCTCTTAGACCAATACATATTGATGAAAAAAGTGTGATATGTCACCTTTAACAGTTAACAAAAGTGTAGAAAATCCCAGCTGTGTGAGAGCCACGTACTACCAGTGTAATGATACATGTGCGTGAGTGTGTTTAAGAATCAATTAGCTTGCTGTGAACACAACCTTCATTGTAATCCATCTGTCCACTGTCTGACTGCCATGATTAGATTAGACCTCCAGAGTTTCTCAAGGAAGAGGTTTAGTGTTGACGCCCTGATTTTAGTCCTTGACAGAATCCTGAAGATAGCTGCTCAGGATATGGAAACAAGACATGTGTCTTAGCAAGATATGTGAGCGATTCTTTTCTCACTGCCCAGTACTAAACCAAGAGGCAACCTCCGGTCTAAGGTTACTACGTCCATTTTTTTAATACAGTCTATGGACTACACACAAAAAACTTGTAAAGGGTCAGGACTGTAGGTGATATATTTTGCAGCCAAACAGAATTTCTAAAAACTGAAGCTGTCCCTCATCTCCCGCTCCAACTACCTCCAATTTCACTCCAATACCACTCAAGCTTCAATTGCAAAACAAGCATGGCTGCTGTAAAAGTTCAAATTATAACACAAGGCTGCTTTTTCATTGCAGAGAGATTGATTCGAGGAAGGGGGGTGATGAGGACAGAGTGACATTGAGCAGAGCGGCTTCGGGCCAAGCAGCACTCTGCAGCACGAGTGAGGAGAGGAAATCATCATCAGTTCCCTCTACAAACTTTCTCTGATAAAACGTCAATCAAGATTTCTCAGATATATTAAAGTAAGACATGCATGATGGCAATGTGTAGATTACTGTAGTTATCTGTGTATATGTTTGTAGGAAGATAATGCAATGCAATACTGCAAAACATAATGTATGGTTCAGCAAGATCAGGAATAGAGTTTCAAGTTAGTCCAACAGATGTCCTGCTCAGTATGTCACAAACATCAAACTAAAAACTTTCCTTAGAAATGAAAGAGTTAAAATTATTTCATCACTGTGTTGAAATGTTACCATAACACAAACTTATTGACACTTAAAGAAGCCTCAAAAAGTCAGTTTTAGTAGGTTATAATTTGGTTTTATTCATTGGCTAATATTTAGGCAAAACTGCAAGGATGCCACATTATTTTTAAGGACCTTGAAAAGCTTCTACTGCACCAATGCAGTATAGTTGAATTGTCCTAAGTCTCCAATGAAGAGTTCAATCCCTTGAAGGAATATCAGAACTTAAAATCCCAGAATCTGAATCAAGACGTTTACGTAACTGACTCAAAGTGTGTTTTCTTTATTTTGGTGTACGTCACTGAGGAGTAACACAAATGCCCGTCACTTTGAACTTGCCGTCTAGAAAACAACACATTTTTTCAACATGTGAATAACCATCATTCAGCTAGCATGCCGCTCAGCTCAACGCTACCTGTCTGTTTACACACTATAAAACATGAACATACCAGTCGACCCAGAGACGACCGAGAACAGAGCACGCAACAACCGACCTGTTCAGACGAACACTGAGCCATACACGCCGAGCTGCCAGAGCACTGAGGTAGCTGCTCTAATTACAAAACAGCCAGAACTCCTCAGAGACTCATTTTCCCATTAGCCCCCAAACAGGAAGAGGAAGGGGGAGTAGCCTGTGTTTTATTACGATGGGCCAGATAACAGCGGAGCCCTTGTTTATATGTTTCTCACCTCTCTAATCACAGCCAAGAGCACAAAAAATCCCTGCAGAGTACAGGAAGCTTCAGAGGCAGACTTATGAAACGTCCAGGGTTCACAGGGTCATAATGTTTAGACTGGAATAAAAGCAGCTGAAAGAAGCTTTGCTTTAACTTTTCACATGAATAGTTAACAGGTCTACGTGAAGGTCTTAAGGTTTTTGTAGCGTTGGGGAAAATGGATCTTACAGCCCTCAAAAAGCCTTTTAAACACGAGTCCACAACCAGATACAAAAAGAGAGACCAGAGACTAAACAGGCTGAGAACAAAGCCGCAACAGAAAGTTAATTTTTATATTTATGGGCAGATCACATCATCCACTTACTGAACAATGACAGAGTGAAAACAGAAGCTCGGACTGTTATTCTAGCAGTGATTACAAAGAGGAAGAAAAAGGATTGGAAAGAATGTGCCGGTTAAATTATCCACTTGAAAAAGCCAGAGAAGGCTCATTGGCAACCATTAGTAGGACTGAGAGATAAGAAAAGCCATTCCAGCCCAACGCAGGCTTCCTGTTCTGTTCCTTTAAGCCATGTCACACCCAGATTCTCCTATATGTTTTTATTGTATCTTATTTAAAGCTCATGATCTTCTGGACAAATTGAATGCAATGAAAGTAATGAAATAAAACAGATTATCAGTGCAGTTTAATTTGATTGTTCACACTGCTGTGTACATTTTATAGTTTGTGCTCTCAGACCTACTGCCGGCTAAATTGAAACTGCACTTCAACAATCAAATGTTATCGACTGTTTTGAAGACTCAAATTTCCTCACTGTTTAAATGAAGTCTAAATACTGACTAACCAACTATTCTAAAAGGTGGCACACACTTAAAAACAGAGCACAATCTATTTAACACAGTGTCTGCAGGTAAATGGTGTCAGATTGGTTTGCAGAGCATTGCTAACGTTAGCAGAGCTAGCATCACCAGCCTCCGTTCCTCCTTGCACTCTAAAGTCCACATGCCTGTGTTTGTTATGCATTGCTCCAAATGGTTGTATGCCAGTTTAACCAGACACAGTCTAAGCTAAGTAAAACTTGGTCTCAGTTTGGTAGATCAGAACACTGCCAAAACGTGCCATGCTACAAGACGCCATCTGTCGTCTGTGCTTGTTTACATCAGCAGGGCTTTGGAGCACCACGCTAAAGGCTCCGGCTAGTGGTGGGTGGTTACGTTACAGCTTAGACACTTCATCAATATTTTGAACCTACCACAATGAAAATGCAATCCACAATAAACCTGCACCTCCCTAGTCTCAACAATGTTTGAATATAAGCAATCTTTAAAACTAAGTAATAAATGCACCTGAGAGTTAGTCCATGGAGATGAAAGTAGATTTAACTTGAGCTCAAATGCCGTTAACTTTCACTGTGCCTTTGTGCTCATGTTGGTCCAGGTCCTAAAAGGAGAATTCATGTAGATCAAGGTCTGAGGTAGTCATGAAAGGGCTTCACAGTAGAGCACTGTACTCTGTTGAGAGGTATCAGTGTTCAGGTCTACTGGATCTCACAGGCTCTGATTCAAAGCAGGATCAGGTAGAGGTGGTGAGTTCAATGTACAGTTTTCAGAGCAGGTTTTTGGACCCAGACGAAATTATCTCTGCTGATAAGAAAAATACTTTTTCAGGGATTTAGTGACCCAAATAAATGTTTGTCAAAGAAATATAATCAGTGACAGAGAATAACAATAAAATGCACAGTCAGAGAGGAAAGTTTTGGATGATGTGCGTCATCGTCTAATTGTACAGACAATGAATTATCAAGGAGCCGGTGTCACACATGGCTGCTGACTGACACCTCACCTGTGAGGACTGAAATTAAGATTTTTTAGATGCAGGTAATCTGTCATTAAACCAAGACAACACACTGAAGCTGCTAAACCTGCTGATCTATTTAAAGGTGAGCCTTTAAAGCTGTTATTCTGGTTTTAAGAGAACGTTTCGAAGACGTCAGATAGATTGTAGTGGATGAACTGCATCTTAAAAAAAGCATTTTAAAGGTGTTTTAAGAAATAAAAGAGTCCCCAGTTCTGGAAGTATTAAAGGGATATTTCAGTTTTTTTTAAAGTGGGGTTTTATGATAAGGCACGCAGAGTCAGTGTCATCTTTTAAATCTCTGCTTAAACCCATTTTTACAGACTTGCTTTTATGTGACTTCATCCTTTTAACCACTTTTATTTCTATCTATCAAAAAAATTCTAAGTTATCTAAAAATAGTAGATTTTACCTGTTATGGTAAAAAATAGACAAAAATAGTAGCTTAACTTGAAATAAAACCTTGAAAATAGAAAATGCAATGAGTTTCCAGCCTTTCTTTTTGCCAGACGACTCCTAAGTTTAGGGTTAGTGAACAGTTAATGATGAAAAGCATCAGTAGCAGTACAGGAAACACAGCCACATGCTCATATAGGTAGACTCACTTTCTGCAGAGCAGCTAAATGAAGCCACATTAAATCACTTCGAGGAACAGTGGGGGTCGCAAGTTTTTGGCAGGCTGAAAAGTTTGGGAACCCCTGCTTGCACACATAGATGAGCAGGATGTTCCACATGTATTTGGTACGATGAAAAAGTTCCTCTGAATCAAAAACCCATGGTTTAAATTTTGGCACATCTTTTGATATTAATACTGAAAAATGCATCACAAGAGTCCTCACTCTGCTCTGATAGAGATGTAAGGTAATACATCTCACACCTTAATAATGCATAAACAGAATACAGACAAATACAGTTACATGATGTACTATGTGTGAAAAGACCTGCAGGAACTAATCAAAGTGTCTGCTGTTCAGTACGACCTTTATGAAAGCATCATGACATGTCAGGTACAGAGTCTTTGACTTCATTCAGTGGGAATAACTGGTTAAAAAATGCTTTAACATTGTACAGAAACTGACATAAGCATCCCAAGAGGGATAAAGAATGAGGGAGAGAAAGAAGACACAAGACAAGGAAGAAAAGCAGAAACAGAGAGCAAGAGAAAGAGATCCAAGATGACTAATGGCTGTCTCTGGTGGAAATGCTATAAAGTTAGAATTCAAGGATGAGCGAGGGTGTAACACTTACCAGGCCAGCTATTGGTGTTGGAAGTCTGTTGATTTTCTTCACCAGGCAGGGTTTAATGGAGCTGAGCAACCTAAGACAAGACACACAGAGAGAGAGAAGGAAACATGACAACCTGAATTCATCAAACAAAAGCAGAGTCATCCTCCAAGAAGAGCGAAATATTTCATACCACTAAACCCAGCGGAGTCAAATACCTGCAGGCTAAAGAGATCAAGCTTGTGTGAGAATGTGTGCGAGTCTCTTCAGAGAAAAGAGGGAGGACAAAGAAGGAGAGAGGGAACTCTTGAGGGTCCCAGAGTGGTGCCTGGAAGGTTTATGACAGGACAGATCCTAAATCAGAGATGAGAATCAGTGGCTCTGCCTCGAGCCCGCTGGGAGCTGTTAACTAGATCCAGTACACTTTGGTTTTGTTCATTGCATACACACAGACAGAAAGTGAGTGCACGACCCGGCAACAGGAAGGGCTCATCAGTCATGAACGAGAAGTGTCAGGGTTCCTGGTCCCAACCTCTCTCTCTCTCTCTCTCTCTCTCTGTCTCTGTCTCTCTCTCTCTCTGTCTCCAGTTTCATCTTTTGTGAATGTTTTCATCAGAGGAAGCACTGTGATGATTTAGTAAAAAGGGGAAACCCACCCTTGGATACAGTTACAGTATTAGATATAAGTGAGCTTGTTATGTTGAAGGCATTCCAGCAGGTATTTTGTGATGAAATGCTGAAACTTAACCTTTTAAGCTCCCTCTCCCTCACTCTCCCTTGCTCTCCCTTGTCTGCTCCAACTTCTGTTTGAGATTTCCTGCTGTGCCGAATGTTTCCCAGAATAACTTTTCAACAACCCCCAGAGAAAGATGTTCTCAGTGCAGCACAGAATCCGTGTAGGTGAGGACAGTGAGCAATGGATACAGTGAAGACTTCCACTCTTAAATAACGGCCTGGAATGAGAAGAACGTTACAGCCTGCTTTTTGCTTTTGATTACTCAGTTATTGTTTTCCCTCCAACAGTTTGTTTACCCTCATGTTTTCTTGTTAGAAAATTCGCCAACAATCCCACTGGGCCAATGATTGAAATCATTTCAATGCTTTTGTGGCAGTGTTCTGCAGGGATGTGGTCCATTTGTGTCCCCTGGAGACTGTTTCGGTTCAAACCGGTTTCAACATGAGCAGGAAGTTGGAAGAAGTACAGAAGGGAGAGCGCTCTCCAGGACTTTGAGCACAGACACAATAAAAAACAAACAACAAGAAAGCAACATAAATACATCATCTGAATAATATGGGCAGGGACAAATCTGTTTCCTGAAGCTATCGTGAGTGAGGAAGAAGAGGGAGGAGGGTAGAGAGTGAGGGTTTGGGAAATCATTGAGAAAAAAAGAGGTTCTAGACACATGTAATAGTCAGTATGTTTACATGATGTTTACAAAATCGGTATATTTTATTAGTTTGACTCAAACATGTTCGTCTGACTGAAATCGCACTACGTTGAATGTCTCAGTCCTACAAAGATAATTTGGCTGGGGATTGATTCTCTTACATGTATTTACCTCAATCAGACTCAAACTGGACTAGGTGTTCTGCACATGCTCACACAGCAGGCTTTGACCTGGACGTCAAACAGCATAATTCAAAGGTTTTTATTGTCAATTTTCACTGTATATACGAGACATACAGGAAAAACAAGATGCTGTTTCTCTCTTCAAGCTTTTAAATATCCATCCATCCATCCATCTTCTTCCGCTTATCCGGGTCCGGGTCGCGGGGGCAGCAGCCTCAGCAGGGAAGCCGAGACACTTCTCTCCCCGGCCACTTCCACCAGCTCTTCTGGGAGGATACCGAGGCGCTCTCAGGCCAGCTGAGAGACATAGTCTCGCCAGCGTGTCCTGGGCCTTCCCCGTGGCCTCCTCCCAGTTGGACATGCCCGAAACACCTCCCCAGGGAGACGCCCGGGAGGCATCCTAACCAGATGCCCAAACCACCTCATCTGGCTCCTCTCGATCTGGAGGAGCAGCGGCTCTACTTTGAGCCTCTCCCGGATGTCTGAGCTCCTGACCCTATCTCTAAGGCTGAGCCCAGCCACCCTGCGGAGAAAGCTCATTTCGGCCGCTTGTATTCGCAATCTTGTTCTTTCGGTCACTACCCACAGCTCGTGACCATAGGTGAGGGTCGGAACGTAGATTGACCGATAAATTGAGAGCTTTGCCTTCTGGCTCAGCTCCCTCTTCACCACGACAGACCGGTACAGCGCCCGCATCACCGCAGACGACGACCCAATCCATCTGTCAATCTCCCGCTCCCTTTTCCCCTCACTCGTGAACAAGACCCCGAGATACTTAAACTCATCCGCCTGGGGCAAAGACTCCCCTCTGACCCGGAGAGGGCAAGCCATCCTTTTCCTACTGAGCACCATGACCTCAGACTTGGAGGTGCTGATCCCCATCCCCGCTGCATCACACTCAGCTGCAAACCGTCCCAGTGCGTGCTGGAGGTCACCGTTCCATGAAGCCAATAGGACGACATCATCTGCAAAGAGCAGAGACGGAATCCCAAGGCCACCGAACTGGAAACCCTCCGCCACTTGGCTGCGCCTAAAAATTCTGTCCATAAAAGTTATGAACAGAACCGGTGACAAAGGGCAGCCCTGGTGGGGGTTGGACAAAATCTCAACAGAGGAAGAAGATGTAAAGTACCCAAGATTAATCTATCTACATGTACCAAAGGTACAGAGCTGTAGAGTTCTCCATGTTTAATCGTTCAACATTTAAGCAATTCGCTTCGTGCTAACTTGTTTGTCGATGTTTTGGTAGGTGATGTAATAGTTACTTGCTGCAAGGAGGCATATCGCCACCTACTGTAGCCGAGGCGGACATACTTGTGTCAATAACTCAGTTCTCGTCCAGTGCTTGACAGTAGTCCAATCAAAGTGCCTGATCAAGCTATAGCTCGATTAACTGCATGTAAACATACTCACTGTTTCACCTTGGATGAGACAGATTTAGATGCAAACTTTAAAAGGTTGCCAACATTCTGTTTTTAGGCAATAAAATAAAAGTAATGTGCAGAATGTCAAGCTCCTCCAGGATTTCTCATGTCTGAAGTACCAGTAAAAGTTGTTGACAGGACTGCAGATAAGCATTATTTAGTCATCGTGTAATAACTAATATTCATTAAGTGTTTTCATGTCAGCTCTCAGTAATGAAAACAAAAAGTGTCTTAAAATGCCAAGTGTGTTTGCCAACAGTCCGAAAAACAAGTTATAATATTTCATGACAAAGAATAAAAGCAAATCTTCACATTGTGCTTGTAATTATATTCAAAGCTCTTCCTTCTACACTCATGTTTTCATTTATGTATCTGTTCTCTTGATGATGAAATATGTTCTGATGATTGCATAATCTATTTCAGGACTAAATGTTTTGCAGCTGTGTAAACTTTGTATCTGAGAAAGCCCTGATGTGTGTTTTTATGATCTTCATATTCAAGCAAACCTAATCTCAGATTCATTAGACATCATCAGCTATCATCTGACAACAACGTAGCTTCTGGGAGCGACAGGAAGCTTTTCAGGTCTTTCAGTGTAGTCTGTGGATAGCTGTAAAGGTCTTCCACTTCCACGTCTTACTTTGGCATATTGGCTTTGATGACTGTCCGAAAAGGAACTTGAGAAGTGAGAACTGAGGAGGTGTTGAGAGACGTTGTTGAAGAGTGACCATCTAAGCTTTAAGTACCGTACAAATATTTGTCTCAAGGCGTCAACTCAAAGTTAAAGCTAGGGTTGGTAGTCTCGGCAAACCAGCATGAATTTGAATGTAGCTTTTCCTCATGACTCCGTCTAACCCCTCCCCTCCTCCCTCGGAGCTCCTCCAAAACGACGCCCCCCCGCTCACATGCACGAGCGCCGCTGATTCTCGACCATATGATCGTGACTGATTCAAAACCGGTCCTCACCAAAACATTCTCATAGTGAAAGTTAAAATCACAAACAAACATGGCTGCTGTTAGCACTCACAACTGTCATGCTAGCATTATCCAGTTGTACTGGTGACACGATATCAGGAGAAAAGTTATAACACATATATAATACTGTAACAGCTCTACTGTTTGTTAAACATGTTCAGTGTAGATGTTCTTAATTCCTACAGTGTTGACGGTCAGTGAAGGCATCAGGAGAGGTGTAGAGTGTGCGAGTGGGAGACAGGAGAGAGGAGAGGAGAAGTTTTTCATTCATTCAAACATTGATTGTTGCTTTGTTGGTTGGCGTGATCACAGCCGACAGTGACCGGTTAGTAAAGATCAACGTGTTCACGAATCGGCTCGTCACGGACGCTACAGTACATCTACATTTCTGTAGGACTTACTGAACGTCATTAATTATTCTGCTTGTTGGTGAGAGCTTTTTAGACTCTGATCCGGACTACAGTCCTGAGCAAAGCACCTCATCAGGTCAGAGGGGACAGGCCCGAGGACGAGCGAGAGGGGCATTAAATAGAGTCAGGGGAAGTAGAGGCAGGAGACGGGGTCTCGGAGGAGTGCACGCCGGGGAAATGTACGCGCAGGAGGAGGGCAGAATGGCGGGACGGGATTTGATTGGCTTAAAATTTGGGGACCCAAAAAACGGTGATTGGTTGGTGTTTTCCCAGGTTGACTCCGGCTGTAGAAAGCAGCTTTTTTTTCATGCTTTTTTAGGACCACATCATGTATTGATTGCCATCAGGACATAAAGATCATTTTAACCAGTATGACAAAAAGTGAATCTAAATCTGATTACCAACCCCAGCTTTAAGTGTTGTAATATGACTGCCAGTGGATTCTGGGATCACACTGCAGCTGATTTCACCAGCCCCTTGTTCTTGATGTGGTCAGTTTAACTGTGTAAAGCAAAAGGTCTACAGTGATGCATTGAATGAAGAGTCTCTAATAGAGATGGATGTAAATTTGACCTCCCTGACATGAATTTCTGGGCCCAGAGTGTTATAATATCCCTAAACTTCCCATAATATTCCAGGAATTCCAAACCCAGCAGGGCTCCGGTTAAATTGGACGTGATGTCTGTATTCACAATAAAGGCGGTGTAAACATTGGACGTTGTGTAAATGAACTTGGCACTGAGGAATGCAGAAGAGAGAAAGAGCAAGTGTCTGTTTGTGTTTTCAGTCTCTTTCAGCACTTCAGCTCGTTATGGGCGCGCAGACGAGAGTTCAAGTGTCACACTGGAGGACAACTCGACGGGACTTCAACCTCTGTGATCAGTAGACCATAGAGATGTAAAAACACAAGGAGAGAGGAGAAGAAAAAACAGCTTTGATTCCCAATGAAGTGTTAACTGTGAGCTGTTATTGTGGATTAACTTCATGTTCTGGTTTGTTGTTTTTTTTAAAGATATAATTCTGAAACAGACAGATGCTAAGTTAGGCTACATTATAGATATCTTCTGTGTTCACATACATGTAATTAATTCAGGAAAGGAAAGTGTTAAAGGAGACTGTAGTCACCAATCTGACCGATGTGTGAACCAAGACTGTGACGCTGCACTCCTGCTTTTAGACCAGGAGCTCTACAGCATCTATTTTAGGTTACTACAGCATGTGATCTTATATGTTGGATCTGAAAATACAAGTTAAGAGTGTAAATAACAAATACTCACTAAACACAGTAACTCAAATCCTAAGGAGGCCATAGAGAAGACAGCAACAATGATAAAAGTTTACAAAAGACAGTAGGATAAGGATGAAATGTTTATCAGGACTTACTCGCACAGCAGTATCCCATTCTCCAAGCCTCCTCTAAAGTCCTTGTCACCAAAGCATCTTCCTGTCACAGCCTGCAGAGAGCAAAAAAAAGAAGCCAGTTAGCAAAATATGACCAAAAAGAGCAAGAACCAGAACATCAAACAATCCAGTCATTCTTTGAATTTGAAGTCCAGACACACAAAGTCCACTTGGAAACCAAGAAACAAGCCTGACAACCTCTATCAACACTCCTTTCACGTCCTTCCTTCACAGTAAATCCTGGGAATGGTGCGGAGCGGTGCACAAAGAGCTGCCGGCCGTATATCAAGTCGCTCTCTGGTTAACAGCGCTAAACACTAACAAGCTTGACATAAGCCGCAATCATCCCCACCAAATGGCTCTGGCAGGCTAATATGTTGTGACAGGGGATTTATTGGGTTATAGTTGCTCAGACCCTCTGAGAAGGAGAAGCTGCCTCTTTGCATGAATCTGCATGACTACGGTGCATCATTAGGCATGCATGCTATTCTTGAATGCTTTTTAATGCTCCTTCTTTGGTGCAGGACGTTGAGCTGCACAAACCCAGGAGCTGCTAGTAAGACCTAGCTGTGAAGTTAAGAGAAGTAGCTGTTTTCCACTTCTGACTTTCAACCCTCTGCTGAACTTAAATCAATTATCTGAGTTAACAGGACACTCTATAAATACATTTGAAGTTTGACATGGAAAACACGCAAACAGCTCAAGTTTTCACCCACTCAAAGTATCTCCCCTTCTGACTGCTGCTGCTCTGGAAGCCAAAACAATTACAAGATTAAATTTCCTGAGAGTTTCTTTCACATTTATTTGCACAGCTGTGGGGAAAAAAAAAAGAAGTGTGGAGACGTAGGGTGTCTGGCCCGGGTGTGTGTTTCTGTCAGTTTCTTGGCTCGTCTGGGAGACTGGACCAGTTACAAAAGGAGTAGACTGCTGAATGTCAGCGGAGGACGACAGTAGGCCTCATTTCTGTAAGGAGGGTGGGGATGTTGGATTTGACTCTCGTGAGTTGGACTGAGAGGAAGATAAAGACGGACCATCAGAGGAAATAAGAGTTTCCTCCTCTGCATGCTGACATTTAGCTGTTCACTGTCTTCTCATACTGTGGCAGCAGGGCCTGTGAACAAGGCAATGTGAGTCTGGTGTTGATGGCATCAAAAGTGATGACTACAGAAAAATGTGCCTGACTGTTGAATCACAAAATCTGAAGAACACATTCTATGAAGACAAGTTCAAGGAGCTCTACTGCCATGAATGGTAACACCTCTGCCTCGGCCGGGATAAGACTCTGATTGAATAATAACCTTAAAGCTAGGGTTGGTAGTCTCGGAAAACCAGCATGAATTTGAATGTAGCATTTCCTCAGGACTCCTTCTAACCCCTCCCCTCCTCCCTCGGAGCTCCTCAAAAACGACGCCCCCCGCTCACATGCACGAGCGCCGCTGATTTGCGACGATATGATCGTGACTGATTCAAAACCGGTCCTCACCAAAACATTATCATAGTGAAAGTTAAAAACACAAACAAACATGGCTGCTGTTAGTACTCACAACTGTCATGCTAGCATTATCCAGTTGTACCGGTGACACGATATCAGGAGGAAAGTTATAACACATATATAATACTGTAACAGCTCTACTGTTTGTTAAACGTGTTCAGTGTAGATGTTCTTAATTCCTACAGTGTTGACAGTCAGTGAAGGCATCAGGAGAGGTGTAGAGTGTGTGAGCTTGAGAGAGGAGAGACAAGAGGAGAAGTTCTTCATTCATTCAAACATTGATTGTTGCTTTGTTGGTTGGTGTGATCACGGCTGACAGTGACCAGTTATTAAAGATCAACGTGTTCACGAATCGGCTTGTCATCCCTACAGTGTCTGGACAGACACTACAATTCATCTACATTTTCTGTAGGACTTACTAAATGTCATTCATTCTTCTGCTTGTCAGAGCCCCCGTGGTGAGAGCTTTTTAGAGTCTGATCCGGACTACAGTCCTGAGCAAAGCACCTCATCGGGTCAGAGGGGACAGGCCTGAGGTCGAGCGAGAGGGGCAGAAAATTCAGGGGAAGCAGAAGCAGGAGACGGGGACTCGGAAGAGTGCACGCCGGGGAAATGTACGCGCAGGAGGCGGGCAGAACGGCAGGACGGGATTTGAATGGTTTAAAATTTTGGCACCCAAAAAACAGTGATTGGTTGGTGTTTTCCCAGGTTTACTCCGGCTGTAGATAGTGTCTTTTTTTCACTCTTTTTTAAGAACACATTATGTATTGATTACCATCAGGACATAAAGATCATTTTAACCAGTATAACAAAAAGTGGATCTAAATCTGAACACCAACTCCAGCTTTAAGCAAAATCATCACGGTTTCAATGCGATGTGATTTTCTGATAACAGCTCTAAAGTGTGTTGTGTCGACATGTCTGTGACTCTGGGTAAAAATCTACTTTTTTCATTCAACAAAATCTATTTCATTTTGAAACAACATAAAGAATAGCTTTAAAGACGTATCTTAAGTTGAAATAATGAAATTAACAATGAATAGATTTTATCTACAATTGCATATGCTATACTTCTAAGACTAAATACAACTAATATTATAATGATTTTTTAAATTCAATGTTGATGCTCAAAAAACTGTCCCAAAAACTGGATTAACTGTCTCTGCAATGGTCACCTGGCAAGCATCTAGTCTCTGATTGATGGACAGCAACACCAGCACCTTGGTAAACAGTACAGGCTAGCGGACGGAGCAGCTGGTGGGGAGTGACACAAAATTTCACTGTTATTAGTGACCTGAAAGTTTTAACTGTCATTGTAGTTTGAAGAGGGGGGGCAGCAGCTCATACTGTAGGAACAGTAAAGCAGAAAATAATAAAGGTTATGAAACCTTAAAGGTGACATATCACGCTTTTTTCATCAATATATATTGGTCTAAGAGGTCCCCAAAACATGTCTTTAAAGTTTGTGCTCAAAAAAACACTTTGAAATCAGATTTTGGTCTGCCTGAAAAGCCTTTTCTTCAGCCCTCCTCAGAACACTCTGTTTTCTCTCTGACCACGCCCCCTCAGGAAGTGGATGTGCCTCGGCTGTCCAGCACGTTGATCTAATGTTTACATGTTGGCTGAATAAACACGGCTGCTCAGAGATCGCGTCACTTCAACCATCTGAATCTGATCCAGAATCTGATCCTGACGGAGAGGCGCCTGCAGCAGGACCTTTCTGAAGGATTGGTCACAGATTTAGTGTTTCTTGTTGTTTTATTTATCAGTATGTTGACGTGTGTCTTGGTACACAGCTACGAACATGTAGCTATGTGGCTATGCTAACTAGCGCTAGCACTTATCCATGATAAATAAAAATCATCCACTAGATCTTCAAATCTGCAGACGTGGGGAGTAAAACCGACCTCTGCCAGAAAGGCAGCAGGACCTTTTATGAAGGATTGGTCACAGATTTAGTGTTTCTTGTTGTTTTATGTCAGTATGTTGACGTGAAAAACGGAGGGGGGATTCAGTATTATTTTATACAGTCTATGGGCTGAACAAGCTCCGAGCTCTGACTCCGTGACAGACCACATATTGTTGTTACGTAACAAAAACACGGAAGTCTGAAACGGCTCGTTTCACACACATTTACAGAAAGGTGTAGAAATCAGAACAGGGGCAGAATGGATTTTTTTCATTCTCGGGGGGTTTGTAGACATGCCAGGGAAACATATTTCAGGTAGAGAACCATTAAAATGTCAATTTTGCATGATATGTCACCTTTAAAACAGGTAGCCAGCCCATGCCTACCAACTGTTTTAGTAAAAAAAAAATAATAATAATAAAATAATAATAATAATAAAGTAATAATAGTAAAAATAACTTTCATTTTATATAGCACCGTTAAAAACAAATGTTTACAAAGGGCTTTGACAATCAAAGCATGGGCGGATTGGAATGACAACATAAACCTTTAATAGACTGAGGAGTGTAGAAATTCTAATGATGCAAAAACAAAATACAACGCAAAAGATTTAAAAGAATAAACTCAAATTAAACAGAATAAATTGGTGAGACAGAAGACCATTGAACAATTTTTTTTACAGGCTTTTCAAAAAATTCAAAAAATACAGAAGTAAATAATTAAATAAAGGCATTAAAGGACAACCCAAAGGTTTTAAGAAGACAACATCACATCAGAGAAAATAGAAAAGGATAGATTTAGAACATAAACATACAAAATATATTAAACACACACAAGCACAAGCACACACTCTTTCAAGATTATGTTTGACTTCATAAGTGACCGTCAGTTTAAAGTGTACAATCATTTTTTGTTCATCAAACTAAAAAATAAAAGAATGAAATCAAAAACTAACGAGCGTGTTTCCTGAAATGTCGTCTATTCTCTGAAGCATGCGTAGCTGCTGTAGCCTGATTGTGAAACAAGCTCGCCGACACAGACGGCCTCATGTTGCTGGACTTCATGTCCTCGGTTAACAGAGAAAGCCTGTCTCCTCCATTGTGCTGCAGACCGGAGTTACTTGGCCAGACAAACCCCTTTGGCTCTGCTCATCGAGGTTCAACTTAATCAGTGAGATTAATTAACTCTCCAGATCCATTAGCTAGAAATGTGAAACAAAGAGTTCAATCTCTTCTGAGAATCTGTACCATGACAATACATCCTAGATCTAATGGTGAAAGCTTTGTCCATTGATGAAATGACCCTATAGGATCCTACAGTGAGGTTCTGAGCTCTGTCCTGACATACTGTCCAAAGACTGAGCCACATGGGAAAATCCCTGTCCACAAAGGTCCCTCTGAATCATGTTAGTAAACCATGAACCCATCAGCTGAGCACTTTAGCTCTGATGACAGATTCTCCAGAGTCGTCTTTCTTGCTACACTTGTGTATTTGAATAAAATTAACTTAAATCTGTGACATTTAAAATGTTCAGGACAGTGCATATCCCACTTTTCTACCACCATAAAATTAAAATTTGTTTTCACTTAGATTTTGGTGTCATTTTTTTTACATACACTACCAGTCAAAAGTTTGGAAACACCTTATTTGAAACACTGTAGATTAATACTGAAGGCATCAAAACTATGAAAGAACATATATGGAATCATTTAATTAACAGAGAAGTGTTAAAGTGTTTTTGGAGCCAAGGAGGAAAGGTTAAAGGTTACTGCTCAGCTCCAATCTGCAACGATGAAATGTTCAAACCAAGCCAGAAACCTTGGTGTAGTCATAGACTCAGATCTTAATTTCAGCAGCCACATTGAGACCATTACAAAGTCAGCCTACTATCACCTTCAGAATATATCAAGGATTAAAGGACTTATGTCTCAGCAGGATGCAGAAAAACTGGTCCATGCATTTATCTTTAGCAGACTAGACTACTGTAACGGTGTCTTTACAGGACTCCCTAAAAAGTCCATCAGACGGCTGCAGCTCATACAGATTGCTGCTGCTCGAGTCCTAACAAGTACCAAAAAAGTAGACCACATCCCTCCAGTTCTTAGATCCCTACACTGGCTTCCTGTCTGTCAGAGAATAGACTTTAAAATCCTGCTGATGGTTTATAAAGCACTGAATGGTTTAGGCCCAAAATACATTGCTGATCTGCTACTACTTTATGAACCACCTCGACCTCTGAGGTCATCGGGTACTGGTCTGCTTTCAGTCTCTAGAATCAGAACGAAACATGGTGAAGCAGCGTTTAGTCATTATGCACCATATATCTGGAACACACTCCCTGAAAGCTGCAGGTCTGCTCCAACTCTCACCTCTTTTAAATCAAAGATTAAGACTTTTTTATTTGCCACTGCCTTCCTATCTTAGCTCATTTTAACCCACTTTAAATTAAAATTTTAATGTAATTTTTAACATATTTCTAATTTTCCTTTTCTTTTCTGTTTTATCATATTTGTCATTTTAATTGTGTTCTTTTATGCCTGTCTGAATGTCTCCAATGCTTTTAATGTTTTGATGTAAAGCACATTGAGTTGCCCTCGTGTATGAAATGCGCTATACAAATAAAGCTGCCTTGCCTTGCCTTGCCTAAACAAAGCTGAATATGTTTTATATTTTAGATTCTGTAAAGTAGCCCCCTTTTTCCTTCACGACAGCTTTGCACACTCTTGGTGTTCTCTCAGTCTGCTTCATGAAGTGGTCTCCTGGAATGGTTTCTAATTAACATGAGCCTTGTTAAGAGTTCATTTGTAGAATGACTTGCCTTCTTAATGTGTTTGAGACCATCAGTTGTGTTGTAAAGAGGTAGGGTTAGTACACAGTGGATAGCCCTATTTGACTACTGTTGTAATCCAGATTATGGCAAAACCAGATTATTCCATAGTTTTGATGTCTTCAGTATTAATCTACAATGTTGAAAATAAGTTAAATAAATAAAAATGAATGAGAAGGTGTGTCCAAACTTTTGACTGGTATTATACTGTAACATTTTTGCTAAACTTAGAAGAGAAAAATCACCAAATTCAGCAGACTTTGAGTATAAATCATAAATCATAAACTCTGTATGCTACATATATTCTTTCCCTAGATTATTCTTAATCACATGCTCATAGGACACAGCTATCAGACTCCTGATTCTCACTTGCATTACATACAGTCTAGATCATACGGTGGGTGTAAAGAAATCCCATGAGCCTCAGTTTTGTTGAGATATTTCACAGTCTGATCTCATTTAAGATGAAATGGCCTACATACTTTTATATCTGCAGCTAGGTGAATGACCTTGATGTAAGAGCTTCCCAGCAAATGCATCCCATTAATGTTTATACTCTACATGCTAAAATTATTAACCTTTTACTGCCTTTCTCTATAGCAAATACTTGCATGTTCAGGTTTTGGTCTCATGCATGAAGAAGCATGCTGGTCCTGCAAGGGTCGGAGTTATGTCCTGAGTTACAGAGTTTATAATAACTAGGTTAGCTTCTTGCTAAAAGAGACTTTGACTAAGATTCAAAAAAGAAGAAGAAGAGGGACAACAATGACACGAGCTGCCTTTGAAATAAAAAATAAAGGGAAATGTACTCATGCAGATTAGTGAGGATTAAGCTGGTATTCATTGAGGAGACATTTGAAAACACAGATGAGTCTTCCTCATTATTTCATCAGGGACTGAAGTAATATCTTAAAATTAAATTGGTGTTACTTTTCTTTCATATCTTATCCCAAAATAATTGAATTGGTCCTCAGTGGAGCCAAAACCACCAGGTGGGGATCAGTGTCTGAAAGGTTCAGTCCTTAGAGGTTCATGCACATTAATATAGATTACACATTTCTCTCCTGGCTCTGAAAAACGTTTGATCTCCAGCAAACTGCAGGATTCAGTTTTTCTCATTATCTTCTGCTAAGTTGGCAGTAAGTGCAAAGCTGCTCAGGACCTTGATTCATGTACATCTGCTGCTCCCATAAGAGTCATCCTGAGCTGAGGAGCGTGCGAGGAACTCTGAGACAGACCAGAGGGAACCATCAGTTTAACACAACACACATTTAGGCAACATTTAATAGAATGCACGCTTTTCTATTCTAATGTGTCTCATGAAGAGGTTACACAAACATGCACTGGACATACTAACTAAGTGCATTATGAGCAGGTTTGCTGGTGGGCTCAGCATCTGGGTAGAAAGCATTAGAGTCCTGGCTAATAAAACACAGCCTGAGTTACAGCTACAGTATCACCAATAAAAGTTTAAGTGCCAGTTTCCTCTCACATGGAGGTGCAGCTTATTGTAGGTGAAAGGCGAGCCAGGCACAACATCATAAACGTCACTTAAAGAGGTATTAAATGCTACATCAGAAATCAAATCTGCATCTGATGGTTAGGGAAGTCATGAAACATATTCAGACAACCAAGCAGCCTCATGTGCTTCAACTCCTGATCACAACGACACAATATTTGCATCAACACAGTCATATCTAAATTCATGAAAATGTAAAAAAAAAAAAACTTTAAATTGATCTAAATTCAATAAAAATAATGTCAGTGTCTTCGTAGTGGCGCCTCCAGAGTCAGATACCAAAATCTAATCGGATCACAGTGACATTTTCAAATAGGCTTACATGCAGTTTAATGTGCTGTAGCTGAGTAGATAATTAGCTATGTATCCTACAAAGTGACGAGCAGAGCGCTGTCCATGAAAGATGCAGGTCAGTGTGTTTGTTCGTGTTTGTGGGTTGGATAAGAGGGAGACTTTGACAGGGGAGAATAGCAATTACACAGCTGATGTATGCAGGATTTTAATGATCTGATTCATGTCACGTCAAAATCATGCAAACTCAGAGAAGATATCATTTTTAGTCTAGACTTTGGAGCAGCCAGGAGGTTCCCACAAGAGGATCTAAGGCTGCAGGTCGGCAGCCTTAGATTTGATTATAATAATAATAAGTTTATTTATATAGCACCTTTAAAAACAAATGTTTACAAATTGCTTTGATAAGCCAAGCATGTTTTAATAACAAAGTAAACCTTTTGACAGACAGAGAGGAGGGTAGGAGTTTTAGCAATGCAAAACAGAATATAACGCAAAAGGGTTAAAAAGAATAAATGCAAATTAAACAGAATGAAGTGATGTGACAATAGACCCATGAATCATTGTTTGAGTCAGAGTTTTCAAATAAATAAATAATTACATAAATAAATATAAATAATTACATAAATAAATATAAATAAATACAAATAAATATAGGCATTAAAGGACAATAAAAGAAGTTTTCAGAATAAGGAGAAAATAGGAAAGGGGAAAAGGACAAATAAAGAACATTAAAATAATAAATGAAAAAATTAATTATAACAAAAAAAAATCTAATTAAATTATCAAATTAAATCAAATTAAAACAATTATTTAGTTGGATAAAAACTAAAAATAATAAATAAATATAAATAAAAGCTGTTAAAAGGATGAAGTCACATAAAGCAAGTCTGTAAAAATGGGTTTGAAGGAGAGATTTAAAAGTTGTCACTGACTCTGCCTTATCTCCTCAGGGAGGTTGTTCCAAAGTCAAGGGGCTCTGGTGCGATCCTCTTTGGATTTCGATGTTAAAAGTTCTGAAATGCAGCTTGCAGCCAGACCTGTACATGCTTTTAAAGTGATCAGTAAAATCTTAAAATCAATTCTAAAACTAACAGGGAGCCAGAGGAGGAGGGAGGCTGAGACTGGGGTGATGTGAAGCCGTCTGTTAAAACCAGTAAGAAGCTGAGCTGCTGCTGCGTTCTGGACAAAGTGTCATTTCATCCTATTTGGACTCCAAACAATCAAACGGATGAAAGATGCATGCTGAAAGTTCTGGACACTGCTGGATCTGAACTGTGCTTTGAAACCGACGCTGACCAGGGTCATATGAGGCGTCTCAATTAAGAGGAGGAATGTGTCGCCTCTGTTATTTTCACTGGAATGCTGCCTTCATTGTTTCTCAAACAATCAAACAATGATGCTTAGCTTTCGTTTGCACCCTGTTTGCTTCCTTCCTGTCATGTGCAAACCAAAGTCCAGCTCATGGACTCATGTTCAAAGCATTTTTGCCACTGTCACTGTGGTAAACACAGAAACAGGAGGACTCTGTTAGCTTAGAAATGCATGAATGAACTTTGCAGAGGCAAATGTAGCTTATGCCAAAACCCACTTGCCCTCAGGAGCGGTGTGGTGTGTAAATCTATGTTTTGCTTTGATGAAGAAGGGAGACATTGCTTTCATGTTTTGGGGAATAAATCATGGTTGTTATGAGAAAAGAATCCCCAGAAGTTCTATCATGTCGGGCGATGAACCAAAGACAATTTAGTGAAATCAAATTGCTGTGTCAGAGATTCAAATTGCTGCTGCAGATTCTCAAATGAAGATCGTTCTGTCAAACTGTGATAAATCTACAACTTAAACTTCCACATCTCTCTCTGATCTAACTTGCTGCATCCCTCCCCTTGAGGGCCATCCAATGACAACACATCTTCTCTCAGAGGCCCGCACTGGACGGCTACCTATCCTGAATTAATGACCAATAACTCAAGGCTTGAGACAGGCTGGTTTCCGTGACTTGGGAAAGTAAAACACTACTTACTCCACGGCCCCAGAGGCAAAGTACGATCAGGCTTGACAGCTGTTAGCTGAAGAGCTGGTGAAACATAAACACAGACATGTGCTCCCAAGCTACACGGCTGCTTTACTTTACAGTCACACCCCTGCTTTGTAGTCACAGACACTCTGTGTTACAGGATGTTGTCTTAAGTGTGTTGCATAATCCTCTCTGAACCTGACACTACGTTCAGATCCAAGACCACACATAAACACGTCTTCTGGCCTTTAGCCTTTTATCTAGTTAATTCAATTTGGCAGGAGTTTAATCTGTAAATGCTCCATGTGCTGATTTACAGAACAAAAACAACACGGCAAGGATAGTTAGTTGGGGAAATGTAACAATCTGAAAAACAAACTACTACTGACGCATGATTTGTGTAGTCCGAGTCAGTGAATTTGTTTATGATCACAGTCTGTATCATCCGGTTCATGAAAGGGTCAAAGTTTGTACCTTTGTGGAAAAGATAAAAACTTTTCTCTGGTTTGAGGAGAAAAAATGTCCCAAAGACAAACAACTGTATAGAAATTGGTAACATCTGACTCTTCTTTAGAGGAAGGGACCATCTGGCTGGGGGTCCCTCGACTCATCGAGCTTCATCAGGTTCAGCCAAAGGCCAGGAGAGGTATCTGCCTGCAGTCAATCATCTGGACCTTTTCACAAGCTGCCACCACCGCAGGGATCCTCTATTGTGACCACGGACAGTCTGCTCTGTGCTCACTGTGCTGGCATGCTGGAGGACTGGCAGAGTGTAATTTACACAGTGGTCGTACAGTTTTACAATAGAGGATGAATACACGACAAGTTTTAACGTGCTCTGCTTCAGATAGAGGGGATTTAGCATGGAGGCGACAGTCGGCATAAAAGGAGGGACAGCACATAAAACTAGAGCTGAACACAGGAGGTGATTCAGCAACTGTTTGTATCATAGTTTGGTTGTTTTTCTAGGAAGAACTCCAAAACAGTCCCCAGGTTCAGACTCTAATTTATGAGGATTTATAGCTTTTGTATAAATTATATCTGAACTGGGCATATTTAGGATGTTGAACAGTTGTCAGCACATAAATTGTACATGAATTCTGCAAGTGATGACTCATTAGTTGTGGTCCTACAAAACCTCCATCCTCCATCTACTCGTCCTGAGTGCTCCACAGGCAAGGTGTAATGATTACCTTCTGAACTCCACTGTAACATGAGACAGCGTGTTACAGTAAAGATGAACAACCAAAAAGAGAGCACAGAAAATATAATGAGAGATGTATTACAACGTTTGCTTTCCAGAATTGCGATACAACATGCTCCAAACTCTCCCTCGTGGAAAGAATTACTGAATGCATCTGAGGCCAATTCTGTGTCTGGAAAACAGAACTGCTTGTATCTTTATCCCTGTAGCCTAATTTTAGCATCAGGAGGTCCTTTCCTTGAATTGCAGGAGGTTTTATAAGATTTGGGCTAATTTTGGACCATGCTGCTAAATCCTGCAAAGAAGAGCCCCACTAAATCACTACAATCAGTTGCAGATCCACAGGTTCAGAATGTCAGGATGATCAGCTGATGAGTATTTGCTGTGGTACGAATCAAAGCAAGTGATAGACTTAGACTTGTGATACTTAGTTGACTGACTAAGTGGGCCTCACATACATAAATATGATCACTCACAAACATTTGGTGTCAGCATGTGTTTACAGGCGGCTGCACACACCTCAGATTCTCTTTTTGGCAGGAGTTGAGACGGATAAATCTAAGTAATCTATCCTGACTGCAGCCACAGAGGAGCCACTGCACAGACCAGAGACGATGAACACAGTGAGTATTATTACACAGGGATCATCACAGGTAATGACGGTTAATAGAGCATAATTGATGTGGTATTTCACAGAGGAATCAGCAGTGGACCGCGACAGTCCAATCCTGGAGTTGGACCACAGATTCTGAGAGGAGTGATTTGATGACAGCGGATAACTTAGACTCAATCAGCTGTAGAGGATATTTCATTATTAAACTTTAATGGCTAACATCTTGAAAGAGCAGAGAAAAAGGGATGACAGCTGTCAGGATGAAGGATCCTACAGTATCGACTACAAAATGATCAAAATAGGAAAAACAATGCAAACATGTGAAACATTACGAGGGAGGCAGAATCTTATAAAAGACCTTTGTGCTAGAGTTTAGCATTCACATGTGCCAACCACACGCTGCAGGCAGCAGCAGCCATGAATTATGTTGATTTGCAGCCTCAGAGCACACAATACAGAGGAGAGGAAGACATGAAGAAGTGTGCTGCTCCAAAGGAAGAGTCAAAAACCCTCTCTACCTCATCAGATAAACAGAAGAGCAGGGCATTATTACTCCTTACAGTGCTTTAAGAGACATTTGCAGTAAAGTAGGAGATCATCAGATGTGTGACTAAATGTGCACTGTAAAATGTTACAGCAGTACTTTGTAAATATAAGAGAGGGTATGGCAGCAACATCAATCTCTCAAGATTCAACCTCTGCAGGGATTTTGCAGTCCACAGAAGCTGGGGGCAAGTCATGGTGGACTACAGCAAGGCATCAAACATGTGGCTATGCTTCTTGAAATAGTGTCATATTTTTGACTCTCCAAAAATAATAGAATCCAAATGAAAAGCCGCTCAGCGTAGCTCTATATCAAACAGAATGAATGCCTTTCATGTACAATGAACACAAACAAACTCTAATGTGCTTT
This sequence comes from Notolabrus celidotus, assembly GCF_009762535.1. Classification (NCBI taxonomy): domain Eukaryota; kingdom Metazoa; phylum Chordata; class Actinopteri; order Labriformes; family Labridae; genus Notolabrus; species Notolabrus celidotus. Next base: position 31,196,377 of record NC_048279.1, read on the forward strand.
CTTGTTCAAGTCAGAGAAGTAGAAATGTTCCCAGGCACACAGAGGTTTCTGTGGGAGTCATCTGGCGTGGGAGACCTTACACAACCCCTGATTGTTCATGTGTTTCTTCTACTCAGTAAGATGCATTAGTCTCATCAGTTCAGAAGAGACTAATTTAATAAGACACCAGGTTGGTAATGGACGGAGGACACACAGGCAGGTGTGGGACGAAAACCAAGATCATACAAGCAACATCATTCTGCTGCAGACAAGCAAGTTTAACAACTTCACTCTACTACTACAGAGCCATGCTGTTGTAATATGTGCAGAATCTGGTTTTACAAGGTCTTTCCTGAAAAGGCATATGCTGCTCTGTATGTATTGTTCAACATCTGAGGGGAGCTGATAGAGATATTGAGACTTTTAAAAAACGTATTTATTCAGTCTGGTTTTTATGTAGGATCTAACATTTTTATTACTTACCTTTTACTGTTATATTGATTTAAATGTTGCTTTATTATTTTATTAATTTTAACTGTTTATCTTATTTATTTATTTTTAATTTTTTAATTTTATTTATTTATTTATTCATTCATTTATTATTTTTATTTATCTACTCAGTTTTATTGATATTTTTAGCCTTAATTTTATTTTCAACTCTTACCCTTTTTAAATGTATTTATTTTAACTATTTATTCGAATAATCGTCAAATAGATGCTAATGATTATCGAATAGTATTTTGGCTTAAAAATCCCATCCCTACCAGTCACCGATGAAAACTATGAAAATTCATACCTTAAAAATTAGAAATTATATTCAATCAACTCTTTGATTTTTAATGAGTGAATGAATATTCAAGCATTTCAAAATCCAGTCCCATCCCTACCCCATACCATCACTGATGCTGCGGCTTCTGAGCTGTGCCCTGATAGCAAGCTGAGTAGCCCCTCCTCTTTGGAGTGGAGGACATGGTGTCCATCATTTGTAAAAGCAATGTCACATTTTGATTCATCAGACCACATGACAGGTTTCCACTCAGTTCATCTTAAATGGGATTTTATTTTTTTAATTAGATAATTTGGAAACCATCCAAAGCTTTTTGTTCCATTCTTTTAATGGGGGAATGGGGATTGCACATTTTAATTTTATTTATAGATATTATCATTAGTAAGGTTGAATATAAAAGCACCCTGGGGACTACTAATCTGTCAGCTGAACCAGCCTGCAGGAACACATTTCCCCAAAGCAGAGCTGGTTTCAATGTCACACCTCCATCTCTGGAGACCGGCCCACTGTCTGTCATGGTCAAACGATGAGCTGTGAATGAATGTCTGTCTGCTGCTTGTGTTCACACTGTAAATCTGGAGACCACCTGGAAACTCGGTCCATATGTGGCTGAGATTTCCTGGCAATAATATGTCGTATGAGAAACAGCAACAGAGGGCAAATATAAGAACGGACCATCCATGGTGTCTTTTCTGCAAGGTGGTTTTATCCTGTAGTACACCTGTGTCCAAGCACAGATGATCTTTAAGGTGTTCTGTCCCATGCTGCTTTAAAATTACATTAAAAAGTGCTAATTTCAGACCTCATTTAAAATGTGTTGTTTGCTAACATGCAGGACTTTAACCCTCATTTCTTAAGTTAGCCTTAACGAGTCTCTTGTTGAAATGTTGACTCAACTTCTAAAGCCTTTTTCCTCATCTGTGATTTTAAAATATTGAATTTCTGCATTATCAGGGTAAGATCAGGTTTGTTTCCTACTTCCTGGTCTGCCACAGAGTGTGTCTCCTGCTGTGCTGCTAAAATGAGTCAATCACTGGATGGCAGTGGAGGCGGTTGTCTGGTTTTAAAAACAAGACTTCATCAGGATGTGGCTTTAAGTTTATATAATGGATATTTATATTTGTCTGGTGTGTGCCTGTTTTGTAAAGGGGTATTGTCAAGCCTCTTTTTCAATGTACAGGATGTGGGATAAAAAATAGTTTTATTTTTAGTGGGGAGAAAGTGACCCTGAATAAAGCCTGGTAGTCTTGAACATGAAAGCTGCCTCCATAACGTGTCCTTGAGGTTTACTGTGCATGAGTATACTGGCTCGCCTGTGTCTCCAGTATTTTAAGCTGATACAATATATGTTCTGTTCTTGAGAAGTAAGTGCCACCTTAACACTGATCAAGATAACACCTCAGTTTTATTTCCAGTTTAAGAATTACATCTTATCAACCTCTGCAGACAAACATACCTGAGAGTGAAACAGCCCATCATCTGCTCATGATTACGAGAAAATGTGCAGACCATGCGCACACGCAGAGGCTGTCAGACTGAACCAAACACTCTGTGACAGTAATTCAAAAAGACGTGTGGGGAACCTGGAGTGTAAAAAGTTTCAGAGTGGGCTCGACTTTTGTATCTCGCCTCAACAGAGCTGTTCATCAAACACTGCTTAAAGAGACGAGAGCCATGAGACACATGACAAGTTCAACAAGTCAGGATACTGAGAAATCTGAACAGGCTCAAAGACAGCAGAGGAAAGGAATGTATGATAACAAACAAGCTACTGCTAACCTGCTAATGACACGTCATACAAGTATGTTTGGATTTACCTTTCAGAGGTTGTTCAGGAATAAAAGGTATTTTACTGAAAATGCATTCCTAAGCATCCAGCATCAATCAAAGTCATGACAGTGAACGCCACATGATGTCAATTAGGAATCATACAAGCAGTGCATCAGAAGAGAATCCTGACACGTGCTAAGAAAACTGTGTTGCATTATATTTAGCTTATAGTCCCATTAGCTGAAAAAATCAAATACTGAGCCTATACTGGGCCTATACTGAGCCTATACTGAGCCTATACTGAGTCTATACTGAGTCTATACTGAGCCTATACTGGGTCTATACTGAGCCTATACTGAGCCTATACTGAGTCTATACTGAGCCTATACTGAGCCTATACTGAGCCTATACTGAGCCTATACTGGAGTCTATACTGAACCTATACTGAGCCTATACTGAGTCTATACTGAGCCTATACTGAGCCTATACTGAGCCTATACTGAGCCTATACTGAACCTATACTGAGCCTATACTGAGCCTATACTGAGTCTATACTGAGTCTATACTGAGCCTATACTGAGTCCATACTGAGCCTATACTGAGCCTATACTGAACCTATACTGAACCTATACTGAGTCTATACTGAGTCTATACTGAGCCTATACTGAGCCTATACTGAGCCTATACTGAGTCTAGACTGAGTCTATACTGAGCCTATACTGAGTCTATACTGAGCCTATACTGAGCCTATACTGAGCCTATACTGAGTCTATACTGAGCCTATACTGAGCCTATACTGAGCCTATACTGAGTCTATACTGAGTCTATACTGAGCCTATACTGAGTCTATACTGAGTCTATACTGAGCCTATACTGAGTCTATACTGAGCCTATACTGAGCCTATACTGAGCCTATACTGAGCCTATACTGAGCCTATACTGAGCCTATACTGAACCTATACTGAGTCTATACTGAGCCTATACTGAGTCTATAATGAGCCTATACTAGGCATATACTGAGCCTATACTGAGCCTATACTAGGCATATACTGAGCCTATACTGACCCTATACTGAGTCTATACTGAGCCTATACTGCAGCCAGTCAGCAAAGGGAACTTTGAATATTTTGACCTCACAGTCAGTGAAACCTTGTGTTGTCCATTTTAATATACGATCTATGGAAACTATTGAATACAACCATAACAGCAAGGTTGAGACTGTCTGTAGTAATACTGATACACAGTCTAATACTACTAAAGACTACTACTACTGCTACTTTAGACAACAAGTGTTTAACTTGCTCGGGCTACTGGTTCAGAAGTGGAATAGGCTTAACACAAGAGCTATATAGTTACATAACAAGGAAATACATCATTAATGCTAGATGTGGGGCATTGTGCCATACTCCTTTGCAAGCCAATTTACTTTATTATATCAATCTCAGTGGCTGGAGGAGCCCAAACATGTTCATTATGTTTTCTTTTTTTGAGCAAAGCCTTATTAAGTGATTACATTTCAAAACTCAGAGTAAATAATACAAGGTGTGAGGTACCCTGGTCCCTTTTTAGACTTTGAGTTTGGATATAAAAGTGGTTCCTTTTCATGCTTCCAAACAGAAGATGAAAAGATGAATGGCCTTGCACCAACATTCACATGAAATAGGATGCTAAAACGAAACGATAATGTCAGCTGAGCAACAGGTAACACAGCGGACAAGTGGGGGTACGTTACTTACGAGTGCAGTTTAGAAGTAAAGAATCAAATAAAGACTTAAGACCTGTTAGGGACAGTTTGCAGAGTTCAAGTTAAAAAAATGTCATACATATTTTGTTCAAAGATTGGGAAAGGTTTCTTAAAGTGCAGATGGCTTCATACAAATTAATTGTATAAGGGGAAATTACTTTCATAACACACCACAAAACTAACAGTAAGTTTTACCTTGATTGCTTTGCTGACATTTTTATGAACTGACACTTTTATTTTTGTTGCTTGTAGCTGTTGTCAGAAACCAAAGATTCATCCTCTCAAGAGAAACACTGCCACCCTTCTGCAGAGCCTAAAACACTGACCCAGTTCTCCCTCCAGACTCCTCATCCCTGTTTATACTTCTTTTTTATTGCAAAGATCCTAATATGCTGTACTACCTAAAATGAGACAAGACATAATCATTAAAAAAATAAACTACAATCAGCAATGTTGATGCTTTTCTTTGCAGTTGAATCGATCACACTGTTGCAGTGAGTTTAACAAACCCAGGAAGAAGCAGCTTAGCAAGTGTGCCACACACTGCCAGTCTGCAGCTATTCAAACAGTAGACAGGGCCTTTCCTGTTAGGCCTGCCATCAGCTTTGTACTCTCAGTTGTGAATAAGAACACGCTGGGCTGCCAGAAGCTCCAGAAAACACGTAAATCTCTCACATTTAAAATCAAAATGTTGATTCAGCTTTTAAAGGAATAAAAACACTCCTGGTGTGATGACCAGAAAACATAGTGTACTTTGCATTCAAACCTTAAAACCTGGTATTCAAGCAGACAAGACTGCCCACTTCCAAACTTGTTTTCCTAAAAGCTTAAACAGTCTGAATACCAACGCCCAATCTCCTTCTCCATGCCTCCCGTTCCCCTCAGCTCTTGATAAGCCCCTCTGATTCAACAAGCCAAATTTCCTGCATCTAAAATGGCCTAGCCCTAAGCTAAATGTTAGTATTCCAGCCGGTCCGTCCCATTTCCACCCTGATTAGATGATGGAACAATGTTTGGGTTGTGGATTAACCCCGCTCCTGGCCCCCATTTGCTGCTACTCACTTCCATCCCCATTCCCTCCCATGTTTGGAGCCCATTCCCTTCCAGGTTTTGCAGAGCCCTTTACCCACATGAGGGGGAAAGAAGGAGTCTGTGGTGTGAGGATGGCTTGGCAGTTGTTGGGTAAAAAAAGGATGGGAGGGGATCTGTGATAAGAAGGACAATGGATGCTCTGACTGGGGTCGCATGTGAAAGAGGATGCAGGGTGAGGTTGCTTACTTTGTCCTGTTTAATCTGCAAGGTGATGCTGACACTTGGGGATTGCTGGCCAAGTCATTTAGCATTAGAGAAATCAAATGAGTGTGTGTATGGATAGGAGGGAGGTTGGAGCAGTATCAGTCTCTTATATCTATTTTGCAATGCCGACACAACATGCTGACATAACTATGATTCAGCAGTGCAGCCTGTCTGCAGAATATCTTACAGATCTCTGAGTACAAACATTTTTTGGACACTATTGGTCAGGGTTTGTTCAGGTTTCTTTCCCCTTGTTTTAATGATTTGACTCTTTAAGATATAGTCCTTTCTACCACACAAGACACCCACATTAAATTCTTAGGTGAAGTAAAGTTTCTGGTGGGTAAGTTTCCAACATGAGACCAAAAAGCCGTGTGAGATTTCCTCAGAAGTGCAATCTAGATAACATAAAACTCCTTAAATTCAGATATCTGATACCTCACTTTGGTTTCCTTTAGTATTCAACACACTGACCAGCAGGTTGATATGAATGGAAGCACTGTGAGCTGATATTTGATATCTGTAAACTAAGGTTTGAATAGTTTTCCTACTGAATCATGCTTCCGTCAGAATGATCACTGGTCTGTTCTGCACTTCCATCACTATTGCTGCAACCAAACAGGACAGGAAGAGACTGAAATGGATAACCAGGACTGCAGGAAAAAACATCAGCACTGACCTGCCCTCCATACAGGACTTATACCAGTGCAGGGTCAGGAAACACCGCTGCAGACCCCTCGAACTATCTGTTGGAACTCTGCATCCTTTGCACTCCTCACCATTGCACTACTGTCTCATGCAGCTCGTATGTTAGCTTAATATTCCTCACTTTATACTGTGCACATAGAGAGTATAGTCAACCAGAGAAGACTCCTTGTATGTGCACACATACCTCCCCAATAAAGCCGATTCTGGTTCTGATACCAGGTTTAGTTTCTGACAGATTTCCTCCTTAACAGGAGACGTTGTAAGAAATGTAGGGATGTAAGATGAAGGGTTGTAAAATGTTTTCTTGTAGAGTTAAAATATTAACCTTCTTTATTCAAAGTATTACATTTAGTTATATTCATTCTGACATGTTTGAGGTGTATGTAAATTCAACCACTCACAATCAATCACTTCAGATTAAATTCTACCTAAACACAACGGCCTGACGGTGTGATAGATTTTAGACTTCAGACTTCAGACTTTATTGTACCCTTGGGGAAATTATTTTCCAAAGCACCTTCTGCGTTTCCACAGACATAGACATTCAGTTTGATTTTTGGTGCCAGTGTTACAACCTGCAAACTCTACATTTGCATCATGTATTGGCTTCTCTGAAGAATCACTCATCAACCAGGTAAGAAGTGAGAGAAAAAGTTGATTCAAAGGAAAATTGTGGTCAGGTTGGGAAACACAGGGTTTTCATTGTGCTGCCACTGATGCATGAGAGGGGGAAATGATACTTCCAACGCACCCACCCAGTACACACTACAGGGCACCCTTACCCCCCTGAAGTGGAACCAATGCCACCTCTTCAGTTTTTCCATTATCTTTGGAGTGCCGTTCCAAATCCCACATTTTCATTTTAATGAAACAAGATGCAGGAAGTGTGAGAGTCAATGAGAACACAGAAAGGCACAAATGCTTAAGGTATATAAAAAATCTTATCTTCATGAAGTACAGTGGAAACATTGAATTAGCTCATGATGGATCACTACTGTCAAAGATGTGACTTTGCACTTTCAAGGTAGACCTTCAAACACCTGAGGCCCATTGGCATGTCTCTGTTCATCAAACCTCTACTAATTGTCCTCATTAACAAACACATGCAGAGCACTACAGTGTTACCTCATCAGTCATTCCATATTTAACAGGATTTCAGTGACAACCCCCCACAGCTCTGCAAGATCAGAAACAAAGGGCCTCCGTGTCGACACCAGCTCTCCGGGCTAAGCTTCCTAAGCAGCGGGGCTTTTCCAGGGGCCTCCGCTAGGCTCCAATATCCTGCCTGTCAAAGTCTCCATGTGGCCAGGGGCAACATCCAGCCCCCAGCCACACTGGGAACAACAGTTAGACACACAGACAGCAGACAGATAGACGCCCCGAGTTGACCTGCAGGGAAAGGCATCTTGACGACTGAGCGCTGGTGTGAGATCAGAGAAGAGGGGTTCATCTGGAGTTTAATCAACATATTCATAAATAATGTATGTTTTAATTTCTGTATTTGTATACAAAATATTGGGTGCTTAATGGTTTCTTGTTGATTCAACTGATGCTACAGAGAGAAGTCATACGTTTAGTGCCTACAGACCTAGTAGTATGAGACAAGCTCATACAATTAGTGACTTTATATACAGAATTAACCCCAATTCATACAGGGAGTGTGTGTGCCGTGTTCCGCCAGTGCCTCAGGTTTGCTCCATCCGACGGCGTGCGCACTGCTCCACAGGACGCGTGTTTGAAGCGTAGCGCCAGCTTAGAGCAGCCAGCTGTGGCTGGGTCCAGTACAGAGAGAACAACATACAAAGAACAGGTTACAGATCCTTTCTGTAGTTGTTTTTCTGCTCATTTGGAAAGTATTCCGTTACTTTTGTGCTTTAATCATCACTGAGTTTGCTGCATAACTGTAAAGTTTGATTTTCCACAGGTTTAGATGAGTTTAATAATAATGATTCTGCTCTATTTTGTTGTCCTGTTACCTTCTGACACAGTTAATATCTTAAAGTCCTGTTGCGGTCAACAACGATCAAGGATATGTGGCTGTTCTCTGTTAACAATTACATCCATAAGTGATGAGTGTTTCTGATCTATATGATCTTTTAAAGGTGACATATTACGCTCTTTTTCATCAAAGTATATTCGTCTAAGATGTCCCCAAAACATGTCTTTAAAGTTTATGCTCAAAAAAACACTTTGACATCAGATTTTGGTCTGCCTGAAAAACCCTATTTTTCAGCCCTGCTCAGAACAGGCTGTTTTCTGTGTCTGTGCCTTTAAATGAGAATGAGCTCTCTGACTACGCCCCCTCAGGAAGTGGATGTGTCCTCGGCTCTCCAGCACGTTGATCTAATGTTTACATGTTGGCTGAATATACACGGCTGCTCACAGACCTGCGTTACTTCAACTCTCTTAATCTGATCCAGAATCTGATCCTGACGGAGAGGCGCCTGCAGCAGGACCTTTCTGAAGGATTGGTCACAGATTTAGTGTTTCTTGTTGTTTTATTTGTCAGTATGTCGACGTGTGTCTTGGTACACAGCTACGAACATGTAGCTATGTGACTATGCTAACTAGCGCTAGCACTTTTCCATGAAAAATAAAAATCATCCACTAGATCTTCAAATCTGCAGACGTGGGGAGTAAAACTGACCTCTGTGTTTATTAAGACAGCCTACAACTAGCATGCCTCCCTCCTAAGCTCCTTGTTAGCACACGTGTGCAGGTGATGAAAAACGGAGGAGGGGTTGAGTTGTATTTTATACAGTCTATGGGCTGAACAAGCTCCGAGCTCTGACTCAGTTACAGACCGGATATTATTGTGACGTATGAAAAACACTGAAAACTGAAACGGCTGGTTTCAGCACACATTTACAGAAAGGTGGAGAAATCAGAACAGGGGCAGAATGGATTTTTTTCATTTTTGGGGGGGTTTGTAGACATGCCAGGGACACATGTTTCAGGTAGAGAACCATTAAAAAGTTGATTTTGCATGATATGTCACTTTTAAACGGGAGTCTGTGGAATTTTATTTTGAAATTGAGTGGATGTTGCATGCGATCCTCGTGCATGACTTCCTGTCCAGGTTGATCTTCTCTGTTTAGCTTGACACAAGCTTGGTGCGGGCTCCATAGAAAACAGACTCGACCTGTATTGTGGAGGCATGCTCCCCAGATGGAGTTGAGACACACCCCGGTGCTCCCTGTGTGAATGTGAGCATTAACTAGAATGGGAATGTATCAGCTGCACAGTGCACGGTGCAGACGTAACATGAAACAGCACATCCTGTATAAATTGGGGGTCAGTGTTGCAAAACTTGTGAGCTCTGTATTTGAAACAAAGTGATACCATACGTATCATAATACGGGGTTACTACCTGATGTATTGCTATTTGATATACAAGGAAATGTGTTGTATTTGTATTATAAGAAATCTGTAATGTTAAGGGTCATAGCACCACTTTTTGTTTAGTCTGAGAGTGAAGTGAACATTTACCTTTAACGGTCAGGAACTCAAATCTCTATTAATAAAATATCAGTTTAAAATGAATAAATTGTTTGAAAATTAATACAGTATCTCAAGCAACACACCCATATTAACATGGGGGAAAAACTGTATACTTAATTTCATCAATGAACATTTTCTTGTCTGTCTTGATGACTGAAACATCCTTCAAAAAACCCCAGAATGAACATATACCCAGCTGCTTCCTCTTTACTTTCCCTCTGTGACAGAACAGGAACACCTCCAAGGTCAAAACACAACTTGTGTTTCTGGAAGTTTAAAGGGATTGGTGTAATCATGAGTATTATCACGAGACTCCTGTCATCACCCAATTACTGCAGGTACCAGATTAGTATCACTGACAATTCCTGCAATTATTTTAAATCTCTCCATGTCCCCAGATAATATTAATCCCCCAGAAACCAGGCTTAAGCTTCCAGCCAAGAGTTTACACTTGTTAATTTTTGCAGTGAGATTAGTGGAGTGTAACTCCAGTGATATTTTCTAGAAGACTGAGCAGTAGAAAGTTTTGGCACCGTGCCTGTTAAGTGCACCCTGCTCAGTACAGTATCCAGGCAACAGACCTTGAATCTGAGTAAATACAAGACGGGTGATAAGAACTAGATTCATCTTCATGTTGTCATTTTTAGAAAGGGAGGCCTGTACTCCAGCCAAAACAAACCAAAACCTTTCTACACTTTCAATGTGATAAGATTCTGTTCCTCTTTGGTTACACGTTCAGACACGCTCCCCCTCTTCTCATTACAAAGCGGTCCTCAGAAGGGCCGGACTAATCAGGTGATTCAGTGACACCCTGTGTCAACACAGGAGCATGATGCAGAGTGATTAGTGTGTTTATAAGGGCTTCTGCTTTCATTTCAGACACGTCTAGGCCAGCGGTGTTGTCATGTTGAAACAAAAACTCGACAGGCGACTAAACAATTCGGTTTCCATTACATCTTCACCAAAGCAGCCTGTCCGCCCTGAAGTACACTACCAGTCAAAAGTTTGGACACACCTTCTTATTCAATGGGTTTCATTTATTTTAGTTATTTTCAACATTGTAGATTAATACTGAAGACATCAAAACTATGGAATAATCTGGTTTTGCCATAATCTGGATTACAACAGTAGTCAAATAGGGCTATCCATTGTGTACTAACCCTACCTCTGAACAACACAACTGATGGTCTCAAACACATTAAGAAGGCAAGTTATTCCACAAATGAACTCTTGATAAGGCTCATGTTAATTAGAAACCATTCCAGGAGACTACTTCATGAAGCAGACTGACACAGGACTTCCACCAGATCTGTGTCCGGTCTGTCTCCGATCCGCTGCGGTCCGGCTCCGTGCTCTCTCAACATCCCGTCAACACCAACCGGTTGCATTTTGGGAACGCAGCAAGAAGCAGGACGGCATGACATCTGGAGTCCTGTACCATGGTTTTCCCAACACTGACTCAGGGATTCTCCTCCTCCTCTCCTCGTCCATGTCAGCCTCTGAAAACCTCTGACCTGATGACTCCAGGCCTGCCTCCGCTCTAAATGACATTTGATTGTCATAGTTAAGTTACAAACGATCTAAAAATAACACTGAGTGTTTTATTCTGGAAATTAACCGGATGTTTTAATTTTGTTTTTGGTGCCTGACATCCTGTCCCGCTCCATCTGCTCTGTGCTAAATTGATGCGTTGTGCTCTGGCATCCGGCAAAAATAGAAGTCTTTTGTATCTGATCAGTTGCGTTCCGATCTATCGGATCAGAGGAACGCAATGAAGCGTACCCATGGGGGTTAACAGATCCTGTGCCGTGATGGATCGGAGACGGATCTGGTGGAATTTGGCCTTGAGAGAATACCAAGAGTGTGCAAAGCTGTCATGAAAGAAAAAGGGGGCTACTTTACAGAATCTAAAATATAAAACATATTCTGCTTTGTTTAACACTTTTTTGTTCATTAAATAATTCAATATATGTTCTTTCAAAGTTTTGATGCCTTCAGTATTAATCTACAGTGTTTCAAATAATTAAAATAAATACAAACCCTTGAATGAGAAGGTGTCTCCAAACTTTTGACTGGTAGTGTATAACACCAAGAGGGTAGAGGTGGATTAATGATCAGAGAGGAAAACGGTGAAATAAAATGCACATTTTTGAATAGCAGTGATCAGTAATCTGATTTAAGACACTTTCTTTTAAATAATGCAGTCAACCAAGTAACAATCTTTCCGACTGGTGCCATCTCCAGACGAAGAGATAATCGGCATCTTTAGATAAATCCTTAATGAACTGCAAGCTTGTCCAGAGTCCCTATACCTCATACAATGGCCTTCTTAAATCTACAAGCGGAAGGTGAAGCAATCCTTCTTTCCCCTATATTTTCTCACAGCTTTACTCCCTTGTCACCCCTGGAAACTCTGGCGTCTGTCAGTCCAAGTTAAAAGTGACCTCCGGTTAGAGAAAGGAAGCACTGGAGCCAGCTTTCTTTACTCCAAATGCACAGGAATCCTGCCATTGTGCCTCTCCACGGGGGGTAAGGGATTTTAGGAAAGAACCTGGGGACCAACATAGCATCAACCAAACAAAAATGGCTGCAAATTTCTTCATATACTGTATAGTTTTTATCTATATAGACCAATTCTATTGTCTAGTGTCCATAATGACTGTTGATTTAAACATACGTGTTATACTTCTGATTGGCAACACATCCAACATCTCTGCTCACGACATAGAAGGTGATCTGTGTATTTGATGGCCTGCTCTAAGTCACACTGATCCTCAAAGAACTGATGGGCTGGGCATGCCAAGCTTACATTTTGGCTTCTTAATTGATGATATTACTTCTTGTATGACTTGTTTCATGAGACTAATGTTGGCTTTAAGCCTTGTAAAACAACTGTGTGGTGAATAAAAACCCAAATTCCACAACCTGACTCTTTGATATTTGAACAATCTATCTAAAAAAGGTTGCACATACACTGCCTGTGTGGATTCAAAAAATCTGAATGACACATTTTCACATAGATAAATATTGCCAGTGAGAAGAATAGGTGAGATACATAAACAAAAAAAGCGTGAGGTCTCTGCTTGTTTTAAGGATCCCTGCATTAAAGGAATCCTTTCAGAGTACTTGGACAATAAGAAATGTATTTGCAAAGTTAAAACTCAAAGCAGAAGCAGAGGAAGAAATCTGGGATATAAGTTTAATTGCGGTATAAGAGAGTCCATGGGGAAAAAGGTTCCCGTGTGAAGACTTCTGTTGTGTTCAGTAACGTGTAGCTGACATGCAGATGTGGAGCTCTTATAACTATCATCCGTCATCGCTACCCTGCCAGTTACCGTTATGGTAGTTGAGCTCAGTCTCTGGTAGCATCGATAGTTTTAGTCCATCTATAAATTATCCTCCACAAGATTTATTTCATCAGTAGTATACCATTATTTCCTTTCAATACACAACTATGATCTACGGGTTAAAAAGTGGCATCGCTGGATCTCTGCTTACTTCATTGTTTACTTCATTGCTTACTTCATTGTTTACTTCATTGTTTACTTCCTTGATAACTTCATTGTTTACTTCACTGCTTACTTCATTGCTTACTTCATTGTTTACTTCATTGTTTACTTCCTTGATAACTTCATTGTTTACTTCACTGCTTACTTCATAGCTTACTTCATTGCTTACTTCATTGTTTACTTCCTTGATAACTTCATTGCTTACTTCACTGCTTACTTCATTGTTTACTTCATTGTTTACTTCCTTGATAACTTCATTGCTTACTTCATAGCTTACTTCATAGCTTACTTCATTGCTTACTTCCTTGCTAACTTCATTGTTTACTTCCTTGATAACTTCATTGTTTACTTCACTGCTTACTTCATTGCTTACTTCATTGTTTACTTCATAGCTTACTTCATTGCTTACTCCATTGTTTACTCCATTGCTTACTTCATTGCTTACTTCCTTGCTAACTTCATTGCTTACTTCCTTGCTAACTTAATAGCTTACTTCATTGCTTACTTCATTGTTTACTTCATTGTTTACTTCATTGCTTACTTCATTGTTTACTTCATTGCTTACTTCATTGCTTACTTCATTGTTTACTTCCTTGCTTACTCCATTGCTTACTTCATTGCTTACTTCCTAGTTAACTTCATAGCTTATTTAATTGCTTACTTCTTTGAGTGGCATCTTTTTGGTATAATACCATAAAACAATATGAAACCTCTCTCTGCATTTTAATGGTATATTAGTTGCATTAGAGAATAGGATGTAAATCACTTTTTTAATGACAGAAATGTATTAAACATGGATCATCTATACTGAATTTGAACATATATCTCATATAACAGTGGCTGAGTTACAGCGGTCATCCAAATCCTATGCTTAAATTCATAAATAGGGTAACTTTAAGAGAATTGTGGCCATTAAAAAAAATAAAAAATAAAAAATTCTGACAAAGATTTTTTTAGGTTCTGATAGAATCTTATGAAAAGGACCAAACACAAACCTTTACTGGTGATTATGCAATGGTGGAGCACCTGGGGTCATGTAAAGTCCAGGGTCATGTCCATGTGACAAATGTGAAAAAGCAGCACCAACAAGCACAACGGTGTGATCATGAGCTAACCCCTAAAAAATGTACAAATGCGATAATATTAAGTTCTTTTTTTAAGAAGATCTTAAGAGGAATTTGGTTATTAGATTAAGCCCCAATTTCCTCTGTAGGGTCCTGTTAATACAAAGTCCACATTCTTTTACATGGTAGCAAACTCAGCACAGGAACCAGAGAGGAACCGATGACTGATCAGGTAGGCCAGGAGGAATAACATGACTTGAGTCAAACTTTCAGGAGTGATCTTCCCTGAGTTTGTTTGCTCAGGCTGAATAGTTTCATAACAGTTGTTATGACTATAATCTAGGAAGGTTCACTCACTGGAGATTAGGCTTCCCCCATGTTACATAAGTTGCTTAGTAGCTGTTTGAATAAGTGATTATATCCCTAAACACATGAACAGATTCTGGCTAAGTGAGTGCACAATGTGAAAGTGATATGTTGTTAAAAGGTTTGTGTAACGTGTCGGCTGAAGTTTACAGATAATATCAAACTATTCAATGTGCTTCTCAAACAGTACTTTAGCAGAAGTAGGATGTTTATTTTACAAAGTAAGTAAGATTAGATCAACCAAACTGTGCACACAACTTTGTTTACATTCATCTAGTCACCTTAACCACAGTAAAAAAAAAAAGAAGAACATTTGTGGCTGATAAAGTTTAAGGGATCATCTTAGTGATTAATCCTTTTCACTTAGATCTCATGGTTAGTCATTTCTAAAAGCCTCTGGAAACACCCCTAAAGAGGGGTCATGAACTTCTAGTTTTAAGCTCTGAGGCTTCATGTCAAGATGGGAAGGTGACAGTAACATCCTAATGAGAGAAACAGAAAGGCATTTTTAAAGTGTATACCTTAAAAAAGTGGTGCACCTCTCTTCATAGATCAGCTGGTCTCATGGCTGCACTGGAGAAAGCAACATGTTCAATACCATGACTACAGCTAGATGAAGTAAGGTTATCTTATCCCTTATTTACAGCTAGCAAGCCCGTTTATGTTGGTAGTGGCGGACTGGAGACATCAGAGTGTGTACAGCCACCTGAAAACCAAAAGTCAGCTCCATCTGAGGAGAGAGGAAAGGAAAAGCTTCTTGTATCCCTCTAATGATAAGTGTCAAAACTGGACTTTGGCTACCCGGGGGAGCCGTCAAGCTCGCCCCCCGAAAGAGGGAGGTGCAGCTGGCTAGATTAGCCAGGATTAGAGTTTATCCCTTGCTACCAGCAAGCTGATGGGGATAACAGCACTCAAAAGGCCAGTACTGTAAACTAAGCCATGCCATTGTTGGTGTTTAGTTGACACTCTTAACTCAGGGAGACGTGTAACCAGTGAGCTGCTGAAGGGTTGAACCTGACAAAGGTCATGCATATAACATACCAATGCTGCTCCACTGTTTCAAACAAAGTCAAAATGGTGGGCACGTCTCTGAGCACGGCTTCTGATTGGGGGTGGGCGGTGTACTAGTTTCAATACTGTGTCACGTTTTGCTATTCCATCATCACTGGTTTAGACAACTATGTAGATTGAATCCTCGTCTTCTGCTTGTTCCGCTCTGACACTTCAGAGCAGAGCCACGCTCACAAACCAAAGAGAACTGCCTCCTCCTCCTCCTCATGTCAAAGCAGGTGTCAGTGTTTGCAGCATTAGTGAATAGTGGCACAGCGATCAGGTAAGCTGGTGCTCTTTTCTCTCCAAGTCTGATGTCAACAAGTTACAGCTCTGCAGGGATTTGTGTCTCCATTACAAGCAGGCCGTGGCTGTGACTCCTAGTCTAAGTAGTGACTGAAGATCTGAAACAGGAAATCAGGAAACAGCATGAAGTAACTTAACACATCTCAAACAGCTAAACGAAGGTGTCTAAAAATACAAACTGAGACAAGACAGCAACGAAAACCCTGATCAGACATCTTTCTCTGGTCTCAGGCACAGACGTGAGTCGAGTATGGCATCGTAAGCTTGTATGAGGGGGCAAGAGAGTGATCTTGTGGGAACACGAGTGATCCTTTTCATTTTGTAATGTCAACAAACAATAGCACCACAAAACCCTGTGCAGTTATATCATCATCACAAACCATGGTGGTTAAACCCTTGCAGCTAACTTCATTGGGACTTGTTAAAAGTCCAATCCCCCCTGAGCTGCATGTAAACAGCCTCCATGATTTGCAGACTTGACAGTGGTCCAGGCCTGAGGGAGCCCGAGGAGACCTCTGCATGCTGCTGTGGACACAGAGGCCGAGCTGCAGCAGTCCCAGAGAACAGGACTCCTACTGTACAAGTCAAACATATGCCATTTAGCGGACGCTTTTATCCCCTCCACCACAATGAGAGCTTGTATTTTCAGCATGGTTTGGCCCAGTGGAAATCTGAACCCTTTACCCCGGCAGAAGCAGTGCCAGACTCTCAGGATGAAGCTACAAACAATCAGAGCCTGAAATGGGTCGAACGCGGGATGCCAGACCTGCTACTGATCGTCAGCCACTGCCAGAGTGGCTGACGATCAGCTTTTGCCATGATTGTGCTCCTGAAATGATATAACAAGTAGAATCCTGATTAAGCTCGGTCTGTCTCTCAAACCTGAGCATTTGCATTCAGTCAGGATGAGGAAAGAACTTACTTAATTCAGTTGTTCTTGTTGTAAAGAGGTCTGTTTTCCACTTTTGAGCGTTAATCTTACAGCCAAAATGATTGTGTCTAAACTTCTGTCAGTGAGGATCAGGTCTCTGGACAGCAGGTGGAGCTATTCAAGGTTCAGTCATAGTGGTTTTATTAGCATTTGACTTATTGCCAGTCTTTCTTCTGTCCTCCTTTCCTTCTGTGTCTTCATTCAACAGTCAAACTTTGTCTAATGGAAAACTCCTCTGATGTCTCCTCCTTTGCTCAATCATATCTCATTTCAGCGGTGCTCAAAGCTTTAACAGTGCTGGCTATAAAGTTAACAAGCTGTTTCATGTCGCCTTACTTAAGAGAGGAGAGAAGCAATAAAAGGCAGAAATGGAGGGAGGGGTGATTCTTGTTTCCACTCCCCTTCATTACAGACATTTAAACAGTGAGGGTAAGCGACAGGCACGGTCAGGACAACTCGACAGGAGAACAGAACAATATTTGGCTTGGGAAAATACTCCAACAAGGGCTGCTGGATTTCTGTGCAGCCATCTGATTATTAAAACTAAAAAAATACATAAATGTGTTTAAAGGAGACCAAAATAATGTTGAATTATATCATTCCAATGTAATACACATGTTATCTTTACCAGTGACATGTTTTAGATTGATTTTAAATTAATTAATGAAAAGGAAACGACACTAGGTTATGCTATCGATTTCAGAACATGCCTCATATTCATGTCAGAAGCAATACTGCATTATTCTATACATCATAACAGAATCTATAGTAATTCAACATAATAATTTAAATTTATTATAACTATTTAATTAATTGACATAGCTAACTAATTATTCTGAGCTTCTGTATATTCTTATTTTTTTTATTTTTTGTTTTATTGTGTATTTTTTTCTTCTATTTTTTTCATTTTTTTTCATTCTTTTTAAATTATTTTTTCATTAATATTTTGTTATTTTTTATTCCTTCTTTCTATTAATATAGGGACTTTCTTTCATATGGTGTATAAGAGCATTCCTTAATAACTGAATGATGCTAATTACAAAATGCCATTAACCAGTTGGATTAATTGGCCGACTGATTAATCGGTCTATCTCTACTGGATACTACTTCTGAAGAATATGCAATGACACCACAAAGGACAACAAAGTACAAATATTAATCTCAAAAGCCTTCTCTCATTTAATTTAATAAAAAAATAAGCACAAATTCAAAGTTAGGCTCAATAAACAAGACTCTTCAATGTTTGTTTTTCAAATTCTGAAGCATTTATGGACTTAAATTGAGACGGATGCAGCTTAACAGCAAAGATGTATCACCCACTATTCAGAATGCTCCTCCAGTATGAGAGAGAAACTGTACTGTGGTGACAGCAGTGCTGCATCATGCAGTCCTGTCCAGACAAATGCCAGTCAGCTGAGATACAATTGTGTCACTTTCCAGAGTGTGGTGACAGCATGCATTGTTGATGGGGGGCGACCAGCTGGGGGGCTTTGTGAATGTGTGTGAGAGAGAGAGAGAACGTGTGTGTGTGTGTGTGTGTGTGTGTGTGTGTGTGTGTGTGTGTGTGTGTGTGTGTGTGTGTGTGTGTGTGTGTGTGTGTGTTGTTTTGAATGGGTTTCAGATTGGGGGGCTCAGGAATGCTGGGCTAAGTGGGCACAGAATCATGTGCATGAGACTGTGTGAGAGACAATGAAAGCCATCCCGCTCAGCTCTAAAAGCCTCCATTCATGACTGACCTGAGTCATCTGGTTCTCTGCAGTGTGAAGGGAATCTCAATGTTATTTCACCACATCGTGTCTTTAACTACTTCATATGTGGCTAAAACAACAGGTGATATTTTTGAACATGCTAAGAGAAGGAAGATGAGGTAGATGTGTCTTTCTGACTTGTGTTTTTAATTCAAAACGATGCTGAAACAAGCTGAATTAAAGATGTTTAAAAGAACACAAAACTTTAGTTTGGATCCAAATTAAAAGAATCAATAACTTGACCTGCACACTGGAGACAAGCCGAAACCTTGAACCAATTAATTTAAGTACAGTATTTTATAAAACACTATGTCACTATGGTAGAGCTTGATAATAAATCAAGCTATTAAAAAAAACAACTGGAAAGAGAAATGGGAAAATTAGGAAAGGAAATAGCTCCCTACCCTGAGATAGGATCCCAGTGTGACGCACCGACACACTGGGATCCTTTCTCACCCCCACATCTCTTACTTTAACTCTCCCTGTCCCATTGAAAGTTACTAACCATAGGCCTTTCTGGAGTCCCTGAGCTCCCTTGTCCCATAGGTTCCTCTGAGCTGCCGTAGACGTCCTGCTGCTGTGGATGTGCTGGACTCGAGCTGCAACAGCTACTACTACTCGTCTCATCACTACCACCTCTCCCTCTCTCTCTTATTCTCCTCTATCCCTCTTTCCAAACCCAACTCGGTCTCAGCAGATGTGTGTCTATCATGAGTCTGGTTCTGCTCGAGGTGTCTGCCTGTTAAAGGAAGTTTTTCCTTGCCGCTGTAACTAGCTAAATACTGCGAGGTGAAATGGTCATAGTGGATGAGATAAGACTGAGTCTTATCCTGTCTTGGTGTTGTGTCTCTGTTCATAATATAACAGAGTACGGTCTAGACCTGCTCTGTTTGTAAAAGATTGATTGATACCCATGCAGCTCCTGTAGTTCAGACACCAAGAGCTCTAAAACACCTGCTGCACAGTGCTAACATTAGCAGGATCTTCCCCTGTGGTACTTTTAAGTTTGTCAAAATGCCAAAGAGATAGAGATATCATCTGAGCTAGTGGAAGTGACACTGGATTGTATTCAGTAGGGGAACTGTAGCATCTAAGTTTTCTCATATGCTATCATAAGCCATCTACTCACCAAGAAGGTCAGCATGAAAGAGATTTCCTCCACACCACCATGAATCTGATATGCATACACAACATGCTTTAAAAAAATCTAGCACTTATTTTCTGAGAGCAGGGCAGAACAAGAGACGGATTGTCTTTTCATCATGCAGTGCTGCACTGGTGCTCAAAGACTGTCACTCAGCCTGTCATAGATGGTACAAGCTTCACTGGCTCCCTCGACAGTCAGAAAGAGTCCAGCTCCCCGGTGCCCCAACTCAGAAAACTAGGAAACCAGCTCAGCCTGCATGACCCAATTAGAAACATCCCCTGGACGGAGGAGGTACGTCAGTCTCTGAACTATCCGTCAGAGTCCCATATGCCTGCTAAGAACAGCTCCACATGGTGCAAGTGTGAAGAACACCTCAACACTCAGATCATGTTTGCTTGATCTTTTCTAAGTCTGACACTCATAATGGAGATCTGCCCGTTACAAAAACAATCTACACTGCAAATTAAAAGCTCAAACACATGCCAGGTACGAGGGGCATTGTATGTTGTGAATGCTATTGGATGAAGGGGTTACAGAAGAGTGTTATAACAAGTTCTCCAAGCTGGACTCTAAGCACTTAACCTGCGACCTTTAATGCAAAAAGCAAAATAATTAATCAATCAGAGTTAAAATGGGAGGCACGCATTACGATCCACATTGCCTGCTAATAAGGGCGATCAATAGAGTGATGTCAGATTACATGAGAGAGGAGGTGCAGCCTGTAATTATAGTCAGAGATTAGAGAACTATTACTGTCCTATTATTTAGGACAATTACTTCGGGAGAAGTGAGCTAATGTGAAGACTAAACAATACTCAGGTGGTGGTTATAAGTTTCCTAAAGATCTCAGGTATTGTTGTTTATTCCAATATCTGATCCAAGACAGTGTTACATGTTTTATGCTAAGCTAGCTAGATTGTTAACTTGAATGAAGACAGGCCTGAGATCTTCTCTACATAGTTCTGGGAGTCTGTTTCAATGTCACCTATGGTTTGTGCCAAGCAGAAACATCCGGTCTTAAAATATGACGCCCATGCGGAAGTGCTAAAAATGCAGTTCCTTGAGCGTCCACTTGAGGCTGGCTGCAGAAACACAGGAAACCACATACACACCCATTCAAAGCAGATGATCTTTACAGCAGAAATAAACATGTTTACAGCCTGGTTCAAAAACTAGTTTAGGTCTGAAGAGCTAATTTCTCTCTCTCTTTTGAAGATATTAAACTTAAGAGTTTTGCCCAAATAAGGACATGGCGGACTTGATTGACAGGTGGGCACCATGTAGCTGTTAGCAGAAAGGCTAAAGGCTCGCCTCTTTACCTCGCACTAGCTCAGACGTTAGGTTGAGTTCAGCATTTCCAATATGGCACCCGGCTTCAAAACAGGGTTTCAGAAACAGATGGGTGACGTCACAAATACTACGTCTATTTATTCTACAGTCTGTGGTTTGTGGCAGCTCTTTAATGACAATAAACACAGGTCATTGAAGCAGTTAGTTCAAAGGAATATGATTACAAGAAACAACTCTAGTGTTTTTTGGAGATTCTGAGGTTTTCACGAGGAGGCGGCATCGCCTACTGCAAAAAGTTCCCACAATAAATACAGTTTGTGTCTTTGATTTTTAAAAAATAATGAGTCTTCATTGGCACAGCTGCAGTTCACACAGAAAGCAGAAACAGAAGTAAAGTTTCTCCAGCTCATTAGTTTTTATTTTCCCTTTTAGTGTCTAATCGCTGCAGGAGGACTAGATTGAGGTTTACAAAGAGTCTGAACACATGCCAACACCCAGGTTTTTGTTGCACACACACGTAGTAAAATGCCCACAGGAGAGAGCCTCTTTCTAGTAATACAGAATAAAGACTGACTTCTCATAAAGGCATTAAGACCAATAGCAATACTGAACATAAATAACCTCTGAGTCTTTACAGTAACATGCTGTCAGATCTGCTTCCCTTCAGACTGAGTATTAGGTGCACTGACTAAAGTGGCAAGCAACAACAATCGTTAACAGCTTTCCTGCAGAGTGGCTGTGCAGGCCTGGCACACAGTCAGCTCTACCTCACACACTGGTGGTGTGTGTGTGTGTGTGTGTGTGTGTGTGTGTGTGTGTGTGTGTGTGTGTGTATGTGTGTGTGAGTGTGTGTTTCACTGCAGTTTGAGTGCCAGGCTGTCTTGCTCTCTCCTCCCTGACAGCTCTCTTTCTCTTTCATTGCATGAACACACAGACCTGACAGTTGAACAGGAAGAATATGTTCACCTTGTCACTGACAGACACACAGGACATGCAAACAAAGCCGGAGAGTCAGAGGGACGTCCTGACCGGGCAGCTGATATTCTCACTGCTGTGCTCCTGGTAGCTTTTTTTAAAATCCCATCCAGCTATCCATCAACTCACAGTGAGGCTGAGGTCTTCACCTTGAGTGCAACCTGAACAGACCAGCAGTCTATCCCAAGATTCAAGAGTGGAATATTTACATTATATAATATTACAGAAGCTGATCTCAGAGCTGTTTACTACACAAAAATAAGATTGTGAATCCTCGTTTGCCTTAGGGCATAAAAACCATAACTCACTTTCCCTTGTTCAATAGTACACACTGACAGCCAAATTCAACCAGATCCATGTCCAGTCCGTCTCCGATCCGTCACGGCACCAGATCTGATAGGTTTCTATTCTAGTCAATGTGTTAACTTCCACTGGATCCACTCTGTTGCCAAAGCATGACGCATCAATCTCAACAGAGCAGATGGAGCGTGACAGGAAGTCAGGCACCAATACAAAATGAAAACATCCGGTTCATTTTCAGAATCAAACACTCTGTGTTATTACCAGATTGTATTTCACTTAACTACAACAACAAACTGTCATGATGAGTGGAGCCAGGCCTGGAGACAACAGGCCAGAGGTTTTCAGAGGACCAGAAAGACAGTAGGGATAAAGAAAGGAGGAGGATAATCGTTGTTTCGGTGATTATCGTGGACAACACTCGGTCACATGGCTCCAGCTGTCCAGCAGTCCTGCATTCCCCAAACACAACCTGTTGGTGTTGAAGGACATGAGAGCACAGCGGATTGGAGATGGACCGGACACGGATCTGGTCCTGTGTAAGTCTGCCTATTTTTGTAACTGTGCTGCATGAATGTAAAAAAAAAGAGCCAGTGTTTGAACTACCAAGAGAGATAATTTCTGTCTCAAACTGAACACCTTATCCCCATTTTATACAACCATGGCAGCGCCCTTATCCAGTAGCTTACTTTAATTGAATAGTTTGGTTTTGAAATGAAGTTCCCACATCCATCACTTGATAAGCTGAGCTTTTCTTACTGCATCAGAGGAGCACATTTCGAATGTGTCCCCTGTCAGCTGTGTGCTATCCACTCAGAGATACAGCCTTCATATATCCAATCTTGTCCTTATTGGAAATGAACAGCAGCCAAAGAATCCACTACTCTCCATGAAAGCTCCTTGGGATGAAGGGCATTACACAAATCAGCTGCAGGCAGGAAACACATGAACAGCAGAGAGGCTTATGATCGCTGATGTTGCCTTTGCGATGGCAGCTCTGGTCACTGTAACGAACGTTTCACTGCTTATAAAGAAACACAAGCTTTCAGGACACTACAGAATGTGAAAATACCTTGAGTGGACGCATTAAGCCTCAGCGGCTGCACAAACACAAATGTACAAACATGCACACATAGCATAGGAGGAGGAGGAGGAGGGGGCTAATCTCCCATCTACTTTAGTAATCCACCACATGATCACCTCTCACCCTAAACGTGCGTGTGTTCAGACCAATCTGGACCCAGCCTGGAAGGCTTTTGCTGACAACTGCATCATTGTCTTAATACTTGAGCTGTTGCTGCTACAGCATTTCATGCTCTTTACAAACTGTCCAAATCTGCATGGATATAACTACACAGCTGAAAGCGTCTCAACATATCCGACACAAGGCATCTGATGCCTCCCAGAGTTCGTGAATAAAAGAAAATTGTGTTTATAATAGAAAAAGAATAAGCTTCCATTAAATGCTTAATCCCTTGTTTTTGCTATTTTGCTAATGCCACGGTGTCAACACGCTAGCTCTTTTCTCTGCTCCACCAGGAGAGGACAGAAGGCTGCTGCAGAGATTAAGAAGATCATAACTGCAGGATTAGTGATTAGCATCTTACTTTCAGGGATTTCTCATTTGTGTAAGTGACTGAGGCTGTGTGCTGCTAGTTTATGTACTGACAGAGAAAGAGAATCAATTAGTATAACCTACAGCACCCAGTTCAGTATTGGATGTGTATGAGCTACAGTGGATTTGAGCAGAAAGGGAATTTTGTGCTTTGCTCAATCAATAATGCTTTGGGTGATTCATGGGCAACATAAATAAATGTCAAACGACTGGAACAGCTAACAAAACTTATTCTATATTAACAATCAAGATCAACAGGATCATGATATGCTGGGTCTTGCATCTTTGAAAATTAGAGAGGGCAGGAAGGGAATAATATAATCAAGATGCTTTCTTCTATTAATCAATAAACACAGAATTTAACTGTGTTACTAGATGAAATTAAATAATGACGGAAAGCTAAAAGTAGTTTACGTGATATGAACTCGCACTTGTATGTTCAAAATCTCTCTTTTTCCCCGACGCTCTGTAGTGGACACAGAATGTCAAGAGTGTTGAGAAGCTAAACTGCTGCTTGGTTTATCTCAGCTTGTTTCTACCATAGACTGTATAATAAATGGTCGTAGTATCTGTGACGTCACCCAACTGCTTCTGAAGCCGATCGTCGATGGGAGCCATATTGGAAATGCCGAACTCAACCAAACTTTGTTCGAGCTTATGGGAGGTAAAGAGGCGGGCCTTTAGCCTTTTTGCTAACAGCTACAGTGTTCCAGCCTGTCAATCAACAGCCATGTCCTTATTTGGGATTATAAAAACATTCAACCCCTCTACAGTGTGTGGATAGAGAAAAATAGCTATTCAGACCTAGACCATTTTTTGTACCAGGCTGTAAACATGTTTATTTCTGCTATATAGATCGTCTTTTTTTGAATGGGTGTGTATGTGGTTTCTGGTGTTTCTGCAGCCAGCCTCAAGTGGACGCTCGATGAACTGCAGTTTTTAAAAAAATGTTTTATTTAAAGTTATATTTTTGGTCATTTTCGCTCTTAATGGACAGGACAGCTGAAGTGAGACAGGAAATGTGGGGAGTAGAGAGTGGGGGTGGACATGCAGTAAATGTTTGAGGCTGGTAAAGATCGGCTTTTTTGAATTAGTGTCTATGTAAGTTCTGGAGCCGGCCTCAAGTGGACACTCGAAGAACTGCAGTTTTTAACACTTCCGTATTGGCTTCAATTCTTGCGGACAAAGGTTGCCGATTGGTTTCTACAGGTTTTTTAAGTTGTATTTTGGGGGCTTTTACACCTTTATTGATAGAGGAGAGGACAGTGGATAGAGTAGAAAACTAGGAGAGAGTAGGGGAGTGGCATACGGGAAGGGGGCACAGGCTGGAATTGCACCCGGGCCACCGACTTAACCATTAGGCTAAACCTGTGCCCGTTCATTTAGTTTTTTCTGTTGTTGTTTTTTTTAATTGTATTTTTGAGCTTTTTAACCTTTATTTTATAGAGGAGAGGACAGTGGCTAGTGTAGGAAACTGGGATATACAGTGGGGGAATGACATGCAGTAGGGAGGCCGCAGGCTCGATTTGAACCCGGGCACGCAACCTAACCATTAGACTAATCTGCGCCCCGTCATTTAGTTTCTATGGTTCAATGTTCTAAAGCATGTTATAAGGGGCTGAGATATCTGCATAACTTCCATCTCTCAGAAATAAACATGATTGTCAAAAGAAACACTGAATGAAGCCGCTTCAGGTCACAACCAGTCTCTTCTATGCTCCCTGCCAGGGCCTGAGAGATTATATTACCTGAATTTATCAGCTCTCTTCCCTGTGTCAGTTTACAGCAACACTTTTCTTGTAAACACAGTTTTGATTTACTCTTCCAATGCTTACTTATTCACTCTGTCATAATGACTGAGATATCATCAATTTATCCTTGAATGCAGGAAAACAATTGTTAGATTTGTGTATCAGATATGAATCATGTCCATGTTTCCTCTTCATTCTCATCCAGGAATAATGCACTTAACTGTGTACTCTAAGCTCATCATTCAAGCTGCACAGAGAGAGAGGGAGAGAGGGAGAGGGGGAAGTTGGGGTTGGAGGTTGTGGTGGACCACGGATTTTCAGCTCAGCAGAGCATTAAAGTGAGTGATGAAGGGGACATCCTCGATCAAGCCTTAACCCGTCTTTGACAGATGCTTCCGTCTTTAACAACACTGTTTTGTCTGATTGTTGTAGCTCTGCATCCCACTTATACAGATAAACTGACAAGACAGCTGAACACTTAACACATCAGTCTCTTCTGTAGGAGACAATGACAATGCCCTCAAACTGGGAATGACATCATGCATGAAATCAGAAGACAGTACAGATATTTCTGTGCACATGGCACTGGTTTCTAAAAACAGCCCGGGGCCAAACACAGTGCTGCACTGCATTTTTCATCAAGACAGCCAACAAGGAACAGAGCCTTCACCGGAGCTGATTTGAAACATTTAAACCTCACAGTGCAGGTATGAAGCGTGTCCATTTATCTGTGGCAATGTGTCATTCATTCCACAGACAAATGGTCTCTGATGGATGTACAGTGAAGTCTGTGTGATTGATATTGTGACATCTTGGTATGAAGCCTGTCTTTCTGAACACTAGGCTGTCAGGACGTCCTTTAAAAATCAGACGGGAGACTACGATGGTTTACAGTACAAAGTGTCTGAGGAGTAAATATTTAAACCTTCTTATAAACGTTTTGTCCAATGAGGATTAGAATGGCAGGTTCAAGCATGCCTCTAATTAGACGAAAGCCTTTTAACTATGTTACCAAAGATTAAGTGACCAAATCAGTCCAAAGAAGTCCTTGGTCTTTGGAAACTTAGTTAAAAGGCTGTTAATTAAGTCACTACTTCATTATTACAAGGAATACAGCTCTACTGCTGGTTGACTGAAGCCTGTGTGTTTAGCAGTGTAGGCTAGAGTCTATTAGATGCCCTATTGGTCCCTTTTGGTATCTTAATTATTTCCTCACTTAGTAAAAACTCACAAAAAAATGCACCAAAGTTTGAATTTGCTGTGAGTATGTGCTGACCAAGCAGCAACCTCCAGTCTTAAAATAAAAGAAGCCCATGCTGAAGTGCTAAAAACTGCAGTTCATTGAGCATCCACTTGAGACTTGCTGCAGAAACACCGGAAAACACATACTCACCCATTCAATGAAGACGATCTTTGCAGCAATAATAAACAAGTTTACAGCCTGGTTCAAAAAATGGTTTAGATCTGAATAGCTGATTTCTCTCTCAGCACACACTGTACGGGGTTGAATGTTTTTATAACTCTGTATTTTCAAAGACAATAAACTTACGAGTTTTGCCCAAATAAGGGCATGGCTGTTGACTAACAAGGTGCACCCTGTAGCTGTTAGCAAAAAGGCTAAAGGCCCACCTCTTTCCCTCACACTACCTCGGACGAAGTTTGGTTGAGTTCAGCATTTCCAATATGGCACACGCCGACGATTGGCTTCAAAATCAGATGGGTGACGTCACAAATACTACCTCCATTATCTATACAGTCTATGGTGCTGCCTTATAAATATACTACATGTCACTGCAGTCATACTTGAGTTCCTAGAAAAAGTTCTGCTTACTGTCAAAATTAGAATGAGGTTTGAAATCCCCACTCACACCTGACGGACAACCTAATAACACCAGCCTGCTTATTTGACTCTTGGCTGCAGTGATATCAGCCTTCAACAAGTAGATGATATCACTCTCCCCTTCAGGCATATCACAATAAATGTTGCATTATTCACAGCCCCATGAACATGACATGACTTGGATAGAAGAGGGGGGTGTTGTGGAGATAGATAGACAATACAGAATTAATAAAGGAGAACTCCAAACAGGCTGAAACAAGCTCTGAACAAGAAACGTGGAGCCAAGAAACACATATTTGATACATAACGCAGCTCATTACAACAAATAAACACTAATTATTGATATATAGAAAAGCATCACCTTCAGGAAGAACCTCACATGTGGTTCCTGGGTTTTTTAGAAGTCTAGAACAAAGAAGAACACAACCTATCCACCCACTTAAATCATGTGATACAACTCTTCTAGAGCAGAACATGTCAGTCGGTTTATTATAGGCAGCTTTGTTGATATCTATTGACCATTCTTTGCACTGTAACTGTTGCAGCTGAGAACAAACTTCTTCTGCAAACTATGAGTTCATGTTCAGAGTCAAGTATGACCCACCACTTTGTGCAGACCTCAGTGCAGACTCAGCTGACATGTCTCAGTTTTAAGCAGATTTTAAACCATGTATTGTGTTCTAAGATTTGCAAGTCAGCCTGTCTGGCTGTGCAGGCTTAACCGTCTGTCTATACAAAGACTTGAACTCATATTCTGGACCGTCTGCTTTTACTGAGTCTGACTGACTGTTCAAGAAAAAAACACCAAAACAGCAAATACTTCAGTGAGTTAATCTCTTACACTCGGCTGTTTCACTGATTCATATTTCATCATACTTCACGTGCACAGTGGCAAAGTTTTCTTTGAAAGTTTCTCCTTTCGAAATGTCCCCTTCTTCTGATTTCAGAATGCTTTCCTTTATATAGTCTTTCATCACAACAAGGCCGGTGATGAAATCATGCAACTCCAAATGGATCCATTCTCTCTCAGTTGTGCTGTCAGATAAATTTGCCAGCAGCTAAACAATCCTAAAGATCCACACAGAAGAGAGAGAGACAATCTATCAAACCACAGAGACGTGTGCAGGGGACAGACTAGTCAGATCATCAATCTGGTGTCTGCTCTTACAAACACCCTGTGGCTGTACGACACGACTCAATCAACGTAACCGACTGAAGGTTTCCTCTCTCATCAAAGGAACGATAGAGTCTGCTGTGAAGTTAAGAGGAGCCTGATTACTGCCATTAGCCGCAGTGTAGCTGACAGGATGGTGAGATGGAGAGGAGGGCGAGGGCGTAATGAGTGCAGGTGTGAGTGCTTCATCAGGGTGTTGTGATTTACAGACAGAGCCTGTAGAAGTAATTTGTCTGAGCTAAGAGCCTATAGTGACTTATTTTTGTCTCTTTGCTGCATAATACGTTTATCATTAACAATCAAAAATGAACCAACTCTTTGAAAAATGTGTCAAATTATATGCTTTTACTTTACAACAATGCAACGCTGCACTACAGGGCTAACAGTGCAGCAACAACAGTACCAAATGAAACTGGATCCATCAGCTAAACCTCATTACATGTTCTCCTGAAGGTTTCCAGAGCTGGTAGAGATTGATTGTACAGAAAACACACAATTTCTTCCTTTAAGCAACACTACATGAATCCTTCATTCCTCATCTACCAAAGTAGTTTCAGTCCAAACCTTCAACTTAAAGCTAGGGTTGGTAGCCACGGAAAACTAGCATGAATTTGAATGTAGCATTTCCTCAGGACTCCGTCTAACCCCTCCCCTTGGAGCTCCTCAAAAACGACGCCCCCGTTCACATGCATGAGCGCCGCTGATTCGCGACCATATGATCGTGACTGAATCAAAACCGGTCCTCAGCACATTGTTTGTGTTTTGCACTACGTCAACTCATGTCTCACTCAGCGGTAAGAAAACACCAAAACATGATCATAGTGAAAGTTAAAAACACAAACATGAAATGAACGTGCAGGAGGCAGGCAGAACGGCAGGACGGGATTTGATTGGTTCATAATTTGGATCCTGATGGCAGGGATTGGTTGGTGTTTTCCCGGGTTTACTCCAGCTGTAGATAGCAGCTTTTTTTCACTCTTTTTTAAGAACACATTATGTATTGATTGCCATCGGGACATAAAGATCATTTTAACCAGTATAACAAAAAGTGTATCTAAATCTGACTACCAACCCCAGCTTTAAGTTTGGTTGTATTTTTGTCACTTTGAAGCTGCAGACCTGATCAGCTGATCAGTGCTCTGCAGGCAGAAGAGCACGTCTGTGTTGCGTCTGCAAATTAGTGCAAAAACAAAAGGGCTTTCTTCAAAGTGAAGCGCTGAAAAAATAGTAGAGCGTACACCTAAGCCAAGATGAGTGCATGGGTCGGAGTCTTTCAAAATTGGCTTAATTACGTGGCAGAAATGACCCATCTGCTGAAAATTGTAGCCTAGCTTGCGTGCTGTTTCTTGCTGGGTTAAATGTCACTAGTTACATTTACTAGTGACATAAAACTCGTACAACCACACTTCAAAAAAACTGAAATATCCCTTTAAAAAGTACAAGCAAGAGATCACAGATGTGACAACAAGACTTAGAAGAACATCTAAAATGAGAAAAAGAAGAACACAATGAGGTGTAAAGAAAGTAAAAGTTAAGTTTCCGGATGCCAATGAGAGCAGCACATGAGTGCTCGGCGAGGATGCTTTCTGGCGTCTCAGCCTGCTTCCATTTCCTCTGACAAACAACACAAGACATATAGGGGACCTGTTATTCTAACCTCCAGCCTCGGGTCCTGACATCGTATACGACAGCAGCTGAATATAAGCAGACATTAAGCATTAGGATTCTGATAGATAATTGCTGTATGTTTTTCTATCCTTTCAGGAACCAGGTATGTCTCTGGTCCCCTGAGGTGACTGCAGGCCTGTCACCAGGTGTGTGTAGGTAATGATATCAGTCCCCGCGGGGTAGAGGGTGACAGAGGAACAATAACACCGGAGAGGTATCAGTTCTCTCTCGTCTGTTCAGCTTCACTCTTTTGAGTCCTCAGCCCTGATCTGCCTCGGAGATTCTAGGTCAGTAGTGGCTTTTTAAAGACTTGATATGAGCCTCCAAGGAGTTTTTGCTGCTGCTAAATAGGCCTGTACTGAAGCCTGACACTCTTAAAGAGGATCTGCCATTTTCAGTATACTCTGACATGTAGCACAGGAAGCTTAGAGTCCACATAATAAGGTAAAACTACACAAAATACACACCAGGTTGAGTATTTTTAAGTATGTATTTGAAAGTTATTGAAGTTACCGTTATGGTTACCTAGTTATCAAATCTCATGTATCTACCACCGTTGTATTTTCCTCTAGAAGCTCAGTGCAGCTTCTGAAAATCAAAACCAGTTCGACAGGCTGCTAATCTGATGTTTGGATTAGGTGACACACATCGGCCGTATCAAATATCTAACGGTACAATGAATATTGCTTAGCTAACACAGTGCATGCTGCTTCTCTATAACTCATGTTAGTTATTGGTTATCAATAACATTCTGAAGTATATTGGCGTTTCTCAGAGAATATGTCATGAAAGGTTATGAATCTTTCACAGGCAACCACAGACTGTATGAAACATGGATGTGGTCTCAGTGATGTCAGATGATGAGTTTTAAAGCCCAATGATGGCGGTCGCCATATTGGAAATGCTGTCCCAACCTATCAAGAGGCAAAGAGGCAGAGTTGAGGCTTACTAACAGCTTCAGTGTACCTGGCCCCTCCCTATATAACTGACCTCCTGAGCCCTTACAAAACCTCCAGGCCTCTGATGTCTTCTATAACATGGGTCTCCTGGCCGTCCCCTCGGTCAACATATAAACTGAAGGGCGGCCGTGCTTGTATTGTAAAGGCCCTGCATCTCTGGACAAAGCCTCCTCTCCCCAATCAGGACTGCCCAAGCGGCAACCTCCGGTCTAAAAATGTGAGTCCAATGCGGAAGTGCTAAAAACTGCAGTTCATTGAGGATCCGCTTGATGCTGGCTCCGGAAGTACCAGAAACCACATACACACCAATTCAAAAAAGCCGATCTTTACAGCAGAAATAAACATGTTTACAGCCTGGTACAAAAGATGAGTGTAGTCTGGATAGCTCATTTCTCGATCGGCACACACTGTAGGGGGTGAATTTTTTCATAACGTGGTAATTTCAAAGATATTGAGATTATGAGTCTTCCAATGAGAGGCACGGCTGACTTGATTGACAGGCGGGAACACTGTAGCTGTTGGCTAGGAGGCTCAAAGCCTGCCTCTTTACATCACAATCGCTCGACAGCAGTTAAGTTGAGTTCAACATTTCCAATATGGCTGCCGCCGCCGATTGGCCTCAAAACAGCGCTTCAGAAAAAGATGGATGACGTCACGGATACTACGTCCATTATTTATACAGTCTATGGGATTTCCCCCTCTGTTGACTCTTTTAAGACTTGCCTCAAAACTCACTTTTATATTTTAGCATGTGAGTCATCTAGCCCTAATTGGTTTGGTCTCACACTGTGTTTTTCATGCATTGTACAGCACATTGGTCAGCTTCTGCTGTGTTTTTAAATGTGTTTTATAAATACATTTCACTTGAATTGACTACCCTGCCTGTCAGTCAAGTCAGCCCTGCCGCTTTTTATGCAAACCTGTGACCTCACTGGCTTCTGCTTCCAGCCACAAGTGGACACTGGAGGAGCTGCAGTTTTTAACACTTCTTCACTGGCTGCTTTACTCAAGAGCAGAGGTTGCTGCTTGTGGTCAACACTCACCCTGCACTGAGAATAACAGATGAAGAGTGAAAACACAAAGCTGTCAGCAGTTTAAAGAGCCACATGGATTTCATTACAGTCCACTGAGCTGCTTTGTATTATACCTACATCACCTCCTGACATGCAGTGTGTTGAGGGTAGAAAGTACAAACAAAGATGCATAAAGCATTGGAATATGTTCTGTTAGTTGAAACAGTGACTCATCATTTCTATTCTACTTTAGACACCTCTGCTTTTTGAAACAAGGGGTGACTGATGAGGGTTTAATCTAAAATCAAACTGTGCATTCAGTGTCACTGATCAGATAAATGTAAGCAGGGGGAGAGTGTAGGGTGCTCTGTTATGCAGAGGCCCCATAATCCTTCCCAACGCCTCTGCTTTGCCGAATCTCTCACTTCAACCTGCAAAGCTTAGAGTGCATCCCTCCAATCTTCCACAGATAAACACCCTATCATCATCATCAGTGTGTACGAGGCTGACAGGGAGCTCAGCCCACTGCAGCAGGATGACAAAGTCA
This sequence comes from Notolabrus celidotus, assembly GCF_009762535.1. Taxonomy (NCBI): domain Eukaryota; kingdom Metazoa; phylum Chordata; class Actinopteri; order Labriformes; family Labridae; genus Notolabrus; species Notolabrus celidotus. The sequence continues at coordinate 31,229,415 of NC_048279.1, forward strand.
AATGCATTGGGCGCAGGCAAGTGTCGTGATTGAAATTCTCTCGGAACAAAACCTTGTTTGTGTGATTATTGTTCGGCAGGCTCGCAATGAGGCAGAAATCCATTCCACATGATGCATTCATTGTTTTCAGGCAAACACGCAGCAGGCCCCACGGCCGCCACTGCTACTGTACAAAGGCACCCAGCAAAAACAAGTGTGTAAACATTGCAATATATAGGGGGGGTGAAGTTTTAATAAGGGCAATATCCCATACCAGATATTATATCATTAATGGGAGCAAGCATGGTAGGAGGAGAAGTTCCTAATGAGCAAGTTGTGATAAAGTCAGAAGCAAGGCATTGCAGGAATGTTCAAATGCAGAGGATTAAAAACCAAACAGACTAAACACAGTTTACTGAGCAACAGGCACACTTCTGCACACCACATGAATTCTGTTTGGGGTTTTCCCACAGACAGGGAGCCTAACAGGACCAGGCCATGTCACCTTTCAACAGGTGACGATGCAATAAAAAGACAATCATTAAGAGGTGAAGTCTGTAGGCTGCACACCAGTTACTAAGCTACACATTAGACAACAGAACACCTGTGAGAGGGAGTGAAGCGTGAGGAGTTACTGAAGTGTTTAAACACAGGTTTCTGGACTCACCTCTATCCATTTCTGTGCCTCCTGAAACGCAGAGTCTGCAGCGGACTCGGTCAGAGGGGGATGCTGATGAGACGGTCCTATCACTGCAGCCGGACTTGCCATTGGCGAGGAGGCTGTGCTCTCTCCAAGTGTTAAAGCCTTTTCAAGTTGTGTGAAAAGCAGGTCACAGTGGTGTGTTATTCCAGCAGAATCAGGAGTGGGCCGTGTCGTGAGTCAGCTGTGGGTTCAAGGTGTTGCAGCAGCAGCAGCAGCACCGGCGAGGCGAGAGAACCAGTTCCTGCTCTCTCCGGTGTCACTCCTGTTGGAGTCTGTGGGCAGAGGATGAACAGCGTCAAGTCAAACAGAGGCAACTATGAGACTTCCGGTGTGTCCTACCAAAATAAAAGCTTTGGTCGGGGAATATCCTGCAGAGTTTAAGATAAGATATACTTTATTTGTCCCCCGTTGGAGGAAATTCTTTTGTTACAGCAGCTTACAACACGGGACAGGGGAATACAACCATGTACTAACATAGTTAAAAAATATAATAACAGTAATAATAGCAATGACAATGGTGAAATATAATAAAATAAAATAAAATAAAATAAAATAGAATAAAATAAAGTAAAAATAAAATAAAATATGGCAACTATTACAGCTATAGACACACTATGTATACTTCTATCTGATAAATAGATAAGGTTTGGTATGGTAATAAAATGCCAAGTAGATAATATAGAATCACAACAAACGCTATAATGTTAACTCTTGCTGTGATATTTACCCATACACTTAAAATAAAGTGCCAGTCAGCTCACATTATAGTTTGTTTCTTGAATATGCTAGCTTGAACAAGGTTAGCATAAAACAGCTAACTTTAGCCTTTAATTAGTCAGCAGAATTAAAGCTAAGTGTCATATAACAACTAAATGCAGCCAAACACGGTCCACTTGTAAATTTAGATTAAAGAACAATGTATTTTACCTGTTTAATTGTCGAAGAATACCCATTACATTATGTCTTTTCGACAGGTACAACGACCCATTTTAGCCTGGAGGCCAAAAGTCACTAAAACCATGCAGGGCAGGAGCGTCACAACTTTATACCTATCATGTCGTCGAGTTAAAACCAGAGGTTAAAACATGCCGAGGAACCCATTTAATCCGATTTTACTGAAACTAAATCTCTTCTTGATCAATGATTCGTCCTTCATGATGTATGTACAGTATGTCATGGCTAAGATCAATTCAATGCGCGCCAACAGAAACCGGAAGCAGATGTGAGTTTCCATTTTGACTGCGCAGACGTGCTAGTGTTCTAACGAAAAGTGCTACCCATCGAGATGTGCTTCTACAGTCTGCGCATTCGCAGAGCTACAACGAAAGAAAATGTAATAAAACCTCGGAAAAACCTGCATATAGACGTGAGCAATACTAGATTAAAAGAGTAAACTTACATTTTTTCGTAATCAAAAATATTATTTTATATTCATAATGCCGTGTAAAAATCAACATGCACAGTCAATGATGAAAGCTCATTCAGTAGAATTTTTCGATAGGTAGCACATCTCAATGGAACACCGGAAACACAATGTCTTCCAGTTTTTGTAAAGTAAAGAATATTGTGAACTTATTAGGTAAGAAACATCAATTGCACACACTGGCTGGTATATAGAGGCAACAGGGGTAAGTGACTGCGATAGCTTTTAATTTCAGGGCTAATGCATAGAAGAGGAACTTATTCCACTCCTGCCATCTAACATTTCAATGGGCAAAACTGTTTTAAAAAATAATGTACAACCTTACATTTTGTACTTGGACCTTAAGGATTGCCTTTAATGTTGTTAAGTGTTTTTTACAATGTTTGACTTTGGTCATTATCAAGAAAACATCCTCTATTCGCCTTACTGGTACTAGTTGAGATATATAATGAGTGTTTCTGCTAGACTTACCTAGACCTTTATTGTGGTTGAACCCCCGTGCTGTTTCCGGTAATGATCTATCTGTTGCTGGCTAACTTGACTCAGCTGGACCACAAGACTCGCACACCGCAGTATGATTCGCTCCAATGGCCAAAAATACACAAAGCAGTGCCGCTCCACCAGCAGCCAATGAGGGCAGCAACACACAGGGGACCGCACACCCACTTTCAATATATGGAGCAACATGAGAGAGTCAGAGAGAAGATGGGTTCACTGATCTAGAGCAGAAGTATCCATATAAAACTTAAACTCTGGACTTTAGTCACTTTTCGTAAGGCTAAGAATTACAAATAGTTGGATATATGCTTAATTTATGTGTGATGTATCCAGTTATAATGAACTGCTGCTTGATTTATCAGATCTATAGAAAAAGTAATGATAAAATGATTGGTATGAAAATCTGTACACACCATGTTAGGAATTTTTTTGCAGCCTGAATATTTTTAAAGAATTAGCTCTAAACCCTTCCCTTAGTATGAGAAATACTCAATAAAGTTCAATCTTTTTTTGTCAGCTAATCCCAAATCTTGCACCAGGGAATGCATTGTGTTAAAACAGTCGTTGCCTTGAAATGATAAAAGCATTAACAAATGCACTTAAACACCAAGAAACATAGTTTGATCATCTGTAATATGCATTTTATGTTTAATACTCAATCACATTTCTAATGGCCAGTTGTGTTCTCAGGTACGCAGGACAGCTGCACAATCTCTGGGAATCAAAAAGAAAGAAAATTGTCCCTGTGCTATTTTTAATTTGTCATCAGAGACAACAATAAAAACAACAAAAAAACAGAGTAAAAAACAACCCCACTGTCATAATAAAAATAAAAACTACTGGAATAAATCAGCACAATCAGGGGAAATAACTTCAATAAAACTCAACACATACACATTGTTTAATCCTTTTAAAACAAGATACAAAACCTCATTATTAGCTTTATTAATCTATCAACTGTATCTCATACTGTAGGTGCCACTGAGGTTGGATACAACTTAAGGTGTCATTAATATTTCTACATCTCTGCTGACCTCTAGTGGATAAACACAGCAGCACTGAAACCTAGAAGGAGGAGCTCCCAGGCAGCTTTACTGGGTGTGTTTCCCTCTCTCCAAAGCCACTATTTCCTGGATACCAAACACAGAGTGTGACTCCTTTCATGACAGCTTAGTCCTATGATACCTCACTCTAAGTGGAAAAGCATGGTGGGTCTCTCTCAGCAGATTGTCTGCTTTCATGTTGCAGCTCAGCGTCTTGACTTTCAGGAGTGACAGTCCCATCTGTGTCTGACAGGAGGCACTCCTTACCTGGACGGACGACAGAGCGGTTTGGCAAGTACTAGATCTTTATGGCTTATATGTTACTAGTTGTTCTGAACGGTGTGACTTCAGTTCAGTGTTCTTTGTTTTATTACTTTTCTGTGAAGAATGTTTTAATCTGACACTTTAACAATATCCTGAATCCACAAAACCAATGAGAGATCAGTGACACATTATGTAACTGTCTTAGGAACAATTGTGTGTATATTAATTTTATTTTTAAAACATTTTAATACAGTAATCCATTCATCATTTGCAGTGCACACAAGAGAGATGGACAGATTACAACCTGGAGGAGTTTTTCTGAGACTTGACTTGATTTTTATTATAACTCATGTCAGAAAGAATCAATATTTTGTTGCTTTTCTCACAGAATTTCTTTTCTATACCCTGTGTTGTGTCTGCTGTGATGGCTGAACTCTCATTGGATGGATGAGAGTCTGCAGGATTTATTAGTTTAGAAGTGCAACAACTTATTTATCCATAGAAAGAACTTGCTGTAGAGGCTAAGTGTGAATAAAACCTGCTGAATCTGTGCCTTCATGACTTACAGTTTAACATACATCTAAATTGTAACACAGGGTTTTCTTACAATAAGCCCCATAAAGGGGACAATGGGCTGCTGTCTGTATTGTTATAGTAAATACAACTTGTAAAAATATGCTGTTATGATAATGCTTCTGTGTTTTAAACAGTGAATGATTAACTTTTACAAGCGAGGTATGCAGGGTGTTTCTTTTACTCCTCATAAACTTTACAGCAAACTACTCTTGAATGTAATCTGCTGGGAATAAACACATTTCTCTTTTCCATTAGTCGTCTCGATGCCCACATGTTTACACTGTTCTCACTTCCACTCTTCTTCCCAGCTTTTGAAATGTGGCTCATAGTCGTCTCTGTCCCGCTGCTCCCCGCCGTCCTCATGGTGTCCGGTCGTTTCCGTGTCAAAGTGTCCTCGCTGTGCTATCGGGCTTTGACGTGGGCCCTGAGGCTGGTGCGAGGGCGAGTGTGTGTGAGGAGCACCCATGCTTTTGTGTTCTCCGAATGCACCCACGGCAAGGCTGACAGCGTACTGGAGACCTTTGACCTTTACGCTGAGACACACCCTTCCTTCTGCATCAGCCCACAGACTGGTCAGTAGTCAGATTGCTTAATTTACCAAGAGTGTGAATTTGTCAGACAGTGCATGTGACAAATCAGTGCAACAGAGATGATCATAAGTCACAAAGTAGAACTTATTAGTCTTTAATCTAGAAAGCAAGTCAAATATGTGACCTTACATTGGTTAAAAGTCCTAATGCTCCATGAAGCTAACGTTATGCAGTCTCTTATTTATTTACCAGGTCTGTTAAAGTCCCTTAAGGCTTCAGTCAGGACAGACATCCTGCAAAGTGTGACCTGCATAGTTTATTGTGTTTTGATTCAGTGTTTCACACACGTGGTGAGCAGGTGTATGCAGTAAGTAAAGCAAAGCAAAATCTGTATCACAGACATGTTTACAGTGCTGGTACCAATCTGTAGAGGACTGTTTCTGTTTCTATTTAAATAATACTTCAAGCTGCAGTTTATACAAAGTTCAAAGTTAGGAGTTAATGTGTTTAAAACTTGAACTATGCTCTACTAATCCCTGTTGCAGGAACACAGAAACAAAGAAACAAAGAGCTGAGCAAAATGTGCTAATATCAGTTTTGGAAGAGCTCTGCAGATCTATTTGTTATTGTAGTTGTTCAATAAATGATGAGAGCAAAGTTTGGGTTGGTGATTTTAAATATTTGTAAAAATGTACTATCTTTAATAACAGAACATAACCAATGATATATTTTCTGTAAAGAATATATATAATAATATAACACTGCTCAGGTCTTTACCATCAATTTATTCTACCCCCAGGTGATTTCATTAAAATGATCAGCTTTGAAAACAGCTGCAGTCTGTTGGATGTGCTTGCTCACAGTGTGATATACCATGCTCTGTGGTTTAGTAAAACATTCAGTCAATAATTGTCAGATAAATGATAATGATAAGTGATATGAAAACTGATTCTCACTGACCCTGTGCCTGTCTCCTCTGTCTGATGTAGTTGAAGCAGTGGATGGAGTGATGAGGCGTGTCCGTCCCTCCCGGGTGTTGGAGCTGGGGATGCACTGTGGCTACACCTCTGTCCACCTGCTGCGTCTGCTGCCCCCTGCTGGCAGGCTGATCACAGTGGAGCTGGACCCCCTCACAGCAGAGCTCGGGGAGGAGATCATACTTGTAGCTGGCTTTAAACACTCACAGGTACTCAGAGAAGGATTTCAACTTACTTCAAAGAGGACAGAATGATTTCACTGACTCTTCACTTTTCTGACTCTGCACAGTTCCAGGTGTTGATTTCCAGCTCAACTGAGGCCATCCCAACATTACGTTCCTGTCTTGACCTCGATAAAGGAACCAGTGAGGGGTTCGATCTGGTTCTCATGGACCATGACCCCCAGCAGTATCTTCCAGACCTGCTAGCTCTGGAAAGAGAGGAGCTCCTCAGCCCGTTTGGCTGCTCCGTCCTTCTGATCCACAGGAACCAAAGAACTGAGCAGATCAGAGGAGTCCTGGATCACATCAGAGCGAGGGTCGACTGTTACTGCATCAAATCAGAGCTTCAGTCCATGACTGAAGTCTTCTATCAAAGAGAAAACACACAGATAGACAGGTGAATGTGGCGGGACTGCTTCCATTATACCAACCAAGAGTGTTACATACAGTACTTTATCATCTCCAGCCTCACCTGTGTGTCAAAGAATATGTAGATTAATAATATGTGCTCAATAAATTATTTTCTCTCATCTATCAGACGGTTTCTGTTTGAAAAGAAGTTTTTTAAAGTTTTCTCTGAGGCCTAAAACAAATGTATTATAATCAATAATGGAAAAGGTAACACATGCTACAATGTTAGCATGAAAATACTATGGATACTATAAATCACTCCATTTTTGGAGACATCTGATGACGTTGCTGGAAATTATTTACTGCAGAAAAGGGAAAAAATGATGCAAAGTTCCTTTGAATATAATTTTATTCTGCATCTGTTGAACATATGGATACAAATTGTGGAAAACAAGCAGGTAGAGGAGATCAAATAATCTGCGTACCATTGATGCCCAATCACCTTCATCACAACAAAAGAAACAAAGAAATAAACACCAGCTGTAGAGCACAGAGTCGCCATTTGATGGCGCTCCCTTCATGTGAAAGTAATGGAAAGCTTTGCACTGAGCTGGGTTTGAAAAGATGAACCTTTAAAGGGATATTCCATGTGTTTACAAAACATTCCTCCACCCTCAGCTCAATGCATACAGGAGTTTTAAACTCTGAGTTTAAAAGTTATGATCCTGATTTATTCAAGAGTTCATGTAGAGTGAGCCGCAGCACTCTTATTTTGTAGCACCCTTCCTCTCCTACATGCTGTGATATTTACTCCCAGACCCCAGTGTCAATGTTTGCGTTTAAAAATAAAGCTTTCAAGAGCTCTCAGTTAGTCCTCCCTTCTTTTTTTTAACACATCAGTGTTCAATCCCTAACTGGCCGTAATGAATGTCTTGGATTCCCAGCATGCATTGCATCTGAAATGAGGAGGATCAGTGTTGTCTTGTGGGTAAAACTCAGATGGAGTTTTTCCGAATTTGCCTCTAATGGCACTGCTGAGGCTTTCAGAGCAGCTGGAGAGCCATTACATGCTTTAGAGACAATTTAGTGCAGGATTTAAATAAATAATATCTGTGCAAAAACACGACTTAATTAAATGCAATATTTCCAGGAGCCTGGGGGAGGGTCTCAACTGGAGTTCACAAATGTTACACAACAGTGTGATAAATGTTGTAATAAGGACATTTATTCAAACTTAGAGAGCTCACAGCAGTGAGAGAGAGACAGATGATGGTGTAGCTTGTCAACTCCTATGAATTAGACATGGAGGTTAGATAACACACGTTCAGGGATGAAAACTAGGAATCCATCTCGTCTAACAGTTCACTCTCTACAGAGCAAAATCAGTAATGGAGCAGGAAAAATGAGACAATCAGCATGAATACTTTATTACCTCACACTCATCGTAGCTGCCGTGCGGTGAAAGTGGTGATAGCATTTTGTGAACATCATGGGGAAAAAGCTGCAGGCATACAGCGAATGTTGTGTCTCTTCACCAACTAGTTATAATACCTCTTTTATGATAACATAAACAACTGACTGATTAGTATACAAAGAGAGAATCAGAATCAAAATTAAAGTTATTCCAAATGAAGATGTGTTTATTCCTGAAAAAAGGCAACGCCCACTCTGATGATGTGATTGCATGCATGAAATTCAAAGCACTGAATATTACGCTTAGTTAGCAATCTGGAGCATTTCAGTTTTCAGTCTTTGTTAATATTTACTGCAAGTTTTAAGATTTAGAATCATGCGCTGATGAATCCCATTTAATGAAGAAAAACAAAAATGACAAGAAGTTTGACTAAACTCAGTTTAAAGCTCCTGTGAGGAGTTTGTGACTGTTTATGAAACAGACTTAAATGAACAGTGACGCTTCTTTGAGACCTAAAAAGCAAACGAGACCATCAACAACAAGACTTATAATTTATATCATGTAACTTTGAATGCCTGTAAACACTGTTGTTATTTTCTCCACAGCAGATATTTGAGGTTGGTGATATATTTAACTGTTCAGAGACAGCAGGAGGAGACTTTGTGTCATAAAATACTACCTCCTTGTGTACAGGACAAAATCAGCAAAGATGTGGGAGGTAATGCTTTGTCCACAGGGGGCGCCAAAATACACACTAACACAAAGTTGCTCACAGGAGCTTTAAAGGGAAAAGAAACATTACATTCTTCTCAAGCTAATAGATTTCCAACTAGGCGCATGTTGTGTGAATTAAGTTTATAATCAATTCAGTGCGTTGCTTTTTTCATTATTGTCACATGATTTAACTCAAGATCAAAACCATATGCATTTTCCACATTTTAAACACAGAGCACAAGTTAAATTCAACTCATAGAAACAACATACAGTCACCAAGAGACACAGAATTTCAAATGCTTAGCTTAATGCTAATCTCCATGTGTGTTTTGTGTTTCTGACATCCTTGGAGGCAGTTTTTTTATGTTAATGTTTACATTTTTCACAGTATTCCCTCAGAGGCAAAGAGAGTTTTTCTTCACTCGTGGATTTTCCAGACACTTTCAGACGTTCCCAGCTTGTCCCCAAATGGCCGCTGTGTGATCTGTAATTACACAAAGTAGACCAACTGTAATGATTGCTCGTTAGCTTCCACCACCATCTCCGCCCGGATAGTCCCCTAACATTCCCACAACAAAACTATTAGAGGCGAGACGTGGTCAATTTCCCAGCTGTCAGATGTGATTTAACATTTCCTCGGCTTTCTTGCAGAGAACCTCGAGTCTACACAATGATGTACAAGCAAATGTAAACACCATGTTCTCTGACCACCCCGACCCTCGCCCCTTCCTCCAAACTCTCCTCAAAAATTCCTTTTTTAATGGCTCCAATTTCCGAGTTCCTCCTTCGTCAGGCTATGAACTGCTCTCTGTGCTGCGGAGGCTGGAGCGCTGATGTAAACACAGCTTTCAATTATAAATCAAACTCTAAAGGAGCAAATGCTCCACTGCCCTCAGGCTCTCTGTACAAAGGCCCAGCCTTCATACCCAAACACCCCTCATGGTGCTGCTGGGAACTTATGGCCTGCTATTCACCAGGATAAATTCACTTCTGACACACAAACCTCTTCAGTGTTGTTGTAAGTTATGCAGAGAATGTTAGGCTCATCTTCTGTACTTGTTGGCTGCTGCAGTTTACCATCTGCTCAGCAGAGGTACGACACTTTTGCTAGATTGTTGTTATCATGTTGTTGTGCTGATTTCTATTTTCATCAGCAGGATTTTCTGCCCGTGTTCATCACTATCAGATTATATCATGCAGAAAACAGCACTGCAAGAAAAACAAACAAACAATTACTTATTTTTATCACTGAATCAATACCTCTGCTTCCATAAAGCTGCTGCTTTATTACAAACTGAACAACATATTGAGCAAGTTAAGGATGTGGTCGTTTGCTAGTTTCTTCCAAAATTGTGCGACTAACCTTATTCAACATTCATAGGAGTATTTGTGATTGATCATGAGTTATGTTAAGCCTGTCTGATATCAAACTACTTTTCAAACAATTTCACTGCCACAGACAATTTCCCAGAGTTCTGTTTTTGTTATGCTTTGGTATTCACAAACATTTGTTGAAAGGTGATTATAAAAGTACTTTTTTTATTTCCTTGGCATCCCAAGAAAACCCACCAAGCTTCATACTTTTTGGAGTTTTTAAGCTTGGCTCATGAAAAGCATGAAATTCACTGATCTCAACATTGACAGGTAGATCTTAAAAACAGAGACCAACAGTGACAAACAGAAAGCAGCTAACTTGGAATACTCCTAACATGGAGGGATGTGCAAGACATGGTACACACATAATGCTTGTTGACTGTTTGGACATGGTGTTAGCACGGCAGAAGACACTGGGTTGATGGAAATACCTGGCTAGTTCCATGTTAGCTTGTGATGCAAACTAATCTAATGTAAAGATCTCAATCACAGCACAAGGGGGCAAAAAGCTGCTTCTGTTTCTGCTTGAATGTCTACATTTGTTTTCTCTGATCTAGCCGTCGTTTTTTAAAATGTCTTTGGCTGAGTGAGAGTTTCTGACAACCAGAATTTGGATTTCTAACACATGGAAGGCACAAGCTGCAGACACAACAGTGATTTGGTTAAGGTCTGAAAACAAGGCTGGGAAAGGTTTGTGTTACAGAATAACTTTCTATTAAGTTGGGTTATGGGGCTGCACAGCGATGCAGTGGTTAGTGCTGTCGCCTCAAAGTAACAAAGTTTGTGGTTAGCATTGTCGGCTGGGAACAGGAGCCGTACTGTGTGGAATATGCATGTTCTCCCTGTGCAGGCGCTGGTTCACTTAAGGTGCTCCGGCTTCCTCCCACAATCCAGAGAAGAGCTTGCCAGGTTGCTCCAAAATGCCATACGTGTGAGTGTTTCAATGAGTAAACAAACAGACGATGGGGATGAAAACATTGCATAAAATCAACAGAGTGCATGCTCGGCTGTCCTTGGGTTCTCCCAACACAGTAGGATCAAGGATCATAAACATTGCACGTTTAATTTTTAGGTTTTGAAAGAGGTGCAGCCACAGGATTCTTCCAAGCATACAGAGGGTGTCATATCACTTTTAGTATACCTCGACATGACACAAGATAATCTTCAAACAGGGCTGAGCTTATGTTGCATTGTATACCTGTTTATAACATTAGTCTTCATTTGGGTGAATGTTCTCAGTCTGCATTATTTTGAAGGAGACGCTGTTAAAGGCATGGAGAATACACAGAGACACGCTACTGGTGCTTATGAATAACAACAGCGAGAAGCCCACAGTTTCCCCAGAACATTCCTCAGCCACTTAGAAAAATATAACAGTTGTGTATGTTATTTCTTTTCAACATCACCATGTCTGGCAGCAGCGTAAACACTTGTTTACAGCGGAGTCATTTTAAAAATTCATCCCATGCGTCCTCTGAGGCAGTGAAGGGACAAAGCCTTCCCCTCTGTGTCTGGTTCATCAACTGGAGTGGGCAGAGCAAAAGGACACTCTTGATGGCCTCTCCAGAGACCAAGGCACTTCTATATTTGGTGCACAGAGATAGCTTGCAATATCCCCCTGACACACAGGCACACATAGACACACAAAGAACACACTTCGTAATGTTCACTTCACGGTTGTGTAATGATGCTCTCTCCTCACATCTGACTGCTGTCGTGCTGTCACTTGAAAAACTCGTTTCTCCAAGATGTCATCTTTTCAGGAGTGAGACTGTGCGCTGTGTTATTTGAGGTAATTACCATTTTTATGAAAGACTTTAACATGCTGGGGTTTGTTATAGTTTCCCTAAGAGTGTGTGTCTGCTTGCACTGAACTGTCATATAGACTGCAGCAGAAATCATCTCTCAAACCTGGACATGAAGTAGCTTCAGGACAGTTACTCTAATGGATTTGTAACCACATGCCTGAAATAAGGTCTGAACTTCATCCGGAGTAAAAAAAAATGTCAATCCCACAATCAAGTATTTGAGGCTTTATAGCTACTTGAAGCGGCTAAATGAGACTAGAAGTTCAAGTCACGCTGTTCATTTACAACTAAACACTAGCTTTTCACTTCTGGTAATGTGTTCATGCTTTAAGGGTACAAAATGGTTATTGAGCAGAAAATGCAAGTGTCATGGACATATCATTGCATCCTGCAGCCCTCTATATGCCCTTTCTATGGCAGTCTAAAAAGGGGCCAACACGTTCTTTTGCACTTCATTTTTTATTGAATATTAATGATCATACAAAATAACTAAGCCTAAAGACAACACAGGAACAGGTTTATAGGTTCGCGTCAAGCGGCAACCTCCGGCCGTGAGAATTGAAGCCAATGCAGAAGTGTTAAAAACTGCAGTTTCTAAAGTGTCCACTTGAGGCTGGCTCCAGAAGTACCGGAAACCACATACACACCAATTCAAAAAAGCCGATCTTTACAGCAGAAATAAAAATGTTTACAGCCTGGTACAAAACACAATCGTAGTCTGGATAGCTCATTTCTTGATGGGGCACATTTTGTCATAATGCGGCGATTTTCTCCATAATGAGAGGCACAGCTGACTTGATTGACAGGCAGGAACACTGTAGCTGTTGGCTTGGAGGCTCAAAGCCTGCCTCTTTACGTCACACTTGCTTGACAGCAGTTAGGTTGAGTTCAGCATTTCCAATATGGCTTGTGATGATCAGCGTCAAAACAGCGCTTCAGAAACAGATGGGTGACACCACAGATAATACGTCCATTAATTACACAGTCTATGGTTTGCGTGGGTCTCATATGGAAACAAATTGAGGAACATGAACTATGGGCTACATCACAAAGAGTCCATTTCTTTCAGTATTTTATTGGTTTTCAAACTGTAGTCTCAGGGAAAACTGCAGAAGCTTTTTATAGTTGTAGTAAAGATCAGCAGTGACTCACTCTAACCTGCTCTGACCAAACACCTCTATCTTACCTTAAAATATCTACCTCTACCAAACCACAGCAGAGTGTGGATGTGATCATTCAAGAAATTCTTTGCAAGATGTACCATGCTGAAGAAGATAGATTCAATAGTTGTAGTTGTTCAATAGGTGTAGATAGTATAACACAATGTACAGTTTTGCTGAGAAATAACTTTCTGTATCCTCTCTTGAACACACACTTTCTAAAGGAGTTCATGGAAGCCGTGATAAAAAGCAGCAGGTTTGTTTCAATGAGTGTCAGCTCTTGGGAAATGAAAAAGCTGAAGTCCTCTCTTTTAATCTGTGGAGGGATCTGACAACATGAGGTGACTCTACCACCCGCCACTGACCTAGACTTCAACCTACAGCACAGGCTCAACACACACACAAATGCATACACACTCTCTCACACACACACACACAAACACACCGTGCCTGTGGAGAGAGGGAAGATTGAGAGAAAATAGACCCCCCACTGTGCCGCGTCTTAAGAGGGCTGAAGCCTCTCAGAAAGAAGCTTCTCTGCTCCAGGTTTAAGAGACCTCCTACAATTCTTATTTTCCAGGAGAAGTAAGATGTGTCCTTGTGTCTCATATTTCAGGAGGGAAGTTTAACCACTGTGAGAAGGTTCCTCAGACATTTTCCTTGTAATGTTTATAATACGGTGTCATTAAATATTTAATCTTCAGGACCTGTTCAGAGCTCATTAAACTGGTTTCATCATGACATATACACACTGAATCTTTGATAAAAAGAAATGCTAATAGTTTGTTAATTATTAATGGACTACCTCTTTCTTCTTCTGAAATGAAATGTACATTACAGAATCATTGACTTTGAAAAGATTGTAGTTCATTGATAGTTTGATAACTCTGATCTCGAACATTTTCTTGTGCAACACCCAACATTAGCTAAAAATCAATGTTCCATACAGATAGAAAAACAACTCCTATAATGTTATGATTAACCTCTATAAATAGGCAAACAACTGATAGACCACAACATTTAATAGCAACAGTACAGACTCAGCTTGATTGTATTTCAGCAGCTTTAAAGTCTACCAGCATCTAAGCAAGCACCTTTACATCTAGATTTAACTCACTGACTAGAAATCAATGCTCAGAAAAACAGGGTCAAAAACCATACTATGCCAAAAAAGCCTTAACCCTAGGAAAATCAAGACCCCAAGATTTCATGTGATGGGGCGCTGGTGGCCTAGTGGTCTAAGTGTCCCATGTACAGAGGCTACAATCCTCGTCACAGGGGTCGCTGGTTCGATTCCCGGCCGGTCGACCATCTCCTGCATGTCTTCCCTCGCTCTCTACTCCCCACATTTCCTGTCTCTCTTCAGCTGTCCTATAGAATAAAGGCAAAAAGGCAGAAAAAAGATTTCATGTGATGGTATTGTAAAATATCTAAGCTGGATTGTAGCTCCACTGCAGTTTATTTTTAGCCAAAATCTTAAAGTAAAAAATAAAAATAAAAATACTAAATGCAAACAAATACCAGGTCTAGCATCAGCAATTGATTGCTTAACTTGACCTGCTTGACTGATGAAGTTAACTAGCAACCAGCCTTAAAAATAGCTTCTTAACACCTAGATGTAGTTTCACCTAGATATTAATGGTCAAATAAAAGGGAAAAACATCAAGTCAGCCTCAACCTCTAAAATGCATACATGTCCAAAACCCTTCTTTAAGCTGTTAGCAAATCTCACAAACATGACTGTAGTTTGTGTATTTGATAGTAGTCAGCTAGCTATCATTAGTTAGCTTGCTTAACACTCAACGTTTGCTAATTATAATCTAGCATTTGGGAAATTCACCCCTAAAAGAAAAAGAAAATATTTGCTTCTACTTTATTTTATTTTTTTTTAAGTTGTGTTTTTTTGTTTATTGGGGGTCATTTTTTGCCTTTAATGATAGGACAGCTGAAGAGAGACAGGAAATGTGGGGAGTAGAGAGTGGGGGAGGACATGCAGGAAATGGTCGACCGTCTGGGAGTCAAACTGGCAGCCTCTGCGACGAGGACTGTAGCCTCTATACATGGGGCGCTAAGACCGCGAGGCCACCAGTGCCCCTGCTTCTACTTTTTGAGTAGATCTTTGGTCATAATTCAGTTTTAAAAAATAAATTTGCCCACATTGTTTAAATCTTTCTGACAGCAGTTATTAAGAGATTTGATTATGGGAGGAAGTAAAGCGATTCTGCTTGGGAATGTGACTTCAGGTCCATATGAGATAAAAAGACACTGATACAAAACAGAAACACAGAGTCGATGGGGTAGAGGGGGAAATACTGCTGGTGAAGAGATGGAAGAAGAGCAATTACTTCAATAAACTTACATCGACAAAACATCTTATTATCATTGACCTTTTTATATTATTCAAGTATTTACTCGACCAACCAGATCCAGAAAAATGGATCCTGTGTCTGCACCGTGTGTGTGCCCGAACACATGGAGCCGAGTGTTTGTTCCCTTGTTCAGTATAGATTTGGACTTAGGAGTTTTATGGATCAATTGTGTTTCTGCATCATCAACCTTTCAAAGCTCACTAAGGGTGTATTGATTTCAACACAAAATACACGCAAAAAGGTGGGCTGCAGAAATGTGGATTCATTGATTTGTAAGTTGCGAGGGGAAATAAGAAATGAATAGCTGCTATAAAATTCTCACAGGTGAGCAGGAAGATTATTTCAGGAAAATATATAATGCATTTTCCCTATCCACAAATCCCATGTTTTATTACCACAAGTGTACTGTGTATCCAATTAAAGAAAATACAAGTTCAGGGGAATCAGAGTTACTCAATTAAATAAAAACAGACATTGATTGTCAAGATGTGCAGCCTTAAATAACCTTAAAAGTGGGAGGCAATTTGTAAAAGGAGAAGGTTTTGGAGAACCAACATATGCAGGGTGTTGTTACAGTAATCTTTTGAAACTTTACAACAATTAATTAATAAACATGTTTACAGCCTGGTTCAAAAAACGGCTTGGCTCTAGCTAATTTCTCTATCGGCACACACTGTACGGGGGGGTGAATTTTTTTCTAACGCGACAGTTCAGAATATATTAAGATTATGAGTGTTTGCCCAAATAAGTACTTGACTGACTGGACTGACAGGCAGGAACACATAGCTGTTGGCTAGGAGGCTTAAACTCCGCCTCTTTCTGTCAAACTTTGACTGGTTGAGTTCCACATTTCCAATATGGCTGTTGCCGACGACTGGCTTCAAAACCCCGCCTCAGGAACATATGGGTGACGTCCCAGATACAACGTCCATTATTTATACAGTCTATGGTCAGCTGAGGTGGTTCGGAGCAGGATGCCTTTTGGAGCACCCTTTATAGGTGTTCCAGGCACGTCCTACTGGGTGAAGGCCCCGGGGTAGACCCATAGCTCGTAAGAGGGATTATATATCCCACCTGGTCTGGTAATGGGACGCCTGGGAACGCCTCAGGATTCCACAGCGGGAGCTGGAAAGTGATGCTGGGGAGAGGGACGTCTGGGTCGATCTGCTTGGGCTTCTGCCTCCACGACTCAACCCCGGTTAAGGGGAAGTAAATGGATGGATAATGTGAGGCAGGTATAATGTTAACTATGTCTCCAATGTTATTTTCTTAAGCTGCTTTTGAAATTACAAAACTTAACAGCAATCCATGAAATAACACACCTTGTTAAATATTGTAGTGTACCAGAGTATTGTATTTTATCTTGTTTAGGCATCAGTAGCCTGGTTCTATTGTGTTTGTGTGCAATAAAAACACCTCAGGATCATGAATCCTCTTTGGTATGGATTTGAGGAGGATGGCAGAGGTTGACTAAATAGTCACTGTTTAGGTATTTTTCATTTTAGTAATGTTAAAGTATAAAACCACTTTAAAAACTACAATAATAACCAAAAAGTCAGATTCAAAACCTCCAAAGATAGTAATCCAATACATTCACAATTGAATACATGAAGACTGAATCCACACACACTCTGCACATGCTCCATCCTGCCCCCTAACAACAGGCCGTAATGACCTTATTTCAAAATGGAGAGTAATTCCGACAAACTGCCATGGGTGGAGTAGAAACAGTTATGGAGCTGCTGAGTTTATTTCCCATGAGTCTATTACTGCTGAAGTAGCCATAGATATATTAAGCCTTGGAGCAGAATAAGCATCATGTGATCCATTACTGCTTTTTTTATAGCAGCTGGTGGTTCCACAGCATCATATGAAATTTAAATTGTATTGTTTTTCCATTTTTGACCATCAGATGTGAATTGAGGTCGCTTTCTGAGGATCCCCGATGACAGAAATTCACTTCCAGAGTCTGTGCTTTTTCCCCCCACAGTGCTTCCTCTTTGCTGTGGTGTTTCATGAGATTTCTGTTGAGATTTTCCTGCACGCAATCGCTAATGGCTGCTGTGAATGTTTAATCTGATGCATCGCCACGGTCTCTTTCATCTTACTTGAGAATGGAGGACAAGTGTTCCCCGATCCCCTCATGTAGACCCTCGTTTTATAAGCCCACAGGAGAGGAGGAGGAGGAGGAGGAGGAGGAGGCAGCAGTGCTCGTCGTCCAAATGGACTTTTCATTAGAGCTCAGAGTGGGTTTGGGTCAGAGCAGCACTGTCTGATCAAACCTCTGATGCTTTGACTTTGTATTAACTTCACAGACATGAGAGTGGTATCAACCTACTCATCAAACACTCAGTGAGGGAGTGTGTAACCTGGAATGTCAAAGCATGCCTTCATGTGGACAACATGTAGTAAAAACCTTGTTGCAAAGATAGGCTCACGAAACGAGGTCAGTGTGTATCTTCATCATTTGTTGACTCGTGAGTCCAGTGGTGTGCGTGTGTGTGTGAGAGTGAGTGAGTGAGTGTGTGTGCTACGGCAAATGTTGGTGAGAACTAAGCCCACCTGGGAGCATGAGCCACAGAGTTATCTTATGCATGAAGCCACGGTGAAGCTCTACTGTCTGTTTATAATTATTGAAGAAATAAAGATGTTATTTAAGGATGTTTTAAAACATCTGTATATTCCTGTAATTATAATTCAAAATCCTTTGTATTCAACTACTTGAGATGCTCCACCTCCTGCTTTCTCACCAAGATACCAGGTCCTTTTGTGTTTTAAACTGTGATGTCTAGACTTCTTAAACCTCCCGCCTGGATACAAAACCCTGTCCCAGTGCCAATATCTGCAGCAGACAAAACAGTGTGAAACTAACCTTAGGGGGCTTTCCTCAGGTATAAATGTTTAACCATCCTGTTATGTTTGTTTCTTAGGGACAGCAATAATGTCCTGGGTCAACTTGACCCGGGGCATATTTAATGATCCAGAAGTGTCCGAACCCAAAAAAATCCCAATAAACATTTTTTAATCTCATTATTAACTCCACTACTGACCATTTAAATCAGTATTTAGTGCAATGGTGTTCTTTAATTCTCATAGATCGTGGTTCAATGAGAACTCACTCATTTTTAATGAAATTCATGTTTAAACTTTTTTTAATGTATATTGAAAAGCCCTAAATGTAAATACAATAGTTGTACATGACATAGATTTGACATTTGGATATTTTTTTTTTATGTTGTGATGTTGATTAATTAACACGAGACACCTCTTCTGTCACATGCTGCCCAGATTTTTATGCTGCATTTAGCTGGTTTGGAAGGCATAGAGTACCTAAGATGGAAGGAACCTCTGAATACTACTAGACTTTCATCCACTGTGACATTAGAAATGTGAAATAATACTTTTAACAATTTTATTTTTATTTTTAAACTCTAAAGTGGGTTAATTTGACCAGCAACATTAAGAGGGTTAAGTCTCCCCATGTTCGGGGTCTTTCTTCATTCTGACCGCTCGTGTGTTGATTGACCTTGTCTTTGCAAAGAAAATAAAAAACCTTGTAGGCTGGCAGAAGTCTCTCTTTCATTCTTCACCATGAGCAGAAAACTTCCACAACAATTCCTAATTCTCATCCTCATCTTTCTAAAAAAAAAAATACATATATATACACTATATATATATATATATATTATAAAAGATTAACAAAAAAGGGCTCAGCAGTTTCTGTCATTGTTTTTTTGTTTCTAACAAAGCACAGGGCAGAAAAACTGGTGTATTGGTTTCATTGGTGAGACACATCTCAATTTTCAGTTTCAGTAGAAAAGGTGTTCAAAGTGTGTCTCATACACTGAATATGTATATAATATATACACTGTGGATCAAAAAAAACATTTGGACTGAGCCAGAAAGCAATATGTGATGTTCTGGCTGTTCTTCCTGTTTCTAGTCCTTCTGCCAGGCAAAGCTAACCATAAGTCAGCTTGAAGGGGATTTCTCTGGATCAGTTCTGAACCTGGTCTCTATCCATTCAATCATTCATGCCATAAAAGTCTTCTGTTGTAGCAAACCTCTCATATCTCTGCAAGAAAGCCAATAACAATGTTTCCTTATTTGTTGCAAATGTTCTTCAATATCAGGACATATTTTATTGCACCAAAAGCTCTCAGCAAAAATATCAATTTAGGGACGGTTTTGGATTTGTTTTTTTAATTCATGCTCAGTACTTTCTGTCCAGGTTGCCTTAAAAACAAAGGGCCAAAGTTCATTCTTGAACTTGAAAACAGCAGTCAGGAAAACAAACTGACTGCACGCTCCACTTAACAGCTGCTCAAAAGCTTTAAATTGCACCTGCTGGATTTTCTGAGAGCTGTTTGTAGCTGAAAGTTAGTGTTCATGCAATTCTTTCTGGTTCAGTGTCCAAATTATAAACAGAAGTCAAAGTCATTTTCAATCATCCTGCTAAATTGGCTGCTGTGTGATCATGTGGATGTTTTGGGCTTTCTGCACGAGTGAGTGAGAGTTATCAGACATCCAGTTCCAGGTGCATGCACCGTAACACAATAATATTGTTTTGTATGTGCAGTAACAGAGCAGTGTTTGGCAGAATTATATTACTTTGCTTTTTGCTATCTCTCTGTTTCCCATTTCAAGACCATTATGTTTTGTAAGTGAGCTGAAAGCAGAGCAGAAAAGCTTTTCAATCCAAAAGGCTTCCTTTGCTGCAGATTTATTGTACTTCTGTGATAGGGAAACAAATGAGGATATGATGTGAGCGTGGCACTGGGACATTAAGCGGTTAGAGGTTGTAAATCAGACGTTGATTAAATCTGTCTGGGACAGAGTTGTCCATTTGCCTTGAGAGCAAAACTGACCTGATTTGGGTGATTTTCCTGACAGGTCTGTATATCACTGCGGGTGTAACTGCACTGTGGCACATTTCATGCCATTAAAGCTGCCCCTGGTCTCTTATACTTCAAAGGTACAGTATCCGTGATAGCTTTTATATGACTTGGGGAACAACTGTAAATGGGGAGCATCATATTTTGTTGGTAGCATCCTGTCAGGACAAGCAGAATGTGGGGGTTGCTGGCATGTTAGCACTTTCTTTCTTCTTCCTGCTATGTGGTCCCTTTCCAGAAATCCTTTTTTGTCTTGCTGAGTTTTCTGTTTTTGTAAAACAAGGATTTAAATAAAAGAACACCATATGCTTTGTTCTTTTCTCTCCTGCAGCATTTCATCAGGCAAGTGCTTTTTCTTCCTTTTGAAAGTCAGACCTGTCAAGGCCACTTTAAAACAGAATACTTTCCCTCCTATTTTCTCTCTCCTCTGTGCTGCAGGGAGGCAGAAGGTCAGCGTGCTGCAGAACCTCAGGTTTCCCTTTAATCAAGTAGATGTGGGGATAAAAATAAATGTTTTCTTTGCTAATGATCAATGCACTTATAGTCTGAAAGCATTCTTTTGTGGTTAGTAGATGTCAAACTGGGGACTGAAGCTATCTATTATTGCAAAAGGTTTCATGTAGGCTGCTTTACTTGGTGTTTCCAGAATAATCACAGCTTACTGTGCTGCATTCGATATGTGACAGAAAATTGTGACTGTGGTATTATTCACTGAACATATTGTAAACAAGACTCAGCAATCAGCATCATTCATTAGCAAACCTCTCCTTTTTTTTTATACTATGTAGCGTGAATTACACCCTGAGAGAACGATAGAACAATGACCTCAGCAGGGGTGATTCTACATTTACTCATGAGGCCATTTCAGAGACATCACATCTTTATTCCTGCACATTTAAGGATCCAGAATAACCTTTTAGAAACACTTACCAAATCTAACAGCAACCATTAGACTGCATTTCTGAAAACCAATGCCAGAAATTGAACAAAAGCTCTTTGATTGTGTAATGGCAGCGTGCACTTCAGGCGTTTATGTTTGAATAGTGTAATTTGTTACTTCTTTTTTAAAGACATGCTAATTCAAGCTGAGCGTTAAGCTGTTTTATGACACATTAACAAAGAAGCAAACCTTCAAGATCTTTATTTAAGGTACTTAATGTGCCAAACTCCACGCCTACAGTGCTTCTTTCTTAACTTTTACTATTAACTGTGTCATTCATTAAAATGCAGCAGGGAAAAATTGTGGAAATTAGTGAGCAATGGAGTAAAATGTGATTACTGAGTTGTAAAGTCAGTTTAAGAACATAGTTTTCTTTGTCAGCCTTAAACTTTGGTATTTGGATTCATTCTGTCTGCTCTCATAACATCCTTTTTGAGCATATTTAGCAGATGAGTGTTAAAGCCACTCACTGTGTGCACAATGGCAGACAAAGGACGCAACAAGCAGGTTATTGTAGCAGAGAATTTGGTATCTTAGGGCCTAATATTTCAAGGACCAAAAAAGAGCCAACAAATAAACTAACATTGGACTACCATTTGCCAGGTTGCTGTAAATAAAATGATACACGTATAACACTGTTACTCATTTAGAAATATACAGGACTGGATGTACAGAATGTCAAACCAGTTTCATATGGTGTTCAGTTATTCTAAAATCATTTTGATTGCTCACTGCTCATTTTTCTCAAAGCCAACCCGCACTGAGGACATTAATAATGTTTGCTCCAGTTTGGTTCTGGTTCTGTTTGCTTGAGTTTGGTTCTGGTTCTGGTTCTGTTTGCTTGATGTGGTTTTGGTTCTGTTCGCTTGAGTTTGGTTCTGGTTCTATTTGCTTGAGTTTGGTTCTGGTTCTGTTTGCTTGAGTTTGGTTCTGGTTCTGTTAGCTTGAGCTTGGTTCTGGTTCTGGTTGCTTGAGTTTGGTTCTGGTTCTGGTTCTGTTAGCTTGAGCTTGGTTCTGGTTTTGTTTGCTTAAGTTTGGTTCTGGTTCTGTTTGATTGAGTTGGTTCTGGTTCTGTTCGATTGAGTTTGGTTGTGGTTCTGTTCAGTGGATATGTTTGCAGTTTTTTGTTAATTAGTAGAATAAAAAAGTTTGACTAAAATACTAAACAAAAGTAAGAATTGTTTTGTTACAGAATAAATGCACAAAATTGGGCAGTTATAAGGCTTCTCATAAAATCATCGTACGTAAAAGTGTTTTCAACACAAACCATTATTTTATGCAACGTTAATGTAAAATATACGGCTACAAAAGATCCTAAATTAAGAGCCGTTCAGGATTTGAAAGAGCCGGATGTTCTTTGGGAGCTGAGTCATAAGAGCCGGCTCTCTGAAAGGAGCAGAACTTCCCATCACTATTATAAAGGTAAATTAATTTAACTTAACAGCAACGTTAAGAACATAAATTTGAAGGGTAAAACACAATTGTGTTCCCCAAACCACTGAGCTTTTAACTTCCTGAGTCGGAGTTCAACCTTACTGCTGCTTAAATAAAGATTCTTTACTGATTCACAAACTGTTCCAACACCACAAGTTGTCCCTGGAGCTCTTGTTTTTTTTCAACTGGCTTTTAGGCTTTCATCTAGCTCGTACTTATCGTCTTTTTATAGCTCCTAAAAGACGATTGTGAGAGTGTTAGAGGGCAGCTGTACGAGTCCAATCAAGTGTTGGATGTAAAACGGCTCCTTCTGTGTTCTCAAAGTATTTTGAATTCAGGACATCGTGTCGTCAGCGGCAGAATACAGAGCTCGACCTTGTTTTTCACACTATTCACATTGCTGCACATTATCATATGTTATGTGGCTATTCTTGTCAAATGCAGACACCATTATAATCTGTGGACGTTCAGGAAGACAGAGGCTTCTATAATTAGACCGATCTGCATGCACGCTGTGTTTCGCTCTGTTAGTTCTTAGACTCAAGATGCAAATTGGATCCCACAAAGCCTTAAGAGTCACCTAACGAACCTCTTAATGCAAGCTTTGATTGCGTTTCACTTGTCATAAAAAGTGATTTGAAAGCCCCTCAGTCTGCATTAAATCTCCATAATGAAGCAAGACAAAAATGCCACGGCCATTAGCACGTGGATTACAATTTTTAATCTGCTCAGGCTCATTATGTGGAGGCTCGTGTGCAGGAGGGAGATTATTCAGAGGAGAAAGAGCCATATTTCTTTTATTATTAGACGTAGCATCTGTTGTTTACTATGATAAGATGGGATGTCACTGTAAGGTACAGTAACCTACATTAGCTGGCACTGAAGGCATTATATTTCATGTTACGTTATGCATATTCAGGCTGTTTAGATAAGCAATATTGCCCCTGATATCACATTGATTCACTTGTTTTATTATTCCACTACAAACCCTCCCATGACCTTGTAAAGGATAAGAGGACTTGAATAATGGATGTGTGAAATGTTTTATTAAAGTTGGAGTATTTTACTAAAATAAGACAAAGGAAGAAGAAATCATTATTTGCTGGGATAAAGCAGCATGTTGACAGAGTGAGAATGTCTGTATCTCTTATTCTTGTGAAGTTTAACTTTGAAAAGATTTGATTAACTTAACTCTCAATTCAAACAGACTGCCTAAATTAAGGTCAATACATTTCTTATTTCATTTGTCAAATCAAAATAAGCCAGCAAGGGTTTTAAACACACCAACACTACAAAGTAATGATGACGAATCTTTGAACCCATTTCTACTGCAACTCTCTACTGGCAGGCCTCCCTGCATGCACAGTTAAACCTCTGCAAATGATCCAGAACGCAGCAGCACGTCTGGTCTTCAACCAGCCTAAGACAGCTCATTTCGCTACACTGGCTTCCAGTTGCAGCTCACATCAGATACAAATCTCTAATCATGACTTACAAAGCAGTAACCAAAACCGCTCCAGTTTACCTGGAACCCCTCATCCAGGTCTACTGCCCTTCTCGCCTGCTACGCTCAGCCTCTTATAAGCGCCTAGTGCTTCCAGCACATAAAGCCTCAAAATCACTATAGCTCAACTCTTCTCTTCTGTTGCCCCTACATGGTGGAATTAATTGGCCAACTCCATTCGATCTGCAGAGTCCCTCTCTACTTTCAAAAGACAGTTAAAGACCCAGCTCTTTAGGAAGCACTATGCACTTAGCTAGACTGTTCTCCACTGTTGTCCCTAGTGGCAGATCATGTTGTCCAGCTACAGTTGACTCACACTGTCCTGCTCTACTCTGGGAGTCTGTGTTCAGGTCTGGAGTGACCCAGCACTTGGTACTTTGGTCATTATTGTGGTGAGGTTAATTGTTGATGAAGATAATGGAAGGTCTTAAATGGGGTTTGGTTGCTTCATTGTAGATGTTACTTAAAAAAAATAAAAAATCCTTAATTACTTTAGTGCATTGCCTTTACACTGCTTGGCAGTACCTGCACCCAAATTGACTTGAAGCACTTTGTTACTCGTACTGATCTTGTTTCCTCTTGTCTAGATCTTTGCTTGTGTTGTTCTTGTTCTCGTGTGTACGTCGCTTTGGATAAAAGCGTCTGCTAAATGACATTGTAACACTGTAACATTGTAACCCACTGATTATTTATTTAACAACAATACAAACATCTGGGAGTGATGGGCATCAGTTTAGGGCCTCCAGTGTAGACAGCTGTTAGCGATGTTGGGCCATGTATATCTTCTCTGTTTGTTGCCTTCATTTACAGATTAACTTGCACCTTGAGAATTGGGAACAGAGTCTGTGTTGAGACATGACGTCCAATAGCCTGGTCTTAGCTGCCTGCATGCAGATATCTGTTAAAAGACATTGATTAAAGATGAATCATTGCTGTACAGCCACAGATAGATTCCAGGACTGCACTAAAGATTGTGTCTCTTGCATTCCTTGGGGAAGGTTTTCTTGAATACAGCCGATGCCCGCTAAAATGCTAGCGGTCAGTGCTCACAAATAACAGCATAGTTCTGCAAAAAAAAAAAAAAAAAATCAGCATTTTTATGCAGAAGTTGTAAAAAAGATTATGTAACAGTTAATTAAAGTTGGATGCCCAACCACTGGCAGTTTAGTTTGTACACATGCACACATCCACAGCTCACTATGTAAGTAACATTCTGCAACAGGCTTATCTGCAAAGTGAGATTCACAGAAACTACCAGAGATGGAGTGACCCCTGCAAGCTAGTTCAGGCAGAGAACTAGAGCTGCACTGCTATACACATGTCACATGTCCCCTTCTCATAACCATCATCCAACCACGCCCTCTGCCTCTCAATTTGGCGGTCTATATAAAACCGGGAAAATCTCCCATCTCTCCCTCTGCCTGTCAACGCCTCTGCTGCCCTGCATTCCTATTGCTGCATATTCTTTCATCCCCACCGCCACCCCAGCATCCACCTGCAGGCTCCGGGGTGTGTTCAGTATGTTCAGTATGTTTTGCTCATCACTCCTCAATGTTTCCATGTAAACTTATCTGCAGGGAGTGATGAGGCCAGAGCCTGGGTGCCAAACATGTAATATGTATTTGCTGCTACAATAAACAATTCAAACGTGAGTTGTCTGACTGAAATAGATTTTGTTTTTCTTAACCAGCCAAGATTTAATGTTTTAAAGGCCCTGTGGAGAACGTGTTGATTCTGATGACCCCTTAGAGAGAAATCTGTTTTTCCAGGATAGAGACCTCATTTCCCATGAGCCCCATCACCCACTATCCAAGGTGTGTCTATTTGCAAGGCATGCATTTGTTGTGAAAGCTAATGAATGGAATACAGATATTCTTTTAAAACTACTTTTGTTTGTTTAAGACAACTTTTATCAGGATGCAGAGTGGTGAGGTAAAGTATTGATTTGCAGCTACATGGAAAAAACAACTAACGTAACAACAAAACTTTGCAGACTGATTTACTTCCATTAGTTCGCTTACAAAGGTGAGCAGACGTACCCGTTTAATGTCACCTGTTACAGCCCCGGTGTCATGATGTGAGCTCCAGTGTCCCATGTCTGAATAACATGAATATGCACACAGTTTAACTCGTTTCTCTATCCAAAACAATACTGCAACAGAAAACGTGCATGTTTTTGCTGATCCTGCTCCAGCATCAGCCTTAAGGACAAAACATGTTGTTCAAAGAAAAGCTTTTGTTTGTAATTCAGCAGAAGAAGCCCAAACAGCTAGAAAGTAGAAGTAAAGTAAACTTTTTTTTTTTTACCAAGAAACTATAGTTAAAGTTTGTCTGTAAATGAAGTAACCTAACAAGCAGAGAAGCTGAACCTCAGCTGTACAGTCTCTGAAAACTTAATTACATTTTCCCAACTGAACTTCTGTTTCCTCCTTCCTCCACCGTCCCTGTGCAGGAGCTGTGGTTTCAGCAGTAACAACAGCTGACCCCAAGGGTCTCGCCTCCTGACAGTGCTCTGTGTTTGTCTCTCTGTTATTCTATAAATACGAGATAAGGGCCACAGCAGATCCCATGTGTAGCTGTGTGGTTAATTGAGACCTAGCATCAGTGACCCCGCTGTATACCGAGCTCTCCACGCCACCACCTATCACTCACGCTGAGTAATTGGAAGAAACGCAGACGCTGAGGGGTAACATCTGCAAAATCTAAGGAGCTGTGATGGACAGAGTCTTGGACAAGAGAGGGTGTGTTTGCTTTGGAGGAGGTTTTGTTGAGAAGAGGGTGCAGGTGATACTTCTTTGATTGTGTTTTCAAATCAAATGTATTTTTCTTCATTTAACAGAATTCACAAAGCTGCTTCAGGAAAGTCCAAAACAACAACAGGCAAAGAAAAAAAAACCAGCTGCTTTTCTTGCATCTATAAAAGGAAAGTATTGATCTTAGAAAGCAGTGAGTAACCCTAACCCTAAACTAAGGCCCACATTGTAGGATTAAACACTGAAAAGATGACCCCACATACATTTTTTGGACTTCTTTTTGCTGAATGTTTCTGAAAACTTGTCATTGTTAAGTTTTCAAACTTCATGTGTCTCTTTGGGAGACATTCAGATGAGCCTGGTCAAAAATGTTTTTTCCGCCCTATTAGACAGGACAGCTGAAGAGAGGAAGGAAATGTGGAGAGTAGGGAGGGAAGACATGCAGCAAAGGTCTGGGGCCAGGAGTTGAAAAAGCGACGGCAGTGACAAGGGCAATAGTCGGTTAGAGTGCATGGGGCGTGCACTCTAACCACAAAGCCAAACCAGAGCCTCAAGCCTGGAGGATTTTTTACATGTTGGGTGTAAACTGGTCGCTCTTATTTACAGTTTTTTAAAACTGGTTGTGCGTTCCTCCTCAGCCTGAAGAAGAGACACCAGCTGTAATGACTGCTATGTATCCCCTCAACTGAATCCCTGACAGGCTGATTGTTTTTTCACAGAGCATCTGTACAGAGACAGACCTTATTGTCAAAGAGAGAGAGAGAGAGAGAGAGAGAGAGAGAGAGAGAGAGAGAGAGAGAGAGAGAGAGAGAGAGAGAGAGAGAGAGAGAGAGAGAGAGAGAGAGAGAGATGCTTTTTCTGAATCCATCAGCTTTAACATTTCTTTCTAAAGCCCACAGACTCCACTGACAGAATTAGTCATCTTACCTTGAATTTGAAGATATTTGTACAGAAACATGATCAACAACTCAGAAGATAAAAAAGCTCCCTCTGGTGATGGCTGCAGAGTTGGTCTTAAAGCCAGTCTCCTCCATTATAACCAATGGAACATGGGTCAAACTAGAAAATTAAAATACACATGGAATACATTCTTCTTAAATATGGTTTCTGTCTTTAAAATTTAGCTTTTCTATGTTATTTGATGTTAAAAAGAGGGAATATGATGCCATGATTGACAGCTCTGTTGACAAATGCAACGTTCTTTATCAGATTATCAGAGCAGAGGAGGAATGGTGAGGGAAACTGTAGCAAACACCAACACAAAAATCATTAAACTTCATAACCATGAGTGTCTGCCATAAACCAACACAAGAATCTGTTCTGCAGTGAGCTGCCTGGTGTCTTTAATCAGAAAGGCTGAAATCCAGTGTGAAGAGCAACATGCCTGCCTGCAGGCTCACCTGGCTCTTAAAGGGATTGAAAGCAGACACACTGGTTGGTTTGATTTGTGTTGCACCCAAGACACACCTTTGAATAATCAAGGGACTTGACCCTCATCTTCGCTCCCTGCGCCTCTCTAAGCATCTGGATTGAGCGCTGTTTAACTAGAAAAATACAGTCAGACAGGCTCTGATTCACTTTGTGACCATTTATTTCACACTGTGAAATAGGGCCCTCGGAGTGAACAGTTGAAACAACCTTGTTATTGACTACAACAAAAACATCGTGGAATAGAGGCTGTGTTCAGTTTCCTGAAATGTGAGGGGAGGGTCATAGTATTTGTTAAATATTAAATCTGCTTCATATTTCAGGTATTACAGTTGCCCAAAACCTACATCATGTTTGGCTCAGACACAAAGACCATTGGAGAAATGTTGCAACCAAACATAGCAATCCATGCAGCTATTACATTTCCTCCAACGTGGATCTGGCAAAGGACAACAATTCTGTTTAAATGTATTTTATGTGACATTTGGAACCATCAATGTCCAAAACTGCCGGAGGTAGATTTGAATAGAGGTTTATTGGTGCATATTAACAATATAAGCAAACACTGTGTTGTGTGTATGATGGTTTTTGTATTGTGTCTCTGCCAACAGCCTCAAACAAAGTATTAGCAGAGCATTCAATATTTGTGCAATAAATTGGAAAATACAGACCATTCCCCAATCATCATAACCAAGCCTACGCTCCTTCCCATCACACACTTATCAATCAATAGTTAATACCTTCCTTTATATCTCCACCGTCCTTTGAGTTCTGTGACTTTTTTACATTCAATTAGCATGACCCTCAAAAGAAAATGTCTGTCTGAGCTGTGTCTGAGCTCGCTTCCATCCTCTCTGAATGCCATTTCCACCCATGGAAGAGGTGACACAATGAACAGCCCCAGGTATTTTTTCATCCCTCCTGAATGAGGGGGAGGAGGAGATGGAGGGTGTGAGTATATGTGTGTGTGTGTGTGTGTGAGAGGTAGAGATGGGGCTGTGGAGGGGTTGCAGTATCCCCAGGGGAGGGCAGCACAAATCCAAGGGAACAAAAACGCATCCATATTTGGCAGGGCTTTTGTCTCCCCTGACAGCTGAGTGTACCGAGGGGGGCCGCAGTAATGAATTGGATTAAATGTGAAAGTAAGAAAGCATGGCTCCTCAAAGGCCAGGATATGGAGGGAGGAGGTTCAGAAAAGGGGGTTTTGGTGGGAGGTATGCTAATGTGTGTACAGTTTAAACGCTGGATTAGATCAAAGATGCATGTTCAAAAAGTTGGCGGATTACCACTTTAAAAAGTAATTATAATTTTTTTTAGGTTGTAAATATTCAGCATGTGCAACTGAGGCCACTCAGCTAAGTGTTCCCCCCGTATTCATATTAATAAACACTTGATTTATAGCATCTTTCATGTAAGAGAGGTAGTCTGAGGTGCTTTAAAATAAATTAAAGAAAAGGAGAATAAAAACAGACAAATTAAAACAAGTGCAAACACTGCCGGTAAAAACAAGTGATGCATTTGGAATAGCAAACAACAGAGGCACCACAAGTTAAGAACAGAAATAGAACATATGAAAAAGGTAGGGACACAAATGAATGCATCTAAACAGTGAAATATCTACATGAGAGAAAAATGAAGGGATGTTGATTAAATATGTTTCTCTGCTTGCATCTGCTACAAGCTAGAGCAGAGACATAGCTTGATGTGGGGCTGTCACAGTGAACCGGCAGTGTTGCCAACTCCTCAGTGAGGAATGTAGCTGTTGGTTGTTCTGAATGTCCCTAGAAGTCGAAAAAAATGACGTCATTATTTAATTTGCATAATTTAAATTGTAATGGACGCTTCAGGAGAGACGTGCAACGTTGAGGGAGAGACAAAAAGAGGTTAAAAAATCACCCTAAATATGTTAGAACTACACTTAGGAGCCTACAACAAATCAAAATAAATCATTACATTTTTCAATGATAACATTTTCAAGATGTTCATTGTATACATTCTATCATTCATTCATTCATTCATATCATTAACAATCTAAATGGACCAAAAAGAGACGGGATCACCCAGCGGTGTCTTCGTATATGTGTGATACATTTTCAGTCTGAATGTTGGGGATGAACACCTCCTGCTCTGAATGCAGTTAGGAGGGACTCACAGCAGCATCCACTGCTCATTCAGTAGAGTAAGAACGATACATGCTTTCAAGTCAGTCTCCAAAGGTCTCCATTTAGCTACAGAAAAAGTTGCTAGATTTGTCACTAGTCGCTTTTCAAAAAGAGTAGCTAGAAGGGTCTGAAAACTCACTATATATAGCGACAAAGTCATAAGAAATATTAAAATTGTGCAAAAGTAAGCATACAGCAAATATTGTGCAACTAACTGGTTCATAGTAGGAGGCAGTAGTAGTTATGTGCGCTGGTTGTCACCTGCTGTAAGAGGGAAGATGAAGATGAAGAAGAAGCAGCAGAAGAAGAAGACTCAGAAACCAGCTAGCTAGCTTGCCTTTACCGCTGTGTGGGACTTCTTCTGCAGTGCAAATCATGTTGGAAGAGACAAAAAGTGAGATACTCTTTACACCCACAAAACATTTCCTCACAAGGTTTGGGAGTTTTTGTATTTCATAAGAATGACAGGGATGTTTTTGGACGTGTAACATAGAATCACACACAGAAGAAGACGTGAGTTTATGTCTAATCAGACGTTTCCGTCACAGAGCTGGTGACGCAGATAAAACACAAGTTTAAACACCATTAGACATGGTTGATAACGTGTAGGTAAGTCAACTGTGTTTGAAATGGGAAACTTGGGAACCAGGAAGAGTAGCTGATGCATTAGTGACAGCTAATGGGGATCTGAATAAAGGAATAATGGACCAAGAAATGACAGCTTTTACATTGCAGATGTAAACGTAAGACAGGGAAGGAAGTCTTGGCTGGAGGTTGTTGTCTTCTGTCTTTGCTGTCAGACAATGATAGATGATAGTCAGATTAGTTGTACATAAAAAGATGGATGACATAAGGGTTCATCAAAGTGGAGTGAAGGCATATGAAGCGCCCCCTGGTGGCTGTCTGCAGTGTACGTCATAAAGCCTGGCTCCTCTATGCTAACAGATGGGTAATAAGCCAAACTTTAAAATCAAACTACATGACAAATAAGTCTTTTATAAATATGGTTTCTGTTTTATGATTTTGCCTAATTAGTTCATTTTTCTGAGAGGTTTAGTTTGAATTAGTTATTTGATGCTACAGCGAGGGGACTCATTTACAGCCCTGTTGACAAATTCTTGTTTTGATTTCTGTTTTCACTGAGAACACATTCTGTTCTTTTCCTGTCCTAACATGATCTGAAATTACAATAAAGGTCCTTGAATCTTGAGTTCCCTCATTTTTATGTCTTTTAAATGAGCTTGTGGGAAACCATTGCCCTCGAGTGCTCTCCTTGTTTTCTGTAATATAAGAACACGTGAAAAAATAAAAGAAATTCCCTAGCTGCCTAATGAGAAAAAATGAGCCCTGCTCTGCTGTAAATCAAATATATATGAAGTGTGCAAATCAGGAGACGCACACAGCCTGTAAGCAGATTAAAACACCTGGAACCAAACAGCACAAAGCTAATTGAATCAGCCATCTTGCTCATTCTATATTCCATTACTCTCCACTCTTTCAACATGACCTTAAACCTCAGTGGATTCCTTTTATTGCTGCACTTTAGTGTATAAATCTCCCAAAGAGAGAACAGCAGTAGTTTTGATTTGCATTTTATTAAGCTTCAGATTGCGTTGGGATAATGATGAGATGTGGGGGCCAGTGTTAATGCTCTTAATGTTGACCACCACTGTTCACCCTCTGTCTGCACACTGTAGCCTCTGCTGGATATTCTGCATGTAATTACGTTCAGATATCCATAACTCTGTAAAGGACAAGGCAGGGTGACCCCGCTGTGCACAGCTGACAAGGGAAGAACATAAAGATATGAATAAAACAGATTTGCGTTGGAGAGTATAGTCCAACTAAAGGTGACCTGCTGAGGAGCATAAAAATATTTGCCTGCACATTTCACTTCTATGATAACGTGGAAATGTTAATCTCCTCACTCAGCCTTGCAAAAGCGTACATCCGAATTACAACCTCAAATCAGATGAGCCTTAAACTTTAGTAAAGAACTGGTCCCAAATTTTACCCTGATCAGCTATTTCTATTGAGATGAGTTTTTCGCCTATGGATTGTTGGATGAAAGATGCCCTTTTTTAAAAGTCAAGATGCCACAAGTGCTTGGTGTGTGAGGACAGCAATGCAAGTTACAGAATAACCAGATATTATCAACACAGAAAATAAACAACAACAACAAATCCATCCAGTCTTGTCAGGAGGCTTCAACAGGATTCTGGGTCTGACCAAGTTTTCTGCCTATTATAAGCGAGGCTTTCCTCCCCACTGTTACCAAGTGCTTGCCTGCCACAGGTGGATGAATGCTGAGTCTATTTACAGAATATAAAAGTGTACATTCCAAGCCTGCTCTTTTTGTGAAGTGTCTTAGAATAACTTTGTGCTGCAAAAATAACAACTGATGAACAGTTTGACTGGAAGAAAAAGGAAAAACAGATGGAGAGGAGAATATTTAGCAAGTTAAAAACCCTGGATGACTGTCTCTAGTTGTGATGTGATTTTCAAGACAATTATAATCTATAGACTGATGTAATATGAATGAAACTGACATCGCTACAATTTCATAGTGTCTGCAGGCATCACCAACTTGTCTGCATGGGTTCCTCTAATAACATAAGTGTCAATAGCTATGCCAAAACATTAGTTCAATTTTATTTGTGTATCGTTTTAAATCTTTCTTCAGGGCTGTTGTTGATTTGCTGCTTCTTTTCCTGGGGGTAAGGAATAAGAACATTTAAATGACTAATAATGAAGAGCGTTGCAATTCCATTATCCCAAATGTCAAGAAGAGGGAAATGTTCATAGACAGTGAGACGTCTAAAAAACTGCAGCAATAAAGAAAATGATAACAATGGACGAGTAAGGGATACTGGGAAATTGAACACTGATTCTATTTCTCAGAACTACCTGCTAACCATACATTGTCCCGCTTATTACCCGGCTACTAACTTAAGATACAGACACATTTTCAAAAAAGCATGGTCAAAAGACTGAAAAAATAGTCCCAGTGATTCCATGCAAGTTAGCTTTCCACTGCGATGGATTCTTATCTGCCTTATCTAACCCTGCTGCTATCATCACCACAGCTCATAGTTTAAGTTTCTTTGTAGTGTCATGTCTTAACAGCCTGTGATGTGCATATGCAGAATGAACTTCGTGACACTGGCTTGCTTGTATCGTAATATGTTTAATTACAACAAACAGCATCAGCATCAGTAAAGACGACTGGGCCGGATGAAGCCGCCTGTCCTCTGTCTCCAAAGGCCGTCTTATAAAGGGTGTAGGTGTTGTCACAACGCACACATATATGGACATCTCAATACCAGTACAACAATGTTATTTTGGACTCCAACTCTGAAGACCTTAAAATGACAACAGTCAAGTGAGCATTGGTCAAAGATGCTAACTGTCACAGTCAATCACAATTATGGCGAGATGCTCTTTTCTTAGAAATTCCTGAAGCCCCCTGGAGCAATTCTACAAATTCTTGAAACCTCCTGAAGTTATTTTAAACAACACAGACTAACAACATGTACTTAATCTTATGTGGTTAAATATCAGATACTTCAGTAGCAACCAGTAACTCAAATTTGCACTCACCGGCTCCACTGCCGTTCAAGGGGTTTTGACCAATCAGAATCAAGCATCATACAGAACTGGAAGATCAGTAAGAAAGCGGGGTAACAATGGATAATAATAAGTGTCCATGTATACTCAGATGATGCAGCTTTCCAACACGTGAGAAATCATTGTCATCAGTGTGTCGCCTTGTGAGTGACGCATGACAGGGTGTTTGTATTAAGACACATTAGAGTTTCTCTGATCCAGTTTTTATGAATAGGTTTCAGTTCTTTTTAAAAACCTTGATACAGTCTGATCTACAAACGAGAGTGTCAGCCCAATAAGGCTGTGTTCTCTTCATATTTAGGCTAAAACTCAAATGTTCCAGCATTTTCTCCTTAAGGTAAAATTCCACATCCCTGTTAGTCAGCGTTCCTTTTTCACAATTCATCCTGCATTTTTGTCAACAATACCCTGATCAGCAGAATGTGTCTACCTCCCTGCAGCAACTACTGTGATGCGTCATCCTTTGTGCCAAAGTTTTAGCCCCTTCAGGCTTGAAATCTGGGCTGTTAGAAGTTAATAGTCATACAGACTAGTAAAATGTGATCAGCCTGAAGTCATATCAGTTACATGGATTAGAGTTTTACAGAACAAAATAGCACCCAAACATCCCCTGAACTCAAAACACATGCAGAGTAAACCGCCTCTCTGCTCCATATGCTCACTGTGTTTAAACACTCGTATGTTAGCGCATTAGTTTCGTAAGGTTTTGTAGAATTTATGAGACCACAACATGCTTTTGAGGTGGTTATTTCCTGCAACAAAAATCCATTCCTCTCTGTGCGTGTGTCTGATGATTGACAGCAAGGGAACAATGCCCTAATGCAGCACTCCTGAAAACGCTCCACTCATTCATAATCAAATAACAACACAACAGAAACTTTGACCAAACCAAATTACAGCTTAATGTTTCCTGTGATGAATCATCTGGCTGTGTAGAAACTGTTTCTCATGCAGTGCAGGAGTGAATGGCAGCTAACAGCCGGTTCCGAAGAGAGGAAACTGCTAAGTTACAACCTCAGTGATTGGCACAAAGCTGCAAAAACACTGGTGTTTCAGTTAAACGCTATCCATCATGCTGTCAGTCAAATGTTACAAACTCCAATGTTCCTAGAAACGTCCAAGTAGATATTTCTCTCTGAGTGGAAAGAAAGCTCAGACTCTCAGATGGTTGCTGGGAAAATTGACACTAAGCAATCATATACAAGAGACATTAAGAGAAAGGGTAATAGTGGTCAAACAATACACCACTATAGACATGTTATTAAAGGGGATTTTCAAAAGCTGGCCACTGTTAGTTCATCCCTGCCTCAGTGACATCTTCCTTATTAATGCACATGTTGCTTTAGAGAGACGGCACTCATTTGCTGTTAGATATCCCTTGTTAAGAGAATATCAACATTGTTCATTTTAAGCTTTTAGACAAACAACAAATTTCAAACACTTAGTAACCTTCAGTTTATTGGCTGAAATCGCACCAG
Organism: Notolabrus celidotus; assembly: GCF_009762535.1. NCBI lineage: Eukaryota > Metazoa > Chordata > Actinopteri > Labriformes > Labridae > Notolabrus > Notolabrus celidotus. The sequence goes on from NC_048279.1 coordinate 31,265,040, forward strand.
GAGGCCCTCTTTCCCCCTAAAAATCACATTACCCAACACACTGCAGGCCCGTGTTTACCAGCACAGCCAGTCAGTAAAGCTTTATTCTCAAGGGGACAAAGCAGGGAGGATGATGTGACATTGATGGAAGTGCTTGTTTGCTTCCTCCTTTGGGCACAGGATTGTCTATACCAGAATTACATCACTGGTAGATAACACCTGGTGCAGCTTTAACATTGCTATTGTTATCATCCATTGCTTGGAGGCTGCAGGGAAAGAGAATATAAAACTCGCTTAGTGTATCTGTTTGTTACAGAAAACAGCTCTTTGTTCAGTTCAGTGGGAGTTATACCAGAAATTACGCACTCGTGGCCTCCCTTGACACAGTTAAACTACATTGGAATTGCATGATATTGCCCTCAGGCTGTGGCGCTTTTGAGAGCCCCGAGGGGGGCACCTCTCCTCTGTGAATTTTAAAGGTCACGGCGGTTTCACTCTCTCTCTGTCGCCACAGAGAAAAAGCACATGAGCTGACAGCCTATTGAGAATATTGTTTCTATCACTGGGCCCCTATAGCGCATTTCCAACGCTGCCCTTGGAAATGCGTTGAAAGGCAGCTCACAGCATGGCAAAACACACAACACACTCTTGTTGATGCCCTTGGTGCCTCTCAATATGCAAACCAGAGATAATGGCATTCACTGCACAGTTGGTACTGACTTCCTCGGCCATCTTTTGAATGGGTACACTGCCTAACACTGCGCTTTGTGTTACTCTCTCTTGGTAAACAATGCGAGCTGCATTGACGCTGAAGGTAACACGAATAATATCTCGACTCCAGCAACCGCAGGAGGATGAGCCAGCCTTCTTAAGCAATTTCATTATGTATTTTTCAACATGCAGCAGAACAGGGGCACACAGGACACAGCTCTGATAGACTGAAGTTGTCCTGCTGCAGATAACAAGCTGCTCTCAGCCCTCGCTGTATCTCAGCAGAGGAAACATGATATCTCTTCAGTTTGTTGACAGTCAGGTGAAGTGATCATTTACTGCAAGCCAGCCAAACAGATGGTGTCACAACTGGGAAATACTGTTGCACAGCAGTGAAATCTGCCTCCTGGTTTTGTTTGTTTTCATTTACCTGAATCAACTAAGCAGTAAGCAGAGCAAACGGGGAGTGGAAATGGTGGGACAGATGGTTTAATCCATGGAGATAGATACTGTTTTGTAGGCTGTTAGGTAAATGTGGAGGAAATCATTAGCTGTGCTGCAATTCAGGGGTTGCATCCGTCAAACGTAGCCTGCATAGACAGCTCAGGCCAAATGGTCTGGTCTACTGAAGATTCCTGTTTTCATCACCTCCCTAAACATCGTGTCACATAGCTTTGCCTCTGTCACTCAGCAATAGCTAGCTAGCTGGGGATTGATTATCATTCTGAAGACAATTTTAAGTTACTTACTTTTTTTTTCACTTAATGCTATTTGATATTTGCTTTATGCTATTTAATTGAGTTGAAACTAGATACTAATACTTATATATATATAATAAAACTGTATTACTTGGCGGCTCAAGAGTCTTCCATTGCTAGAATTGGCATGCAAAGAAGAGTAAAGGTATTTTGGGCTGCAAAGTGGGACGCATTTGTCAGTATTCAAAGTCTTTAAAGTAGGACAGTCAGCTACTTTAAATGCACCCTTCAATATATGCAGTGCATGACTTAGATCACAGTTACTGTGCACAGTATTGGGTTCTACTGTAATCTTGGTTTTACTTTAGGGTTTCAACTACAATTGTACACTTTCTCTTGTATTTATCAACTGAGTCTTGCATAGTTTACCAAATAATCTAAATCACATTAATTTACTGACTGTTGCACAAAGCTAATAACTTAAAGCTAGGGTTGGTAGTCTCGGAAAACCAGCATGAATTTGAATGTAGCTTTTCCTCATGACTCCGTCTAACCCCTCCCCTCCTCCCTCGGAGCTCCTCCAAAACGACGCCCCCCCCCCGCTCAAATGCACGAGCGCTGCTGATTCTCGACCATATGATGGTGACTGATTCAAAACCGGTCCTCACCAAAACATTATCATAGTGAAAGTTAAAAACACAAACAAACATGGCTGCTGTTAGCACTCACAACTGTCATGCTAGCATTATCCAGTTGTACTGGTGACACGATATCAGGAGAAAAGTTATAACACATATAATACTGTAACAACTCTACTGTTTGTTAAACGTGTTCAGTGTAGATGTTCTTAATTCCTACAGTTTTGACAGTCAGTGAAGGCATCAGGAGAGGTGTAGATTGTGCGAGTGGGAGAGACCAGAGGAGAAGTTCTTCATTCATTCAAACATTGATTGTTGTTTTGTTGGTTGGCGTGATCACGGCCAACAGTGACCGGTTATTAAAGCTCTACGTGTTCACGAATCGGCTCGTCATCACTACAGCGTCCAGACGGATGTTACAATAAATATATATTTTCTGTAGGACTTACTGAACGTCATTAATTATTCTGCTTGTTGGTGAGAGCTTTTTAGACTCTGATCCGGACTACAGTCCTGAGCAAAGCACCTCATCAGGTCAGAGGGGACAGGCCCGAGGACGAGCGCGAGGGGCAGTCAATTGAGTCAGGGGAAGTAGAGGCAGGAGACGGGGACTCGGAGGAGTGCACGCCGGGGAAATGTACGCGCAGGAGGAGGGCAGAACGGCTGGACGGGATTTGATTGGTTTAAAATTTGGGGAGCCAAAAAACGGTGATTGATTGGTGTTTTCCCAGGTTTACTCCGGCTGTAGATAAAGATCATTTTAACCAGTATGACAAAAAGTGTATCTAAATCTGATTACCAACCCCAGCTTTAATGTATGCATGGCTGAGCATTTTGCTACATCAACTACTCCCAATCCAGTTTATTTTTGGAGAATGGGTTGATTTTCATCTGGTTAAAATTGAGTTTTTTAAGCTTTCTATATGTGATACTAATATTCCAGTGCCTGTGGAGTATCTATCTAATCAAATTAGCTTACTTCAGCTAGGCATAAGGGACAAATTAACAAGCCCTGCTCATCCCAGAGCTTGAAGTAAAGCAACCCTTGGCTTCCAGAGTATTTTATATGTTTTTAAATGATCTATTCATAAGCTTAAGAAGTGTTGTTTTTCTAATTTTGGTGAAAATCTGTGGTTATCCCCAGCTCCCTTTTTTGCTCAGTCATGCTTGTGTAAGCTAATGGATGGAATATCTGAAAGTGGTATTAAAGTTCTGATCTAACTCTCCACAAAAAGCCAACAAACATATTTTCTTTAAATATTCAACCAGCCTATTCCCCACAGAACACACGCCTGGTACTAAACCCCACTGCCTTTTACTTGGGTTAACAGTCCCTCACAAAGAAAGCTACCGTTTAACACATCTAATGACTCTATTTTAATACAAGTGCCCCCCTCTGGCAAGGCTCAGCATTTTGGAGTGGTACCTGTGGTGGCCCTTCATATTTCAAGGGGGCCAGTACAACCCCTGACTCCTCTGGACACGCCCTAGCTGATAATAGCTGCTTGTTAGTGAGTCAGATTTGTGACTGCTGTAATATTGAAGTGTTTCTCGATGCACTGGTCGACCAAGTTTTTATAATGACAGTGGGGGCAGTAGATTTTTCACTAACCTGTTGACAATCCGGCAAAATTAAGCCTTCTTGTTCATCATGATAAAAAATAAATCATCAAGGTCATGGGTTGGGTCACAATCCTCCTTAATGAAATATAAACAGCACAAAGCAGGGAGAAAAACCAGGTCTTGAGTTGTCTATGCATGATGCCATATACAGTAGCAGCAGTCCTGGAAAAGAAAAGTTGTTTTCTTCAGCAGTTTAAAGTGAAGTTTTTGTTTTGCCTCAAACTTGGGTATAGAGGGAGCACATAAACACTTCACTGAGTGACTGACATGTTTGAGATAAGTTTTAAATAAACATTTGAAAGACCATTGGGGAATAAATGCTGTACAACTCACTTGTCAGTAAAAATATGAATAATTTACATGCATTCGTGATAAATGTAATAAATGCTGACATTGTTATATAAAAGCTGATTGTTCCACAGCACAGGCTGGTAAAGTAATTCAAAGTTACAGGGGATGGGGGGAAAAAAGTCCTTTGCTTTGAATTAGTACACAGTGTATTTATGCATAGCAAATCAAAAGACGCTGTATAACTAATTTAAAGAGATATTAAGTATTCATTGACTGTTTATGCACATGAAACCTTTCTAGTTGTTTAAAAAAATTCATTACAGTGTTGTGTTTTAAAGCCTTCATTAACTGTTAAAGCACCAGTCACGGCTCAGCCTCAGGGGGCAGTTTTCACTTTTCATATGCATGAATAAACACTTTGAACAAGTCTTTATTTATGTTAAAACAACCTTTTTACTGCATTACAAAGCTTTTCTATACTGCTGAGAACTACTCAGTGGAGCGAGAAACTTTTACCCACAGGCAGTGTTGCATGTGGCACTTATTCTATAAGATAGATATTACGCTGCTATCACAATGTGCTGAATGTCAGACAAAAGATATAAGTAGTGTTTAAAATTCTAGCTGTTGTTCTTGCAGGCAGGTTGACTAAGCTCTGTTGTATTTGCAGCAGCAGCAGCAGCCTGCAGGAATAGCTCCACTGGGATTGAGAGACACGCACATGCATACGCTCGGCTACTTAAGCAACCGATGATACTTGTTGGAGAAAAGTCAGTATGCTGTTTCTTTCAGGTTGCACACACTCAAGATTTACCTCTCAACCCTGTTTTCAATGAACGAGGGGCTCTAACAGAGAGGAATAAATTACCTCACCCACAATAAGAAGTCTTATTTGCAAGATGTTTGGTTTTACATATGGATATACATGATCTGTTTACTAAAATACAAAGTGTTTTTAGGAGTAGGTTGTGTTAAACTGTTGTCTAGAAAACACTTTTCAGTACTTTGGTGAAACATTTAGTAAACATGACTGTGCTGCATGCATTTGTCTAATGGCATGCCATATAACTTCCAGGATACTTCAGTGCTAACAGCCCCATGTGTACATGAAAAAAAGTCCTGCCTCAGTGTTATTTTATTTACAAAATAATAACACCACAACATTTTTATTTTAATACATGTGGTGTGGTGTTCACTTTAAATTTAAGATACAGCACTGAACTAAATATACATACAGGGTGTGGGTGAAGCAAGACCACAGGGACAACTTCTACTGTGCATGCCCGCCATGACCACAATTCAACTGAGCATCAACGTCTGTTATACTTTATGTGTCTCTAAAAACTATATCACTGACTCCACTAAACTGAACCATCAGTATTATTAAAGGCAAAGTGTATTATGTTGAATAATCCTCATTTACCCTCTGGAACTCTCTCCCCCCACACATCCGTGCTTCTGACTCACTCCTTTCATTTAAGAAACAGTTAAAAACTTACCTTTTCAAACAGGCATTCCCCACACATTAATTTTTCCACCTCTTCCCTTGTCGTCTGCTTGTCTTGTATGTCTTTATTTGTATTTATTTATTTATTTGTAAAGCGTCTTTGAGTTATTTAAAAGCGCTATATAAAACTTAGGTATTATTATTATTATGAAACTATAAATGGAGTTACCATTAATTAAAAATAATGCAACATATCTCTAACTGAGTGAAATAAAAAATCTACAAACTAAAACTTGACAGGTCTCATCTTCCATTATCTAATCTGACTTTGTGGCTTTTTTACTTGAAACAGATGCATCAACATGACCAAATGTAACATGCACAAATACATGACCCCGTCCATGAACTTGGACTTGAAGTGGAGGGTTCTTCCTCACTGGAAGGGATATTATTTTGCATAACTACCTGCTCACTATACATTATCCTCATTATTACCCGACTACCAACTAAAGATGCAAAGAGAGTTTTTTTTTTTTAAAGTTATATTTTTGACCTTTTTGCCTTTATTTGATACGACAGCTGAAGAGAGACAGGAAATGGGGGGAGTAGAGAAAGGAGGAAGACATGCAGGAAATAGTCGACCGACCGGGAATCGAGCCGGCGACCCCTGCGACGAGGACTGTAGCCTCTGTATGTGGGGCGCTTAGACCGCTAGGCCACCAGCACCCCAACTGACATTGAGTTTTGATTCAAAGATAATTGAAATGTTTTGAAATTATTTGTTTCTGCAGCTAAAAAAAAAAAGACATTTGGATTCAATAGTTGGCAGCTGTGTTTATATCAGCCTACTATTGGTGTCGACCTGCCCCCCATCCAGGACTTGTACCGGTCCCGGGCCAGGAAACGGGCAGGTAGCATCACTGCTGACCCCTTACACCCTGGACACAAATTCTTTAAACTCCTCCCCTCCGGCAGGCGCTACAGATCACTGTGCACCAAAACAACCCGCCATAAGAACAGTTTCTTCCCCCAGGCTGTCACTCTGATGAACACTAAACCATAACAGTGTCACACCTGTCAGATAAATACTCTCTGTAAATATACATGTAGATACACAATGCAACAATTCTCAAAGCAGAATTCCATATTTCTATTTTTTGTACTATTTAACTGCTATTTTATAATGTAAAACTACCTCTGCAACTCACCACTGCACTTTATCATATTATTTTAGCCTGTACATATTAGTCATGCCTATTTGTTGTTTCTTTGTATTTATAGCTAAGGTTATTGTTATTATATTTTTATTTTATTTTTATTGTAGTTCTTATTCTTATTCCTATTCTGCCTTGTACAATGAGAGCACAGTTTACTAAAGTCAAATTCCTTGTGTGTTCAAGCATACTTGGCGAATAAAGCTGATTCTGATTCTGATTCTGATTCTACTAACAGGTCTATTAGTGTTTTTATGTTGGTATATGTTACAGGTGTAGAACCTAACAGCAGCACCTGTATGAGGTCTCTTCCCCATAACTACATTGGCATTTTCTTCTCCCTGAGCCAGCCCTGTAACACTGTTTGTGTCGGTTTTCTTCAATTTCATCAATGTCTCTTTCACTCAGCTCCCTGCTGAGCTCATTTCAACATGTTTCTGTGCAGTTTTCTTCCTCTCTTCTTCTTTTCTCTGCTGATAACCGGTCAGCCTTTAATCATGGATCTAAAGTTTTGTGCTCTCCCAATAAACTGAAACATCCTCCATGTTGTCCACTGATGCTATAAGAAACAAATGCTTTGAGGTGAAATCTTGAACTTAAAAACACGTGGGGCGGCTCCTTTCTGCAGATTGATTTGATATGACGAGTGTGATCTGGTTAAACATGGTGTTACTCTTTCTATTCTGATTCTACTGATGTTAAGGGGTGACTGGTCAAGAGGTTGGATAATAACAGTAGAGGCAACAACAGCTTTGATCCCACTCTGCTTCATGACTCCATCCAACTACAACTTTTTATCAAGCTGACTGAGAAACCCTGTGCAGCAGAAATCACACACTCTGCCTTAACGACTAATATTAATCACAGCAGTAAATCTGTTAAGTGACTTTTAATATATAAACAGAAACTGAACAGACTAAACACTGACCTGTTTTGAAAGTACAATTTATAGTCAATGCTCATGTATACAGGGTAATCTGTTCACCCTACAGCTGATTAAAAACATCCAGTCCTGCTCAGGAGGCTCCTAAACAATGCCAGTCACCCTCTGCAGCTTTAAGTGAAGCTTTGTCCTTATTGCAGAGTTGAGGTGGGGAAATGTATCTTGCTGATCCTGTTTGTAATACCCTACCTTGATAAATAATGATTAAATAAAGTAAAATAAAGTGCTGGACCATTTCCAATCAAGCCAAAAGCAGTTCTTGCTTTACATCTCAGATTCCAGGCATGTCTCATTCTGCTGTAGATAAAGCTGACGAGACTACATGTTCACATTTATGAATCTTTCGTAGCTACAGGGTGGAGACGTTCTCGGTTAAAGATTCATATTGACTGACACAGGCTAAATAGCTGCTGCCTAAATCTGGCTCTCCCAGGCTGATTGTTGACTGCAGTTTCATTTAAATATTTATCATATGCATATTGGACCCCTAAGGGCAGTATTTGAAATTACAACAGTCGGACCGTTAATTGCCAAAAATGCCACCCAAGCTTTGGGATCTAGATGTACTGTTTTATTATTAATGAGGCAGAGAGTGCAGTTTGACATTTATGTTTGGCCTGCAGATGCAAATGAGTCTGGCTATAAGTCCAAAGAATGAAAGCACAGGCAGCGGTGATGTGATTTGTGCTTAGAAAAACTGACTGCTGGTTTATAGAGGGGCGGATTCTTTCAGGTGTTGAAAAAATGTCATAAAGCAGATTTCAGTTTGCAACAGGAAAACACAATTTAACTCCAGAACTGAAAGGGTTTATTTTATAGTTTCATTTTTAAAACTTTATTTGGTTGAATTTAAATGTTTGTAGTTGATAACAAAACAGACTGGAATGATATTGATGCCTCTAGGATCCATAAGCAAACAAGACTTCAGAAAGGATTTGACTGTTAGTTTATCGTTACAGTCGGCTGCTGCCAAGATGTCAGACTAAGCTCTACAGCACCCTGAATGAAATTACCTTTGTTTACAATCAATAATCACACTAAGTGACATGTTTGACAGTAAAGAGACAAAAGGCAAATATATTTTGTTTAATTTTTAGTTATAAGATAAGCAAAGATATAAGAGACCCTGATTTGACCACAGGGGGCGCCAAAAGCAACATAAACGTTTCTCACAGGTTAAAATGGACCTTTCCTTGAAAAGGAGAATAAAGTAAAAATAGTTGAAATATTTTTAAACATTCATCAATTTTACTTCTATTTTAATTTTCAGTGTAATCTTTAATGCAGATTTTAATGTTTTTGTTTTAATTTTTTCAATTAGTCCAGTCTTACTTTTGATTTTCTAAGTTTAAGTGTTAGCTTGAATTTTTCTCTATTATTGGATACTGTCAGAGGAGAGACCTTAAAAAGAACAGAATAAGAGTCCTCTGCTTAAACCTTCAAACATCAAACCCTTTAAAAAAGTATTCAAATTCTTAAAATGAACAACCAGAACCCTCCACAAAGACATACCAAAGAGGATGTGTCTCGGTCAGTGTGCTTTGTGTGATTTGACAACTTCAGGATCATGTTTCCCAAACAAGAACCAGCCAGCAAGCTTCCTGTTTTTATGCCCCACAAGTGTGGAACTCTCTGCTGCTGGATATCAAGAAGTTGAGCTCCATGGGTGTTTTTAAAACAAAAGTAAAGACCTTTTGGGTCTTAGTAATCTTTTAGCTTGGTCTACATTTTAATCAATGTTTCAATATTTTTTTCTCTCTGGCATTTATTTGGTCTTTCTCAACTTTTACTGTTTCTAATTATTCTTAAATATCTTATCCTTTCCACTGTATTGACCGTACTGACTGTATTCTTTATTATTTTCTTTCATCTTTCTTATTTTAGTCTTTTATATTTACGTCCATTGCTGCTAACTCTCCATATGTCTGCTCTATGTGGAGCACTTTGGGCTGCATGCATGTGTGAAGGTGTGAAAAGCATGAAAGGTGCTATACAAAAAAAGCTGCATAGGATTGAGTTAGAGATCTTAGGTGGGAAATAACTTCACAAAGATGAAGACTGAATGCATTTTATTCAATTTCATTTTTATTTGACTTTAGTTTAGTTTATTTCAGTCAATCAAAGTTTTTTTTAATAGTCTAGATTGAATCCTTTTGTTAGTTTTTGTTAATAACAATAACCTTGATACTGAATTGTCTTAAAATATAAAGCCTACAAGCAGGGATGCCATACAATGAAGAAAGGTGAAGACAATCCAGCGGGCCATGACTGACGGGGAGCATAAAAATATTAAACATTTGAGGTGGGGCTCAATGTGGGGCCCAGAATCCCTGGCAGCACCACTGCCAACAAGTCCTGAATCCATACATAATGCAAATTGCAACATCTATAGATATACACAAGTTAACAACCCTAACTCTTCTGCATGTATCCTCAGAGTAATACTGATGACTTCAAAACACTTTTCCGACATGATTAATCATCCAGCGTTCTTCTCTTTTGCCTTTCAACACGGGACACACCACTCATCTGAGTTTCCCCCGAATTCAGACATCAATAGACATCCTAATCCATTCAGACTCAAACCGAGTCTAATGCCCCTGCAGGTAATGTCCAAAATGATGAAATATGGCACAGGCTCAGGGCTTAAAAGGCCGTTTCTAATGCAGCCTCTAATGGGCTTTCCATATGTTGTTAGCGTCTGCCACCTGAATTCCATCAGGCCAGCTAAGTCGGGGGAAGCCGGCCCCTCACGTAAACATCTGCCATTAGAGTTTACGCTGCAGAGTGCACGATTCAAGTCCACTGACAAGATAACTTGTAAAAGCTTGGCGAGGGGTCAAAGGTTACAGATATCAGATGAGGTGTATTCCCCCAGTGAACTTTCCTGTAAAGATATATAAATCACCTGGAAAGCTGCCGCTGCCCATTTGTATCTGTCCTTCTCTCTGCCTTCTCTTTTTTTTTTCTTTACAAGCCTGAGAGATTCTCAGAGATAAATCCTCCACTGTAACTCCCTGAACTTTGCAGCTTACTGGAGGGAGGAAATGAGGACAGGGGGGTTGCTGGCATAGTGACATTGATAAAGCACTCCACCAAAACCTTTGACCACCATAATTTAGAAGAGATTGATTATCTAATTAAAATCTGGCACAATAAGGAACTTCACATGTTTGAAGCGGCACTAACAAGATGCAACTGTCCAGTCATGCTTTTTCTGCACATTATGCAACCCCTTATCCATCGGAAAGGTTATGAACAAAAGATAAAAACATCATTTGGGTGAATTCCTGACAGCATGCTTTATTTCAGTGTAGTACAATTGATCTCTCTCTAGTCTACAATAACATTATGACCCTTTCCTGCTGTATCACTGATTCCTGGTCTTCACTTTAACTTGTGGAGCTTTTTTTTTTAGTTCAAATTTGCAGTGATTCATGGAGATGTTTCAAAGAAATGGCACTTCATAGAAGCAAGGACATTTTACTCAAAAAGAGGTCATCTAAGACAGCCTTGAAAGCAGGGAGCTCGAGTTTCATCTTATTCAGTAGCCAGTCCGGTCCCTCTCACATTCAGTCCACTGATTTCCATCCGGTCTGTCTGCTTTTCTCCCCGTTGGTCTCAGACATCTCATTCTCATCTCCTCCAGGGGAGAGTACCCCTCTGTGGTCTATCTCCTCCTGATACATCTTTCATACAAAGTTGTGATGTTACCTCATTTGAGCATGGTGTGCACAACGTTATATGTCAAAAAACTGTCTTTACTATGTCAAATTTGTCCCAGCAAATCAGGTTAAAACTTGTCTTGATGTTTGGAAGGCAGCGCCACAAAAGTGACTAAAAGCAATTGGCAAATCCTCTGAAAGATGCGACAGCTACAGAAACAAGCCTGTCATATCAGTATGTATATTCACGTTAAAATACAGGAAATGAAAGTAAAAGAAGATATGCACAATAGCCCAAACAACATAAACTTGTAAGTATTGCTGTTCAGGCATTTTAGCAACAAACCAATATGGCTGAAACGTTCTGAACTGGCTATTATTTCAGTATTAAATAAACCAGACAAGCGCTGTCAAACAATTACATTTCAAGGGTGATTAATAGCATTTTTAATCGCATGTTTAAAAATCCATTACTTTGCATTAGAGTCCATGTTAACTAATAAAGTAATTCTTACCAGTTTAACTATGTTTTGTGGAAAGGAAGAGAAAGCACACCATTAAAAAATCATTAATTGTAGACCTTGATGGCATCTCGATTAACACATTAACGCTGACAGCCTTACAATAGATATTAGTTCATGTGTTCAATAAGTGGTATATTTTACCATCTCCTGGGACTGCTTTTGGGCTCACATAAAAACAGACCGAGACACTTTGCAGGTCCCAACAGTATCAGGATCTATATTTCTGATTTGTAATTCTGTTTTGTTTCATTCTTTCTTCTCATTATTGTTTTATTTGTAATACATTGAAAAGTCAATAAAAACTTTAATGAAAAAATAAGTGGTACGTTTAGGTAAACATCTGTGTACTATGTTGAACCTCAAACCACATTATGGATGCTAGAACTAGCTACCTAGCTTAGTACTTAATGGCAACATCATATTTTACTTTACTCTGATTGGCTGAAGGTGGCTCTGTGATGCCATCCATTGTTTTCTGAAGAGGCCATTAGTGAATGAAGCCCAAAGATGGCAGAAATGCTGATTCAAAATTACTGTGGCCATTGTCTTGCCGCCTGCACAAACAGCTACAACTTGCTTGCAGGTTAGCCATGCCCCTATTTATGCCTCATAATGTGGAGATCTGAGCATTGACTTGATCACAATGGTTGATTTATAACAAAATCTGGTTGCCTATACAGTCGTGACCAAAAAATAAATTAAGTATGGGGACCCAAAGCATTTTTTGTACCTTAATATTGGCTCTACATGGGTTTCCTTTGCTTTTAGAGCCAGCCTCATGTGGACACTTGGTGGAATGCTGTTTTCTGCACTTGTTTTATTTTTAACACCACAGGTTGATGCTCAGTCAGGAGGCATTTTTGAAACTTCTTGATAGCACTCCTCCAGCAAGGCTCCAGACTATAATTGGCATATTGAAATTGGTCCACTAATTTTTGGACAATCTTGAGAAACAAACACAACATGAGTTAATTTGTTCACGCTACAAACAAATGCAAGTCGAGCTTGGGAGTGACAAGACATGCTCAAACTTCTAATTAAAGTCCAACAGATGCCGCATGCAAAGACTGAGTCCTGGAGTTAGAGTTCCAGAAAGTACTAATGTGACAGTTCTCTTTTCCTGTTTCTTACAGTGTCCTCTCCTTGAACACCATCTCCTTTATCTTAATAACAAAGCTGACACAGGCTGTAACATAATAAAGGCGATATCAGCTTTTCTTCTGCTGCAAAGGCAGTCTGTGCTGCAGCCTCTTGGTGTCCACACTCATGTCTGGCTGCAAAATGAGATTAAGAGTACTCCTCATCACTGTTCATGGTCCTAATGTCACGTTACACAGGTCATTAAGCTAGCAGGATAACGAATGATTAGTCAAGGGGCACATTTGATCTCCCCTTCACTCTATTGTTGGAACAAATTTGTGTCAACACAATGGTAAGAGGCTGCCCCATGTCAAGTCAGCCATTGAAAAACAGGATTTAAGGTCTATTGTGTTTCAGCACGCTTGATGTATGTGAGGGAATTTGGCTCAGATGCTCCTAATGACTCCCTGTGGTGAGTGCATGTGTGCACTTATCGATTTTCTGCTTGTCATTCTATGCATTTCCATAAAAGCTTTTAATGGAGGGATCTCTTACCACTGCTGACGCTCTGATTGTTTTATAGATTTGTTCTAATGTTCAATGAGAACAGAGAGTTAAAGCACATTGTGGAATAAGGATGTAATCCTATCAAAAGCACTTCTTATTGTGACTGTTAGCTACAACGTACATTACATCCTTTTTTATGAATCTACCTGCAGATTTGTATGAATGTATATCTTGCAGATGGAAACTTTGGGGATAGGTGACTTGTTTACAGGGACCCTGTTGGTTGTTTTTGTCTGTATGTTAATTTTTGTCCTAGTTTAGACTTTTTTCAGCTGGTCTTGTCATTCAATCTGAATACAAGCATACTCATTCTTCCATATAGATTAAATTAAAGGTGTTAAACAAATGTGCTAAACAGAATTCAGTAACATAATCAGATTATTTGAAGGGTTTTCCGAAGGATAGACTCAAAGCAGCCTGTGGGACAGGATACAAAGAAGGATGAGAAGAAAAGAATTTCTAACAGATCACAGCTGCCAATATTTTGTATTCAGATTACTGTAATCCCCTTTACATAGAATCTGTTATTCCTTAACCACTCACCTCTTTCTCTGGGAGCAATTAAAACGAGCTCTTGTAGCTCCGGTCCAACAGGAAGCATTAGCAGACTTATGACTTCAAAGGCCGAGCTCAAATATACCACAGTGAGACGTGTTTTCAACCATGACTCCTTCCCAGCCAACGGGATTTCTTTCCTTCTCTCTTTACATAATGCACAATATCAGTCTTAAGCGTTATCAAAGAACATGAGCGTGAACAGACAGGATTGTAACTCCTAACAGAGTCAACAGCTGAAAGCAACTTCTGCAGCAACAGCTCGCACAAAAGGAGAAAAGAAGGGATTTGAAGTCAGTCATTGGATCCTGAGCAGTTTGATTTGCTCACAGAACCTCCGGCAGTGTTTTCTCATACATGTGGCTGATATGTAATTTGGTGCAGCGATGGGCGAGAGCCCAGCAAGTCATGGATTGTGAATTTTACAAGCCTGCAGACATTTTTTCTTCTAAAGCCTTCGCAAGAAATGGCAATTCTGTAGACACAGACACACATTTTTTATTGACAGCTGTGGTCTAAACATGCATGACTACACACTGAAAGTAATAACATTGATACAATATTACATGCCTGTGTTAAACTATTCTGTGTCTGCATAAACTGTCAGATAGTAAAAATGTCAAAGCAGAACTCTTTCAATTTTGCAAGTTAAAGGCACCGTGAGGAGTTTTCATGTTGTGTTGATTCTGGTAACCCCTATGGACAAGATTTGAAGTGCTTTTCTGGGATGAAGACTACATTTCCCATGAGTACCGTCACTCATTGTTGAAAAGATGTGACTCTTGCCAAAGCATGCAAGAAGTAGTAGAAGTGAATGAATGAATATAGATGTTCTTTTAACACTACTTTTCTTAATTCAAGACAACTTTTCACAGGATGCATGTGATGAGGTAATGTCTTGATTTGTAGCTATGTTAGATTATTAACTTTAACGTGGCAATGACTGAACTTTGAAAACTCTGATTTAACCATTAGTTAGCTTATAGAAGGTGTAGTTTAACGTTACCCGTCACAAGACCGGTGTCATGATGTGAGCTTTAATGTCCCAATAAATGTCTGAATAACGTAAATCTGCACATGGTTTTACTCTTTAGTCCTCAAAGAGCAGTGAAGCATTCACACCACAGCATACACATGAAGTCCTGCCAACCATCCCTGGTTGTAGGGTTTCTCAATATAATACTTCAACAGAAAATGTACATCTATTTGCTAACTCTGCTCCGGTGTCAGCCATGAGGACAAAACATTATGTCAAAAGAAAATTGTCCAAAGAAAAAAAACTCCTCCTGCTTGCTAATGCACTTCTCACTGCCTAACTTTACCAGCAGAGCTCTTAAAATCATCATTCATGTCTACTTGGCTTTTTAAATTGAAAATGTGACCCCATCAGAGGCACTATCATGAAGAGGCATCAGTATAAGAGTGACACTGTTTCAGAATGAATCTAAAACTTCTCACAATGCCTTAAAAAAAAATTCTACAAAGTTTTCATTGGTAAATAAATTCTTCTTGAACTATTTTAATTTTAACACCTCTGTAGAGATTACCCTTAAACCTCCTTCTGAGCACACAAACAGCATACCATCTCTTCTGTTTACCAACTTCCAGACATAAAGTCATAGTGCAAGCGGAGCACAAAATTACCTTCTACCTCATGCTGGTAAATTTGGCTGTGATTGGTAAAATGTTCTCCTAACTCTAGTAGCCTGTCTGAAAGAAAGCCAGGTGTCATCTTTGTCAGTCCCTGTGCTTGAAATCACCTGTGGCTGGAGAAACACTGAATGTTATTTTTGTGCTTTGGCCTTCAAGTCCATTGTGGCCCTGGAAGAATAATGCACATTTTCTGCTCTGATGTTCTGCCTCAGTTTGCACTTCACAGAAGAGGACAAATGTGCCATTTCCTTTGTTGTGCACCGCCTCTCACTAGGTTGCCTCATTGCATGCTTACACGCCACTTGAGGCATGCTACCACTGAGTAGGCTAATTGCCTTCCCCCTCTCCACTCCCCCAAAATCCAGCCATGCCTGGATCATCCATTTGTCTTTGTGTAATGAAATCCCAAAGGGCTGCACAAGCTGCAAGCATCCCGTGGCAGGAGCTATTGAATACAGACGCAGGTTTCTGTTGCACTCTTATCGCTGTCCTCGTTAATCCAAGACCTCTTCCACTCTGTGGACCAGTTGCCACTAACGTAATAACCCTAAATCAATGAGACGAGCGCTGGGATTTCACTGTGAAAGGATGGAGTGGGGGAAAAAAAGCTGTAAACAAACTGAAAGAGGTGTGCTTGTATGGGCAGGCTGGTACAGTTCAGTTGTCAGTGTTTTTCTGCTTAGCTGCTTGCTAATTTGATGCTATTAATAGACTTTAGTGAGTAAGGAATGTACTTTTAAATGAGACTCACAGGCTCTTAGGCAAGAGGATTTTTTGCTGTGTGATTTAGCATCATATCTTTTAAGTTTAAACTCCTCTAGGATGCTCTTTAAACCTCATTTGACCTTGAGCACTTCCTGTAGCTCATGCCTTTTAGTGTGAAAACAATGGCAAGTTTAGTACTTAACATTTATAATAGTTTCTATAACAATGAGTGCTTAAGGGAGCAGTAGAAAGTTAGCTGGAAACAGTTGTTTATGAGCTGAAAGGAAAGCTCTCACTAACATTACCCTCAGCTGTAGGAAGCTTTGAAGGGCTAAATCATATGCTAGCTTGATTAGATGTTTTAAAAGCACACATGGCTGGATGATTAGAAAGCTAATTAAATCATAATGTGCTAAAAAAAAGGCTCAAGCTACTTGACAGGTAAAAAGTTAGCATCATCAATGAATGACAGGTAAGAGTAAAAACAGACATAACCCTTCTGACATATCTCTGATTTTTGCCTTTCAAACGTTAGCTATTCCTTTCTTTAGTGAAGTTCAAAGATAGAACCAAGTTTTCTGAAGCTCCTGATAAAGCAACAGAGGTTAAGTTCACATGAACCAAAACGTGCCAAATTGTAATCAGTGCTAATGTTAGCAAGCCAACTAGCTTCTACATTTTCAGAGTATTTCAGTCTTGAGTGCTAGCTCCCATTTTGTGATTGAGTTTTTAAAAATATTTTTAGTATAATTGTATTATCACTTTTTAATGCAGGCCCAAAATGTTGGTTAAATGCTGTGCCTATGCTATAACGCAGCTTCCCGCCACTAGCTTCTTAAGGTGGCATAAAACCACACGACCAGAGCAAGGCATAACCACATTCAGCACAGGCATGTGGATGTTGACCTACAAGGAGGTTACCATTGCTAATGTTAGCCAGACTCGGCAAACCAATGTTAGAGACTGTGACTCCATGTTTATCTGTGTAAAAAAAATATTGCAATTTTGACTGTTTCCTGTGTTTTTCTTACTTTTAGACAAGTCAGTTAGTGGGATTAAATTCCAGTTTAAACAATAGGGAATTTTGTTTTTGCTTTGGAATATCCCTAGTTATTATTGCTAATGGTAGCAAGTCAGCTAGCTGCCACATTCCAAGAAGAAGTTGTACTAATGTGCTAGCTTCGATTTTCTGATTGACAAACTAACTTTACAAAATGTTTGCCCCAAAAAATGTTCAGGAAGGGGCAAACAACATGCTCGAGGCTGAATACCAACGCTCTCTGGACTGTCAATGGTTGTTGGTTCTGTGGTCTGACATGCACGGGTCAGTAGTGCTGCGCTAAGGCTAACAAAGTGTCTGCTCTTCAATATAAGTCAACTACCTCCATACATCTGCAACATAACTATATTTTGTTTTTAAGAAAAGATGAGTTTTTGATTCTATCTTTATCTTTGTTATATTCAAGCAGAGGACAACAAGGAATGAACTGAAATGCTAATGTTGCAGGGGTAAAAGAGGCCTTGTGCTCTTACCATTTGGTCACTGATAAGAGGATCCTCATAGTTTATATTACTTTACAAAAACATGATTAACATTTCAGCTTGACTTTAAATCAAATGTCCCCAGCACTGGAACTTGTTAAAAGTCCCAAAGTCAGGACAAAATAATCCTCCCCTAATGATCCATACATGCCCTTGAGGAACAGTTAGCCTTTTCCCTCCATGAGTAATATCCCTGATTAGATGATAACAATGATGATTGTAATGGACTGTCCTCACTTCACTAATTACTTTGTGCCATTAATATGCAACAACAAGCTCTTCCAATCATCAGTGAAAGCCAGGCAGAAACTTCTAATTGGATTTGTAAAATCCATCGCGGTTGTTTTTATTCTGCAGAGGCACAAAAGATTGGATTCACTTCATCAAGTCGGACACATTAGTCTCAACACAAACAGGATGATGTAACTCTGAGGATTAACATAGTCATACCACAAAGCTTAATCCAGCAGCAGTGTATCAGGAAACAAATGGTAATGTGAGCATGCAGTGGGAGTAGTGATATATCGCTTCTCGTTCACTGGGCTGTGCTGGATCTCAGTGTTATATGGATGCACACCATAAAGCACCAATAAGCTACAACCTCTGCCTCCTCCCAGCTGAGAGACCCCCCTCCTTGTGTCCAAAACATGATGGATGGTACAGTAGTATATAAGTGGCATCATTTCACCCCTTGCATAAGCAGAAAACAAGCTTAGCCTAGCACTTTGTAAATTAGCCCCAGTCTTAAGAGGATGTGTGTCCAGATTATTGTGATTCCATTAATTAATACTGTACGTGTTATGACAGAAGGGGCGTGCATGTTGCACAATCGTGATGGATCCAAAGGGTGCCGTTGGTCAAAAGGTGTTTATTTCATGGGCCCCTGCCCCACTGACAGCCTTTTCATATCTGGACATGATATAGAGCCCTGACCTGGGGACATTATGCTTCTGCAGTGCAAAGATAGCTCTTCCTTTTGAAATCCAGCAGAGCAGCAAATGCAGGAGCCATGAAGCGGATAACCCCTCTGTCTTGTGTTTCAGCTCAGAAAAAAAAAAGGAGGCTGAAGGTAAAGTGTCATCAAAAGACGCACAAAAGAGTCAAACATTACTGCGGTACAAATAGGTCAAGGTTGACGTACAAGTGCTGGGAAACCATATCTCACTCTCAACCTCCCACAAAACCAGGCTGATTTATCTGGCACTACATGTGACCTGGAGGAAAAAAAGGCTTTGATGTACTGTATGTTTAACTCTTACATTCTGGGCCAGAGCCGGAAAGGTTACATCAGTCTGTCAGATGGTTGGTCCAACCTGAAATATATTAATAATTTTTGAATGGATTATCATGAAATTTGGAGCAGATATTTCAAATCTTTGAAGGATTTACTCCACCAATTTTGGAGCTCCTCTCATTTTCTTCTCTCACTCAACGTTGAAGTTTGCATCCGATACTTCAATTCAAATTTCTAAAACACCTCTAGATGAGGCAATAAGTTTTGGTACAAATATTCAGACTCATTTCTGGTAGATTTTTAACACCAGGGATTATCTAACTTTTCCCACACTTAAGTTATAGAACAAGAAGGGAAGAGTGGGGTTATTTGAGACAGTTTTTACTTGAGGCATATTTTCTGTAAGGGCGTGACAGTTATGTCTCCAACTACAACTGACATACATATTTCAGGAAGTGGTGCACCCCTAGGATAATCACTATTGTTCTTAAACCTATTCAAAATTTGTTTGTACCTTAAAAAAAAAACACTTTCTCTTGGATCAACTTACCCCTTGCCTGGAAGCTCACATTAACAGAGCCAATGGCTGTTGGTGGTCAATAAGGGACATTTGGTAGGTTTCCTGGCTCAGTGCTTATCCTTGTCATTAGAGCACATGTATCTTGTGTTTATTTAAATTCAACCTGTCATCAGCATGTCAGCATTACCTCTCAGCGAATGATAGCACAGCTTTGCCTGGCATAAAGCGCAAGAGCATTGCTGGCTCTCGACAACATCTGTTTTTGAAGCGCTGTTTTGAAGGCAATCGTTGAAATGTTGAACTTAACCTAACTTCTGTTGAGCGATTGTGGCGGAAAGAGGTGGGCTTTGAGCCTCTTTGCCAACAGCCACAATGTTCCCGCCTGTCAATCAAGTCAGCTGTGCCTCTCATAATGGAAACCTCGTAATCTTAATATCTTCGTAACTGACGTGTTATGAAAAAATTCACCCCCTCATACAGTGTATGCCGATTGAGAAATGAGCTATCCAGACTACACTCATTTTTTGTACCAGGCTGTAAACATGTTTATTTCTGCTGTAAAGATCGGCTTTTTTGAATTAGTGTGTATGTGGTTTCAGGTTCTTCCGAATCCAGCCTCGAGCGGACACTTGAGAAGCTGGAGTTTTTAACCCTTCCACTTTGGCTTCAATTCCCAAATACCAAAACACCGCTTGACCAAAACCCATCTGTGAGCATGTTGGCCTTAAGACTAGGTTTGTTCAAGTACACTGTTGGTGCATTGCTACCTAAAGGCTGCAAACAGTGATTGTAGTGGTATATTTTCATGCTATTTAGATGGTGCATTACTGGGATGCTAAATTGTGCCTACATTAGCACAACACACTTCCACTCTGCTTGTTACACACACAGGGATGCCACTTTGTTTTGTTGCATATTTACCACAATACAGATCTGATTAATAAAGACACTTTATGCTCTCCTTTAGGCCTTTGCGCTGCATTGCAATCAGATTTTGCAACTGTGTCGCACCATGTATTGTTTAAATGAAGGGTCCTCTGAAAGCATAGTGTTTTACACAATGAGACAGTAAACATTCAAACTAGAGAACTGCTTGAATTATTATGATTATTTTTTGTATTAAAATATACATAAGGGTTATAAAGATAAGTTTGCCCCAACTGTTAAGGTCTGACTGCTTTACAAACATTATACTGAGTGTTCGCTCTTATATGAGAACTTCACAGGACACAAGTGGCACTCAGTGAAATGTCAAACATGAAACTTCTCTATCTCTCTCCCTCTGCAGCTCGTCCCCCCTCCACTCCCAGCATACTTGTAATCCAATATCTATTCCAGCATGGAAATGAGAAATAACAAGATTAGGAAACAATTTATATGAATCGTCTCATGTTCACTCGCTGTTTACGCTCTCTCCGGAGGAAAAGGAGAATGTGGTCTCCATGGAAACTGTGGCTGGCCAATGGTGGGTGTTTTTCTGTCTGTCCGTGTGACGCGCTGCCTGTTGAGATGGGCATTGAAGTTGGCAGTCTGAGCATTCACTGACCCATAATTTTTATAGCAAAGAAATTAGGAACCAGGGAAATTTCATCACTAGAGAGATTATTTTCCTCATCTTGCTCTGGCTTAAGATGTTTAGTTTGTTCAGACTCAAATACACCCAGAGGTATATTTAAATATGTAGCTACAGTCTTAATGGTTAATAAAAACTGCAAGTTCAAGCTGAAATTACTCTTAAACTCTTCGGTTTTATGATTTGAAAAGTGCTGTGGCAGAGTTATGAAATTGGATCTGCATTAGTATATCCATAAAAAGTGCATACATCTGTGTTTTGATCTAATATCTTCCAGGCTTTATTGTCTGTAAAGCACTTTGTGACTGCCTTCTGAAAAGTGCTTCACAAATAAAGTTTATTATATAATGTAACAGGCGTACACAGCTGAACCCTCAGGAAAATGTGCTGCTCCCTGTTCTGGGCAATATGAGCAGCGGCCTTGAAACTACCTGTCGACATTGATCAGTCACGCGGCGGGCTTTCTCTGAGATGGGACATGCAGTTATTAGAGCGAGAGGCTGTTAGATGGAGAAGCCTGTCGTGCGCTGCCTCTGACAGCTCAGGTAAGCCCCCAGGAAAACTGCCCCCCCGAGCACATCAGCCCCCTCGCCATCGCTCGAATTTCAAGTCAGCAGGCGGGTGTGATGTATTGGCTCTTGGCAGCGTGCTCTCCAGGAGAAATTGTATGGCTGTTCGGTGCCATAGCTGTGTAAATTAGGACATCAAACCGAAGTGAGGAAGGGGGGCAATCAGTGCGGTTTTTACTGCTGTATGTAAAAAATGACAACAATAAATCCATGCATGTTATGATAGGGTTGTTGATCAATACAGATGCCTCAGAATTACTTGTCCTACTCTGGATTATATCCAATCTCTTCTCTGTGTTGCAGAACTAAACCTTACTCAAATGACACCGTATTCTCACACTGAAAACAACTCAGACCATGCTGCAATGTTATTACGACTCTATTTTTCACGGTGACATATTACCTTTCCACTAGACGCTCATGTTGGATTTCAGTTTGTAATTAGTTTACCCCTCTCTGTTGTGAAAATATGACTTTATAATGTGCATCAATTACAGGCCATTATAGCTCAAGGGTATGCAGCGCAGGGAGCGAGGGGGCTGTAAGAGACTTGTCTGACAGGGGAAATGTTCTGTTGGGGTTGTTAATATTTGATAGAGGATAAAGATTACAAACTGCCCATTACCTATGAAGATTTTCAGTCTACAAGACTTTACAGTCGCCTCTTGTCAGTGTTAAGTACTGGAGTTTTGTATTTAATGCCGGGTTTAGGTGAGGGGAAGGAATTCTTTCATAATTTGGTTTATTTATCTTTTGACACTTATCACTGAGCTGCTGTAAGTCATGGTTTCCTCCCCACTGCTCTTATAGCTCAAGCTGTTTTATGATGTTATATCCTGTAAATTAGAGAGATAACAGAAAAACACAGAAAAAGGATCAGCTGTCCTCCCTCTGAGAGTTAAAGCGTCTACATGTTTTTCTTTCCAGGTGAAGGAGAATGTTATCCCTCAGTGGCTACAGGATTGAATAATTGTACACAAAGCAGAGCACCATGAGAAGACATACTGTTTATAACTCTTTAAAACAAAGGCAGTGATGACAGAGGATTTCATGTGAGCACTTAAAGTCAAAATGTAAAAGAAAGTCTGAGAGGAGAGCTTTGGTTGAGCAAAGATGTGATTTATAAGAACCCTGCTCTATCAGTCTGGGTTCCATCAATTGATCTATTCATACAGAGGCAATAATACATTTTCTCTCAAGTGCTTTATGAAAAGAGAAGCCCTTGACAGTACTCTTTGTTATATATGCAAGAATATAACATAAAACTACTTTTCTGCAGGTCTGATTGTTAGCGCCGTCAGCTCGTCAGGCAGCCATTCACTGCAATCCTGCAGGACTGAAAACTTTATTTTGATAATTCTGCATTTTTGCTTGTATTTCAACACTGTCTGTTTTGGTGGACAGTGAACTAAGCAGCTTATGAATGGGAACATGGGAGTAGTAGTTCACTCCGGGAGGATCTGAGAGTTGCCGAGAGTTACCAGGCACTGTGTTTTATGGCAGCTGAAGTCATATTTACAGCACCCGGCAGGCATGCAGCACATCTTACGTAGCTGGCAGATTAAAAAATGAAGTTAGTTGTGCTAGTGAAGCCAGCTGTTGTGAAATTTGAAGGAGTTTTATGAACAAATCGGGACAGATTGACTGGTGTGGTGTCAGAGAGGTGTAGCTTTCTGGGAATGGAGGATACTTTTTTATTTACTGTGTTTGTTCTGTTTCATTTACCCTTTGTCTTAGGTGATGTTCAAAAGAGAATAAAAGGCTTGGCACATCTACTTTATCGGACAGGTGCGTTGGAGAGGAGTGAGTAGAAGCTTGCAAAATTAGGATTTCAAGAATCCCACACACTGTTCAACTTAAAAATACAAAGTTTTATGCTCTGAAATGTTGCTGTTAAACTTTAAATAGGATTCTTGCAAATCATGGGTGATGTTAACACCATCTCCACCCGTCTTTAACTCATGACCCTTGTCGATGAGAGCTTTTAAATTTTTACGTCTAATGCAGAAGATAATTTAAGAGTATAATTTTGCAGAAAGATGCAAAAATGTGTCTTCTTTTGACCAAACTACAGCTTGAACAAACATGGACAGATTCTTTTGACTAAAATGTTGCATGTTTGCACTGTCCATGGACCTGATGTCCTCTTTGTTTTCCTTGCTTATCCGTCATTACCAGGCAAGGTATTCAGAAGTATTCCAACTATTTCTTAATGGCTCTTTGGAGAGGCGGCACCCAGCAGTCGCTCCCTGCTCGGTCTTATGCTTTGTCAGAATTTCTCTAAACCTCTATTCATACGACCCATCACGCCGCTGTCTTTAGAAACCTCCCCTGTCCCATAGACTAACACAGCAGGTCGGATCTCTCTGGGGCTGCCACGACCAATGTCTTTCACAGCAACAGCATCAGAAAGCAGCCCGGGGTGTGTTCATCCGTTCCCCGGCCCCTCTGCTGCAGTCCTGCTCCGTCAGGAGGCGGGCACCCCCTCAGACCTGGGAACCCGCTCAATCAATGGCAGAGATTACAGTAGTCACGACCAGCTGGCGCCTGCTCCTCACAAACGTCTTTGGTGTCCATGCATGGGGCCTGTTACCCCACTGTGTACCCTGCAGCCCCCTGACTGTGCCGGGGCAATGACCACCAATAGACCCCCGTCAGACGCTGTGCCTTATGATTGACGGCGCTGTTGTGTCTTGGTTCCTTGCACGGTTTAGCCTCACAAAGCCGTCTTACAGTGCATTGTAAAGGCAGAGTCATGACCTTGTGTTTACCTCCGCATGGTGATTTGTTTTGAATTCACCCAGTAGTACTATTTGTGTTGAGTTTATTTATGCTGCTTTAACAGAAACATGATCAACAACACAAAGATGTATCTCACATTTCAGTGGCTGAACATTCGATTGCAGCTGCAGCAAAACATTGTTAGTATTTGGCATCTAGGCTGCAACCTCATCCCTCCCCACAGATTTACTTACATGCAGTAATTTGAGGAGTGATGAGATAATATCTTAAACCTCCATTTGGATCCTGCAGGTGGATGCTGGGGTGAAAATTTGAGCATAGCACTGAGGCAAGGGAGAACTGGTAATGCAGAGCAGACACCTGCAATCTTGCAGCTCTAACAGACGGCTTTATTGGAAGGGTGACATGCCAGGTGATTGTGAGAATAACACATTGAAAATGTGAAATCTGTGCAGCTTTAATTTCCTGCCTGGACTCATCCACAGGTGTCGCTCCATTTGTGATTAGATGCTGCTTTAAAGCAAATGAAGATCTGATACCTGTTTTACCTTCCTGCTAATTACCTCAGTATCGGTGGATACAGAGACCCTCTCTGATACCACCATGATTAAAAATAATAAATAACATTGGTGGAAAACATGAGCTTTAACTGGCTTATTATTGTCACAGGCTAATGTAGCTGAAACCAGTTTTTGGGGCTCTTTGGCATTGTGTTAGATCAGTGCTTTGACTAGCATATCACCCATACCCTGTACTGCATTTTAGGTAGTTTGATAGCAATATCATACTGCAATCAGTATTGAACAACTGTATGCAATAGCACAGGAAAATTGAATCAAAAAGACTTTTAACTTTGCAATTCAGAGTAGCATTCACATAAAAGTTAGCAATCCAAAAAGGAAATATTGTCATTTTTCTCCAAGAAAATAGTGACGTAAAAAAATCTGATATTGAGACAGACCAGTACTGACAAAAACAAACCTCTCTGATACAAAAGTAAGATCATTATTCGTGGAAAAAGACACTGATAGATGACTTTGCTAACTTTGACTAACAATACACTCTCTTCTAGCACCTGTGTGTCTTTATTTGGTATAGTCACTTGATAATTTTTCTGACAAGCATCAAGTTTTAAGGGGCTTTTGAGTACCAGTATCTGATTGGCTTGCATACTGGCCGACACCAGATACCTAATTTAAGACAGAATCAGATAACA
Organism: Notolabrus celidotus; assembly: GCF_009762535.1. Taxonomy (NCBI): domain Eukaryota; kingdom Metazoa; phylum Chordata; class Actinopteri; order Labriformes; family Labridae; genus Notolabrus; species Notolabrus celidotus. Next base: position 31,290,729 of record NC_048279.1, read on the forward strand.
ACTCCAGTTTTAAGGTGGCAGGGCTTCTGATGTGAGATTTTCTCTCTGGCACTCTGTTGACAGGTTTTCCATACCAACTGGCATGCAGAAAATATCCCTCTGAAAGAGACACCATTATGTCTCAGTGGTATTTTTCTGCAGCAGAGGTTCTTAAAATATTCACAGTCATATCGGGTAAACCTCGGGCTCCAAGGTTGCCAGGGAAGTGTTAATAGAATTTGTTTTTCAAAACAGCAGCTGTTCTCCTGAGCTCAGGGCTCCACACAACATCTCTGCTGGGCTCCATCACATGAGTCATTGAGTCTGTGAGGTTTTTCCAAGTGGCTATTCATTTTAGTTCATTCAGAAGAAAACATGTTCAGTTTTAACATTATTCAAATTCCTGCAATACATTACAGATGGGATTTAAGATCTGTTTACATTGCATAAAAAATACAATAAAGAAGGTTTAGTTTGGAACAAAGTGGTTCATCTGTTTTGTTTTCACAGGGGATCACATGGCTGTATGAAATGTCATCTGAAATGTGATAAGGCCACAGAGAATTATCACCTTACTTTGCAGTAGCTCAAAGCCAACAGAGAGTTTTAACATCTTTGACATAATTATTTTTGATTTCATAGCCTGCATGTGAACTGTTTTAATTGAGTTGGTACTCCTATTAGCATATTTTAAAGGCAGGTGTTTGGGACTGGAAGATAAAAAGAACCTCAACTCTCCACTCTTTGCTTTCGGCTCAGTGCCAAACACCTGACAGACAAAGTTGGACAGCAGCCCGTGAACATTAGTGGAAAAAACATGAAGTAGAAAAAAAATTTCCTCCATGAGTTGGTGGTGACTAAAAACGAGCAACAAATTAGTTTAATTACAAATTTGAAATAAACAAATAAGAGAAAACAACACAAACAAAAAAATGTTGCTCAATTTCTTCTTGATTGACAACTATTATTTACAGCTTTAGAAAGTGAATATTTCAATCTTATTTACAAGCACTGCCCCAAAAGGTTTAGATTTCTGGTTCTATTATAACACTTGTACAGTGGATACAAGTGTTATAATCAGGGGCGTCATAGTGGGGGGAAAAGTGGGACTGACTACCTCGGGCCCAAGTGGGGAGGGGGGCCCTTAATGGGCCTGAAATAAAATGTGTTTTCTACTACGCTTTTCTTTTGATTTGTTATAACTGCAATAAGATAACTAAAATGTCTGAATAAATAAACAAACATTCAGAATTCCTTTCTGGAAAAAAGGGGAGTCTCTTCCTGTCGACTAGATTGATCGGCTACGTGAGATGTGCATCTCATGCCTAAAGTGGGGAATTGTCATATTTTCAGAGCATCAAGTGTGGCTGAATCTGAGTGAAAGTAAACTGTAGGTTTTTAGAGTTTTATTTGACTTCATGATGTTAGATTATACCAAACAATGCCCCCTTGTTGTTATTCAACAAGTCACTTGGCTTCAAATAGTCTTGTTTAAAGAGATGGACAGTCTGAAGGTCAATATTGTGCAGTTACATTTGGAGAAATTGTAAAACCAGGATAGTTTTAAGCATATATTTTTGTTGAATGCAAATAAAGCAGTATTATAGCAGCAATGTTATATTTTGTAGGGTTGGCTGTGGTTATGGGGCCCACTGAGATATCTTTTCAGGGGCCCCAGAATTCCTGGCGACGCCCCTGGTTATAATACTACATTTAGATATACTATTACACACTTACCATATGGCATCCACCGATTTCACTCATTTCAGTTTTGGGGTGTGACATGTTGTACACTTTAATTACCAAGCTGTGTTAAATGCTTGATTCTGATTGGTCAAAACCCCATAATAGTAGTGCTTGATTCTCCAGATCACACGCATCATATCAAATCAATCTGCACCACGAAGGTATGGCACATTAAACTACTGCCTGTTGACACTGTCGCAAAACCGTTAGTGTCCATCTAAGGTTGGTGGTGAGAGTTGGGAAATATTGACAGCTACAGAGGGCACAGATGTGAGAGCAGCCTGAGGAGCTATTGCACCCCAACCATCTCTGATAGGGAAAAGTGGAGCAACATCCTGTCCTGCAATCCAGCCAGATATTTTTAGCCAGCTCTGCTGCAAAAGCTGAATGAGGACAGAAATGTCAACATAAGATATTTTAACCTAAAACTACATTTGAGCTGTATTTTTAGAATTGAGGCAATACGAGTAAATCAGGTCTACAATAAGTTGGTCAAAGTGAACATATCTATTGATGTGTTTTGCATTCAACATTAATATCTAGTGGCCAGTAACTTTACAAGCTCTCCTGAAAATGACCTTGGACGACTCTTCAAACAAACTCTCCAGAGAGAGATTTTCAGTCTCGGAAACAAGCTGTGGGGTGAAAGAGTGCCTTGTCAGAGCAGTCAGGTATGAGCTGTTCAGATTCATGAATGTACATGTTATATCCTCCGCCAGGTGAGGGTACAGTCCTCAGGCTGTTACCAGGGAGTTTTCATTGGCCCTGAGGTTGAATAAGTGCGACGGACTCAAAGGCACCACACAGCTCTTGTTGGCTACTTCCACCTCTTCACACTGCTGCTTTACCCCCAAATGATGATAGAGAGCAGCCCCTCTGGTGATGCTTTGAATTTTTATGGGTCGCTTATTTTCTTTGGCGTAGAAACAGAGAGCTAAAGAGGGGGCTGTTGGGCTGAGGGGTCTCAGTTTGCTCCGTGATTCCTGGCGTGATGATCTGAGAGGAGTGTCAGTCATGTTTCATTTGGGTTGTGTTGATTAGACTCAGTGTGTTTAGTGTGCACTGTAGGTGACCTGTCATGTTACTGTAAATGAAGATTGACAGCAACATGTTAGAAGATAAATTACCTACATAAACTACTGGCTGCTGCACCACTGCAGATGGAAATTATAGACGTTAACTCTAAATATATCACCAAATTAAATTAAATTTATTTTTTAAACAAAATTCAACGAAGTCCAAGTCTGAAATGTAGTGAGTAAAATCAAGTACTTGTTGATCTTGTCTGTTTTTTAACTCAATTAAGCAATAATATCTGATGCCCTCAAGTGACCAGCATCATTATTTGATGAAGCTGTTGGCCTCAAATATCTACAGGCTGCTTTCTGCTTCTCCATATCTAGTCTCCAGCTTTGCTTGTATTGAAAACGTGCTCTGGTACTACATCCCTCTATAAAATATGACATCCCAAAAGTATGAGTGTGGGAAAATGTATTGACAAGGGATCATTTGACAGTGTTTTGGATTCCAAAACTGGGCCAGAGTATAAACCAAAAAACATTTAGTGGAGTTACAGTACGTTGGGGATGCAGCTCTTTGTATGCAATGCAACCTTTGCAACCTCTGTTTTAGAATGTGCCCAATAGGAGCTCTAAACCTGCATTCTCTATAGCGGCCTGCAGGGGGCGGCTGAATAAAGAATCATCACTGCTTGACACCAGAGCAGAAAATGGCCGTACTCTTCAGTTTATTTGCCAGAAAACATTTGTCAGTTATGTTTTCCTCAGCAGTTCATGATCTGAGTGGTTTCAATTCCACCTTTTTTTTTTGTTATGTAAGTCATGGTCCCATTGGGGAGAAAAAAAGAGCTGAGCAACAAAGCAAACTAAGCAAACTAAGGACTTTGATAACTGTATTTACCAGTTTCAAAAATAGTGCCTATCAACCAGGATAGCAACTTATCAATCCATACACACCCTGTTGTCCAAATATGGTCACTTCTGGTACCAAAAAACAAGGTAGTGATGGTCAAACTCCAAAACTAAGAGGCTTCACAAGAACTCTCACAGACCAATGATCCTGGTACATGCAGGGACAAGCCAAGCAGGAAATATCAGCATTTTCTGGTCAGTATAGCATCACTGAAGAAGCCATGTATTAATGGACAACAATTACCACTAACACCACATTAACAACCAAAGAAATGACATGATACAATGAGGCAATACAGTTTGATTCACTGAGATACGATACGATACGATACGATACGGCATGATATGATACGATGCAGTTAGTTGTCCCCTTGGGGAAATAAGTAATAAAAGGTAGAGGTAGATCTGATAGTATGACCTCTGGCCTTGTCTAGCCTCCTGCAGGAGATGTCACTATAGATGCAAAATGCTGATGTTATTGAATAATCACAATGACAATCAAAATAATGAATATCCAACAGAAGCCAAAGCCAAAGCTTAGTAAGATAAAAATAAGAGCAGACTTTTAATGAACGGTAATTAACCTTTAAGATAATGGAAGTTTAATGACATAAAACTTTTTTGGTCTGCTTCCAAACTGATGGAAATCCCCGTTTGGTATTAAAAACCTAAATTAATACGACTATACAAGATTTTAATTACCCTGTGTGATTTATGATATCTGTGCTGACTTTGTGCCCTAAAGTGTGAATCATAAAGCATAACCCCCACAGGAACTGGACACTGCAGACCCCTGTGTACATGGACTAAGTAAGTAAAGTTACTATCATAAATATTTCATCGAGAAAATTGCTTTCAGTCGTAAATACATCACGTAAAAGGGGGGTGACTGGAACTCAGCCAGACCTCCTGTAACAGGGCAACACGATATCCATCACCTCATAAAAGGCACCAATTAACCGGGCCCTCGTATATCAGTTCCCAGTCACTTACAAAGTCATTGCCTTCCTTCCTCCTCTCATTATCATCACATACAGTAGGCACCCACAGGAGTGCACTTCACAATCGTCGAGGTGAAAGAGGACCATTGTATTTTTTATCAGCGTGGGGTTTCCTCCTGTGTTCTCCAGGGGTAGAGAATGAGGCCGTAGCTTTCCACATGTCCCTGTGTGACATCTCCATTGTGCGCGGAGAAAACGCTCACGCAGCGCGGTGCAGACGGCATTCTGAAGTGTATGAATTCTGACAGTGAGACATATATCAAAGACCTGCTCTGCATATCACAACGTCCCACCCACCAGGTCCACCGGTTAGAAACAATGAGATGGATAGAAGCAGGCATCTCTGGGAGGGCTTGTGATTTTCATTTACTCACAGGCGGGGTCAGACAGTAACTGTGTCAAAGGTTGCAGAGGCCTCTGTGCTCTGCAGAAGTTTAATAGCTCAGAGACTTTATATTATTGTTTGGATGGTTATCAGAGCTGCAGAGAAGAAACTTGCACAAACCGAAATAAAGGAATAATCTGAAAATGAAAGAATGTTCTGGATAAAGAACGTTGATAGCAAATATTTAATCACAAGAAAATGGCTTTGTGGAAATGAATTATCTAAAACTGAATTACTTTTCTAAGAGGCAATTTTGGGAAATATGCAATAAAACCTGGACTTTCAGGAATCATGTGGCTTGGAAGCAACATTCAAAGAGTTGATGGAAAATAAAAGTTTTTCTCTTTTACTTAACTCATACATCTGTTTTTCTTGCACAAATAGTATTCACAGTCTGTTTGGACCAACACTTTGGTCCAGACTAAAACAACAGAACAGCTATATAAAGGACTGTCTGCAGACTGTGCAGATATTCTGTAGTTTTTAGTGTGAAGAATCCCTCTAAATTTGGTGTTGTGTTAATTTCTTAAGTATTGCCACAACCAGCTTAAGCAGTATGCTTCATATCTTACAGACAAATATTAAGCAAAAAGGTTGGATGTCAATGCTAATTAAAGTTTCAATTGTCAGATACGTTTGTGTAATCCCAGGATGAGACTGGACGGTGCTTTTTGAACAGCTTCTTCAAAAAGTCAGACGAGGGTAGAATGACAGGAGCTAAACATTTGCTCAATTTGTGATGTCACTTATTGGTGAATCTCCTTAAAAGAGCATAATAAACAAAAAACTTACCAAACAAAGACATCTGCTCTGCTCTTTGATGATCAGAATTTACCAGTTGTTCTCTTTTGTTGTCCAAAACATATAATTCATAATTCGTCATTTCAAATAGAGGGACACCAGTTAACTCATTTTGTAGTGTGGCAACAGTGGAGGAGGCTTCTGGAGACCAGGCCAGTCAGACAGTGGGCTGGTGGGGAGCTAAACTGGGGGTTTTCATACAGTAGATACCTGCCTGAAATAAATAAAGAGTTTTTTGAGCTGCAAATCATGAAAAGCCACTACAGAGGTACCAGAGGGAAATTATTAAGCTTGAAGGTTAGTCAAACAGCTGCATTTAAGATTTTACTCATTCAGTGAAATATGAAAAAGAAAAAGTTCAAGCAAATGGAGCACATGTTCATGTTTTCTGAGGACAAATCATACTGAATGTTGGGCATCCACTGAAAAAAAAAACACTCATCCATCCATTATCTGTACTGCTTATCTCAGCTGTCATTGGGCATGAGGCGGGGAACGCCACGGACAGAACGCTCATCTGTCATATAGGGCTAAAATAGACAAACAACCACTCATGCACTTACTCATACCTACGGGTAATGTAGAGTAACCAGTTCCCTTTACTGGCCTTGAATCCAATCGAATGGGAACCTTCTTGCAGTGAATTGACAGCGCTAACCACTGTACCGCTGTGCAGCCCTAAACTACATACAGAAATATTATACATAATCTCTCTACACCTTTAGATACATGTAGTCTCAACATTAAGCATGCATTAATTTCCTCCTTAGGATTAAAAATAATACAAAGGATGACACCATGGCAACATGTTTAGCAATGAATCAATCCAAGGCTTTGCTTCATGACTGAATACCTGCAAAACTAATATCCCCCTTTATGTTCATCTTCGCCTTGTGTTCTGTGCTCACTATCAAATGTTACCATGCCAACACACTCAACATGTGGAACAAGGTTAATAGCTTGTTAGTATTGTCATATGAGGATGTTGGTATTTGAAATCACCACTTCGTTTCAGAGCTGTTAGCATGGCTGCACAATCTGAACTCTCCTCTATTTAAATACATTAACCATACACCAGAGCAGACAGGGCATCATTTAAATCATCAACCCAGCACAGTATCTCACACAAGGCTCCTTTGCCTCCCAAGAAACTGCAGGGAAAATAACATTCATTCAACACAAGTGCAGAGGCTTTGCCAAAGAGCACACCAAACATCTTGTTTAAACACATGGAGAATCTGGCGCACAGAGGGCTGTTTTTGCTGAAATGTTGGTGCTGTGCTGGCAAACAGGAAAGTGAAACGGCTCAGATTGAGACAAACAGTGCTGCTGTATTTTTATAGCCTGTATCTCCACACAGCAAATGGTGCTGCACGCCATATCTGCCCTCTACATTATTTACACCTCGCTTTTATTAGGGCAATCTTGACATGTGTGCCCGGTGATCGATGGGAGAGCTTCTTTTTTATTTTTTTATACCAGCTCTGTAGGGTAGCCGAAGTGGGCCATGAGCCTGGGTCCTTTCATATAAATAAAAAGAAGGTAAATATAATGATGAGGCTCATGTTTTTACTGCCTTTGTCTGTTGAAAGGATTGAAGATGGAAAATGTGTCAAAAACTGGAGATTTAAGCTGATTATTTTGGAAGAATGACTGTTGTTCCATCCAGAGAAGCTCTGGGTGTTTGATGTCTCGGAGGTAAATACCAAATGTAAATAAGTCTCTTATTATAGTTAATGGGTGGAACTGAGAGTCAACACACATCCAATTATTTCACACACAAAATAAACCCCCAATTTTCTATTCATCCATGACCACAGTATCTAATTTGCAGCGGGGTAAAGGGTTATTCCAACAATTCAGACTTTGAATCACATTATTTGGCAAGAAATTTACAATCTGTCTCTGAAACTAACATTTAAACACATGAATATAAACCAAACAAGATTCAGCGACTGTGCTGCTCAAGTCAAGAAGCAGTATACACCTCTCATTATGCAGTCAGTGCATATAACTCGCTTTTTTGTCACCATCATGACTGACACATCCATACAGTAAAAAGAGGAGCTGAATACTGAACAGCTCCCCTCAATAATACATATTTATATTAGTTGCTGTTGAAATGCTATCCAAATAGATCTGACCTTGCCTTAGCTGGGGAACGAGAATGAATTATATATAGCTTATACAGACTTCACTTGGCAAATAAGGGGGAATAATACATACTATGAAGCGCTGAAGATGCACTTTTCAAGCCGTTAAGCCAGGGGGACATCCACATTGGTGAAATGTCAAAGCTTGAAATCCACATGAGATACATTCCTGGATTTGTAAAGGGATTTTCTTTGAAGCATTCGCTGGTGAATATTAATGTCCGGAGGAACTGCCATTGTCGGGCTTTGTGCCGCTCAAAACGGTCAGGACAGCATGGAGAGAGGCTGCTCAGGTTGTATTCTTGGAATTCACAGTAAAAATAAGCTTGAAATTAATCTTAAAATGACTCCCCTTCTTACCTGAGGCCAGATTTTCCTCACTGCGTTGAAAGTTTGTAGAGCAACTTGGATTTTCATTGCAAAATCAGCTTATAAAGCTCAAGAAGAGGACGTAGTGGAGGGAAACTCGCCTGATTTATGGCACTTAACTTTTTGCAGGATGCATTTGATTTGTTTTTAGGTATTGCTTGAAATGTGTATAGAGTAGAGAGCATCATGGTAGATGCAACTGGTGACAGAAAGTAAGTCTATTCATTTATGTAACCTTTTTTCCATACATAGCAAGGTTTGGATTATTGTTCTTTAACTCAATGCATTTATCTGACAGCTAACTGCAGAATACACGATACACTCTTGATTTTAGAACTCCCTTACAAGCTATACAATTTTAAAAATATAAATACTTAAACAACAGACCAACCTATAACAGCAGGGGTTACCTTGAACCTGTGCTAAACTGCTATGAAATGTAGTTCAACTATCTTTTGACCTGCGTGTTGTTAATATCAACCCCTTACATCTCCCTTCTGCTTCATGTACAGTTTGAGCGACGAGATGAAAGTGAACGCTCACTGCTGGGTGACTGAATGTGACGCCCACACCTCCATCAGTTCAATCAGATCTATTATGTTCTGTCTCCATCACTTTCAGAGGAAGTCACAAGGTCACTCTGCAGCAAAGAAGAAGTCATGACTCCATTTTGTGTTCAATTTCTTCAACTTTGATTCAACATTATCCTCTGATTGTGATGGCCCGGCTTCAGAAGCTTCAAATTAAAACACAGAATCCATAAAGTGATGGGAACTTTTTTCACAAATCCATCTGAATTCATTCCATTTAAACTCTAACGTAACAAAACTGTTTCTCTGTACAGCTGGGGAATAGGGGGCAGGAGAAAAATATGTGTAATAAGACTTTATTTAAAGCCTGGTTTATACCTCTGTGTTGACCCTACGCAGCAGTGGCCGACGTGGACATGAGCACTACAGACTTGTGCCTCGATGTGTCTGTGTCGTGCAGCAATACTCTGCCTCTGATAGTGAAGGCGCCCGGCCCTGCTACATTTTCTGTTTATTTTTTCGCAGAGATTCCAAGCGTATTATGTTAATTTACAGCTGATACATGTTGCTGTCTATCATACATTAATAATTACATGGAAGAATAGAGAGGAGACGTTGGAGGAGGGGATGAAATACACAGCCAATGGACGGCTATTCAGGAAGTGCACAAAATACAATGCCGCCAAACAGACCAATCACAGGGCTTGCCGTCCACATCGATTTGACAAATAGTAACATTTTGAAGGAGGTGTGCATCAGCTACGTGCGTCAGCCTCTGCATAGGTACAGGGGCTACGTAGATCTACGTTATAGGCTACTCTGTCAAGTCGACACAGAAGTATAAACCAGGCTTAAGCCTACATTGTCTCTGGTCTGTGTCTCCAGGTTCGCACCTAAAACTAACAACATAGATGCAATGCTGTCTGTTGGTTTTGCAACATTTAAAAATCCTGTTGTAATGCGTCATTCTACAGTGAAAACAGTGGGTCGTATACGTATTTATTCTCTACTGCTGGGAGGTCAGAAAACAGACTTTTTCCTTAGTAGCTGTTAAATTTGTGGGGTGAGCCCACATAGGATCATTAAATGTTAGAAGAAGCTACCGTAAAATCAGGAACATAAGTCGCACTTGTATGTTGGTCTGTTTTGGGGGATCTTTAAACTTCTTCGTGCATGAGGACATCATTTGCATTCAGCAATGTGTAGTTTCTCTCCAGCTGCTTTCAGCATCCTGCTAGCTACACTAGTTGAGCTAAGCAATGATCCACTAATCCACGGAGACTCTCAACAGCCCCCTCTGCTGGCCACTTCTTGTTCTGAATTGAGAAGTCTTTTCAATCAAACCAGCTCCATACAAAGTGTATTAACATAATAGTTTACCATAGTTTTCTCTAAATGCTTCATTATGATGTAACAAGGTCAAAAGGCTGTCAAAAAGTGGCACTGCTAGACTGACCAACTTGCTAGCTTTGCAAAGTGCCAGCTTGCTTATTCAGGGGTCATTTTCGAGGTAAAATACCGTCACAAAAAAGAAAATCTCTCTCTGCATGTTATACTGGTGTAGTGGTGTGACACTCTGCCTTATACTGAAAAAGAAGCATCAATGACTTTTCTTGGGTCTCACTGGGACCTCTCTCTCCTCCTTCATCTGTTTTTTTCTCACAGCTCTGAGCGCTCTTTCTCCAGACTAACAGACATGTTGGAACAAATGTATGATACTTTCACTGCAGCATAAGAACAAGCAGGAAAAACACTGTTGGTGTTTGAGAATTGTGGACATAATAGGCTGATGTCACTTCTCACAGTGTGTCATGGTATCACTGTAACTGGGTATTATATAGACCTGTTGATATTTTTGGTGCACCATGCATTATTTACAGGCTGCTAGACTGAATGACATTCCAAAGTGCTTCACAAAAAGGTTTAGTTATTGCAGAATCAATACATTACATATTGATCCAAGCATCACTTATTGTAAACAACTGATGTCAGGTAGTTCATGGGCTGCACGGAAAGGGTGCGTTCAAGAATAGAAAGGGAAGTCAATAGTCTACATGAGCGGTAAAAGCCACCAGGCTGCACAGAAAAGAAAAAAGAGCCACCTACAGAGTCTCAGACTTCATCAACAATGTATCCAAGAAGGAAGACTTCACAGGTAAACTGCCTCTGCTGTTTGAATGGCAATGATCTCTGGATAAGAAGCAAAGGCAAGAACCAAAGCAATAAACACTCTGCATTATGGATGTTTCAAAAAAAGAACAGCTCAAGGTTTATCAGTTTAATGAGAGGAAATTAAGCTAATGAAAAATGACCTGATGATATGATTAATAAACTCTGAGATGGAGAGGGCAGGGTAATTAAGTCGACAGTGGTAGACAAAGGTATCTGAAAGTCAAAGCCTGGCAGATATATTGCACCACAAGGGTATTTTCTGTCTTCAACAGTGAAACAAGACCTTGAGAGCGTTTAATGATCAGCTGGGCATTGCTGCAGAGAAAGAAATAATGATTAAGACGACATGAGGATGGTGTGCTGCTGCATGCAAAGGCCTAATAGTCCAAGAACGGATGGAGGAAAGAGACTTGGATAAGAGTTTCAGTGATTTCTCCCCGACTGGGGGAATCGCCGGAGAACACCATTTGTTATAATTGCCTCCATATGTGGAGGGGCTCTTGAGATAGCTGTGGTGCTGGCTTCTTCTCCCTCCATCAGATACCCGTGTGTAAAAAAATCATTTCTGTTGAGCGCAGGGACCCAGAGCCTCCCGCCTCTCCCCAGCTCTGAGCATGACACGCTGCCGTGGATAATAACACTACCATGTGGACCTGGTTCAAGAAAAACACTTCCATATGCTGTGTGTGCATGCTCCCCTTTCAAGATTTATGAATGAATAAGCTTCAATCGCTGCAGAGTCCACACTGCCGCTGACAGGCTCATGTTTGGAATTTCACAATGAAACCCATTCGCTCTCTTTTTAGTGTGTTTGTTTGTGGTTCTGCCAAAGAACTTTCTTCAGCCGCACACAGATTGTAACTGATGTTCTCCCTCTTTTACAATTACCTCAAGTATGCAGTCGCACTGTGACCTGGTTATGATTGTTTACTGCAGGGAACATAACGACATGCAGATGGAGGACTGGAGAATTCTAACTTTGAGGAGGAGGTATGCTTTTTCATATTTTACAAACATAAAGTTAAAACTGCCAAAACTAAACATGGACTAAGTTTAACTTTGTTAGGTAAAGTGTGTTGGAGTAATCCCAGGAAGAGGCGGCAGGCTGCTCTGAACAGCTTGTTCAAAAAGTCACGTGAGAATTAAACAAGAGGGACATGGGATTTGCTCAAATCGTGACATCACCACTTTGTGAATGTCCTTAAAAGAGCATTTTAAAAACTAATGTTTACTAAACAGAGATGCTCTGATCTGCTCTTTGTTACTGGGGATTTCTTCAGATTTTGGGACCAGAACATAAGAGCATATATGGGCTGAGATTTGTGCCACTAGGGACTGAAATTGAATAATTATATTGAATTTGAAAAGCATGATTTGAAATTGAATTTAATGTTTTGAAACTGAATTTATTTGCTTTGAAATTGTCTTTAACTAACTTGAAAATTCAACTCTATATTCTCCTTAAATTCAAAAATAAAAAAATTTAATTTTAGTTTGCACAATTCAGACTCAGTTTTACAATCCAATTTCAGTTCAGCGTGGCAAAACAATTACGTCATCTGTGTCCGTGAGGAAGAGTAATCAAACACAGATTCACACAGCTCCTATTCACGTCTGCAAAAACTCCTTTATGGTCTGTGGCTTTACTCCTTAACTGAGATTTTTTTGGGGGTTGGGGTGTGTAATGGCCCTTTTCCACTATACAGTTCCAGCCCTACTTGACTCGACTCAACTCGACTCGACTCAATTCTACCCAGTTTGGGTATCTTCTCCACCAGCCCGAGTACCGACTCACGGTGGGCGGGGTCGTCATAACACAGCTGCACGAAACAGTGTTCACAATCACAAACAATGGAGGACATGGAAGCAATGGTGTACTTGCTGCTCGGTCTGTGGCCTTTTTTGTTGCAGGCCGAGCGTGAGAGAAGAGCAAAAGAAGAGCAAAAGAGTACTTTTAAAATGGCGGGTTTGATCTTGTGTTGGGCGGTGATGACATTCTCTGACCAATCAGTGGCCGGCAGTCTGTCGGCGTCACCTTTTAGTATCGGCTCAGCTCGCTTGGAACCGGAGCAGAGCAGGTACGGAAAACTGGTATCTGACACGAGTTGGAAACGCAACACAAACCGAGTAGAGTCGAGTCAAGTCAAGTCGAGTAGAGTAGGGCTAAGACGGGCCGGTGGAAAAGGGCCATTAGTTTAATGCAAACCTGATTATTCAGTCCCTGGTTTTCATACATCATGGAAATGGCGCCAGTTCAGTTCGCTCCACTCAGTTGAGGAGTAAAGCCACAGACCGTAAAGGGGTTTTCGCAGACGTGAATAGGAACTTTAATATTAATGTTGGGGGTTGTAAACAAACAAATGGCTTAGCTAAAGGAGAATGATGAAGTTGGTGCTACAAGATGAAACTATGAAACAGAGAGGATACGTTTGGAGCTCTGGCAACAACATCCCTACATGTATGATGTGTCGTTGAGAGACCGCAAGAGACTGAAAAAAAGACATGCTTGTTATATGTTAGCATTTCTGAGTGTGGTCTAGTTCAGCCCCTCTGGGATATTGCTCTGTCAGTTGAGCAATATCATATGAGAGGGAGTGATGCTGTCCAGGTCAAAAGGTTGCAGAATTTCTTTTTTCATCTAGAGTGCACCTCTTTTGTTTCATATTGGGACTACTCATGACCAGAATACAAATACTACTGGAACAACAACCTAACATCTGCCTGTAAAGAAGTATCTGTTGACAGAGGTTAGGCAATCTACGAGACAAAGACTCTAATAAATGTCTTACTTTAATATTAATGTGGTTAGTGTTTAGTTTGGTCAACAATAAAAATGTAATTGCGATGTCATTTTTTATTTCAATTTTTTAAAGTCTTTAAACTTTATTCCAATGTGATGCACTTTGGTCTGTGTGTGAGTGTGAGAGGTGCTCTGTAAATAAAGATGAGTAGAGCTGAGTTTATGAAAACCATTGTTGACTGTTGGTATGAAATGTGAAGCCATATACCTGCACCAGCGACCGCCTCAAAAAGAAATATATTGCATCTCAGATTGGATCCACCATCGCTCTTGAAACCCAGAATCATACTTCACAGTCTCTGAAACTTTAACTATGTATTTAACTTCAAGTTTTCTTGACAAAGGATCCTGATTGAGTTTTTCAGCCTCATCAGTGACATTTTATTTTTTCCAGTTATCGCTTCCTAACACTGCTGTATCCTATACTGTGATCACTGAAGAACATTCCCAGTCTTCAGTTTTGTACATTTCTCTGTCATAGCCTAAAGTGTTTGTGTCTTTAACCTCTCCTGCCTTTTCTCCACTGTTTTCATCTACTTTACTTGTTTTTTCCCCATCATAAATAAAACAATGTACTGGACTTCTCTCTGTGCACTGATGTGATTACAATTAACCCTCAGGAGCCACAGTCGCCTTCATAGCAACAGTCTGCTATCAAGAAATAACAGACGGTTGCTTATTTAACCCAAAGGAGATCCAAGCTCAGAATGAACTTTAGGAACCTGGAGCGTAAGCCAGTCATTGGACCTGGTGTGATGTTCTCTGGAGGACTAGACTAGCAAGCAATAAATATAAGGAGGTAGCAGCTTTACCGGTGCTTTGTAACACAGAGCAATTTAATGACATAAATGGAGGACAGTTGTGAAGGATTTTACATGGTTTACATTTTCCTAACTTAAGTAAGTTCAATTTTTGTTTTGGATTTGTGTGGACAATTATAGTTAACAATTTTACAAACATATAGAACAAATCTTAATGTTAGGATTCTTAAAAGGCTTTCAATCAATCACATTGAATCTTGCATGAAAATTATTACCCATAACAATCTCTAACACAGCTAATACTTCTAGAGAAACAAACATTGTAGTGTTAAAAGTAAAGACAGCCAGTGTTGCACATTGTATGCTGTGATACAGACAAACTGACTTCACTCAGACTTCATTCAAAATCATGAAAACAGTAGCTTTTACCCTTTTTTGAACAATCCAAACCAGGGTTAAAAGGTCACCTCTCTGTCCTGTTGTCAATTTCAGATATGAATCCATAAAAGAATTTGACTCATATTAACATTTTGAACCACATCAGTAAAAGAAGTCAGTGTGCTCCTGCCTGTCTGTGACCTTTGCTCTCTTTGCTGGACGTTTCTCTGCAGAGACGTGCTGAACCTCATGAGGGCAGTGCAAACAGAGAGCTAAGCAGAGGAGCAGCCTGACCCTCCACAAGCAGGCTCGCCAGTTTTCTCCAATTGACATTTCCCATCATGCCTACACAGGCTGCATCAGTATTCACAACCTGAGAGGAGGAGGCCACCAGGGAGAGGAGTAGAGAGAGAGAGAAAGAGGAGACAACACAGGGCAGGAATACTGCGGGGCATTGAGCCTAGCTGGGTCATTTAACTCCCTATCTGTGCTTTTCTTTTTCAAACGCTGCTGTTATCTTTTGGCTGAAGTTCAAGGTTCTCCTTGAACACAGAACAGAAAATAAAAGGTTGGTTGTTGTGTTAAACGCAGAAACAGGAGGTTTGGTTAAATGGAGGAAGGCAGTAACCAGAAGAAACACAAATAAAGTGAGAGAAAGAGAGTGAGAGATGTGGTTTGCTCCATCCTGGCCCTGGAGCCCAAGGTCTCAGGAAGTGATTAACCCTCCTCAGATACAGCGGGACGATGAGCACATGCATGTGTGTGAGTGTGATTGTGTGTGTTGGGAGGAGAAGCTGCTGCGAGTCAGGCGTGGGCAGCCAATCTCTAAGCCCTCCTCCTGAGGCTCTTCCTAAAAGTGGGGTCATCACCCCCTGATCTTGAAATTGAATTCCAATGATTCTGGCCCCCCCGTGTAAATCCTCTTCCCCCTAGGGCCGTCCACCCACACACGTCGAGCTAGAAGACCCACCAGAGCCTCCATCCTCATCTCAGATTCATTCAAAATGTCATTCCAGCTAAACAGGATACTTTTCAGTCAGCTTAAAAGTGGGGTTTTAAATGATTTATTTGATACTTGCAGTATTCACCATCTCTGCAGGGCTCACGATGGGAAGCTTGGCACACTGATGTATTCAATGCTGCAGGCCTGAGACTATAGAAGATGATCGGATGAATCTTTACCACCTCCAACTGATCAGTTACTTGAAAAAGGATCAAAAAGTAAAATTTGGAAGCAACACTTTCAACATAATAATTAGAGTCACCTTTAAGAAAGAAAAGTAATCAATGAACTTTGAAATATCAGGAAATGTTTCACACACATTACATTTACCTTGGAAAGAAAACACAATGAACTATTACTTTCATATCATGTAATAAAACCAGACGATAGCATTGGTTGTCTAGAACAGGAGTTCCCAAAGTATGGGTCGGGATACCCTGGGGGGTCGTGAGACACAAATGGGGGGTTGTGAAATGTCTTCCAGGTTGTATATATTTTTCTAATGATCTAAAAATAGTACATTTAACCCTTTATAGTAAAAAATATGGACACAAATAGTAGCTAACCTTGAAATAAAACCTTGAAAATAGAAAATGTAATGAGTTTTCTGCCTTTCTTTTTGCCAGATGACTCCTGAGTTTAGAATTAGTGAATGGTTAATTATCAAAAGCATGAGTAGCAGTAGGTTCATTCATAACAGCATAGGAAACACAACCACATGCTCATATAGGTAGGCTTATTTTCTGCAGACCAGCTAAATGAAGCCACATTAAACCACTTTGAGGGACAGTGGGGGTCGCAAGTCTTTGGCACCAATATTTTGGGGATCACGGGCTGAAAAGTTTGGGAACCCCTGGTCCAAAAGTCACTAATGAGTCAGTAAATATGCTTTTCTTCCACATTTTCACTATAAGGGGCCTTGTCAGATGCTGATTGATCATAAAGCATTAAAATTAGGCATTTTTATAACATCTATAATGCCCAAGCTGAGCAAGATTTCAGAGGAAAGTGGCAACTGTGTGAATACAGTAAATAAACAAACTGACCAAGATACATATTCCTTGTAATTCCATCATGTAAGTCATTCTTCTTTAATCCCTGTCCAGGCTCCCAGCAACCAATTTAATATGTTATTTACAAGTTAAGTTGTACTGTTCTTTAAATTAAAGTCATTTAAGCTCAAAGAAAAATGTAATAATCCCCAAGATGAAACCAGCAGCAGTAACCGAGCTCCAGTCCGGTCCCCTGATTAAGACTCAGCTTTTGGAGTCGAACCAGCGACAGTAACTCTGAAGGTTCTCTGCAGACGGAGCGGCACATTTGCTGGCTGTCATTCACTTTGAAGGAGGACGGGGCAGATGCTGGGTGGGTAAATCAGCCAGACGAGGGAACCCCGCCAGTACAGCAGGAGAAAAAAAAGACGTGCACATCAGTTTGGTGTTCACCGCAGCTCAAACACACCGGATACCAAGCATGAAGTACAACATGCCAGAACGAACACACCAACACAGATGCAACAGACGTGTTTGCTCCGAGCAGCAGCTGCAAAAGATGTTTGACCTTTACAGGAAGTCTCCGGTGGACGAAGGAGGGGAGGCACGGTTTGATGGATTTCCATAGGCTTTGACCAATAAATAAATAAATAAATAAATAAAGACATCATGCATACGTTACAAAAACACTTCCCACATAACGATGCTTGTAGTACAACAAATCTGCATCCGCAAATATGTTTTGTAGGAAGTGTAATTATGCAGGGATTAACTTTTGATTAAAACAATGTGCAAACATTGAATGTGACTGCAAACACTTCCAGTGTAAAATGTTTAAATTCAACAAATATCATACATCTTCACTGCAAGAATATTTTCATTGCTTCCTGCACAGTTTAGCCAGAGAAGCCAAGCTGTATCTTTTTATGGTGCTGTTACTTCCTGGTGTAGAAAAGTTTGTAAATGCTTCTGCAAACTTTGGGCATGAGAACAGATGCAACTTCTATTTTAATATCCAACCATGCCAAGAACTTTTTACTAACCGTGCACTTGTGATGAGTCATTTTTTTAGCCATCATGGGGCAGCAGATTAACTTTTTCAAGAATATGTGCTGTGGAAAATGTAATAAAGTCCATTTCCTCATCCGACACCCAGCTAGCAGCAGTTTTAAGCATTAAAAATGACCACAAGAAATAGTCTATCATTATACTGATAGTCTCTCTTGGTTTTGTACTTTCTATAAAGGCATCAGTGTTCATTCCAATCTGTTCCATAACAAGCTTAAACTCCTCACAGGAGCTTTACAATCAAAGGGAACCAGTGCAGAGACAATAACATGGCTTTACTTGTGAACTAGAAGCAGTTCCTGTAAGTGTGTGATACTTTGAAAAATCCTTATGTTCAGGAACCTGATTTAGCAATGTGTGTGACACTTTTGCTGATAGTTTAGCTTCCTTTGTTCATTCTTAGTATCTCTAAGCTCTCTGTAAAGACTTCTGTTTGTTTCAGCTCTCTTGGTTCCCACTTAGATTGAGTCCTGGCAGAGCACAGTAGCAGTAGCACTGGGGTTTGATGCAACAATTCACATCATTACACCGCTGTGCTGAAAAAGGCAAGCCACAAGCTTAACAAGAGATTTTTCCTTCACCTTTGACATTTAGCATGTCAATGAACCGCTCAGTAACTCTGCTCTCTCTGCAGATCCACTCCTCATTACCCTCTTTGGCAGGAGAGCACAGGACTATTCAGCTCTCTCTCTCCCTCTCTCTCTCTCCCTCTCTCTCGCTTTTCTATCTCGTAAGCTTTGAATCCCTCCCCTTCCTCCACATACCCCCCTCCTGCTTTTTCTCTCTCCAGCAACACAACCATTTCAGTCTGCAAATGACTGCACCTGAAGTCAAGTGGAAAGCAGAAGGTCTGCTCACGTAGTCACACCACTACAGCTCTGTCTGCAGTTAGCTCTTCCCCCCACAGGCTCGGTATCCTAGGGGCTATAAGGCTCAGTCCCACTCTGTTCCAACCTGGATGAAGTATGCTCTCTGTCAGCACTTTCTGCAGCAGCCTGGCACTCTGTTTATTTTTGCAAGACACAGAGCTGAATAGACTTTAATAAATACCGTGGCCTGAGAGTCAGGGAGCCATCTGAGCTTGTCACAACTTGTAACTTAGCTGGTGCACCAGTTCAGACCCGCTATTGGGTGTTCACTTAACGGATGAGTGAGTGCACAACTCTCTCACCCGGGTCCTTTGGAAATTGGTCAGGACACTGCAGGAGAATCACAGCAGCATGCACTTACTGAGCTTCAAACACAAACTCTGCTCAGACTGCTCAGTGCTGTTTTTAAAGATGCTAAACAGAAATCAGTCAGAAAGTGAGACACACCGAGTGTTACACCAGATTTATAATTCTTTGGAAGTCTTCCAAGCAATCCTGAAACCCATTTTCTGAGCAATTTGTGTTTCCAGATATAGCTAGCTCACATCCTGCTGTGGTCTGAATGAATTCTGACACCTGAAAAGGACTGAAGAAAAGAACACTAAATTAGAAATGATAATTGCTGAGGTGTCCCTCACATTCTCTACTCTCAGAGAGGAGAGTCTTTTCTCAGAACAGTAACACTGTGCACGCCATGCTTTTATCTTTATTATGGTGATTGTGCATTCAGTTTTTGAGAGCTCTGAGGTCCGTGCACAAAAACAGATGTGATGTGAATGTAAAGCATACAGACATTTTTAGATGTACACTCTTTATTTGTTCTCTTAAAATACTAATACCACTTTCACTACTGCAGGGTATGAAACTATAGAAACCAGGTTGCTATAGGCAAGGTTACCACACACAGAAATGGGCCAGCTTGGATGGGCATGCTTTTTTCACTGTAACACCAGATGAGCCCTGGGTTATTTTTATCACATAAGAGAGTCCAGGGAAAATAAAAAAACTTTTATTCTCATCATTGAATCTATCAAAGTGTGCAAAGTCACGGTGGTCGAATCATATATTATTCAGCTATGATGTAAATCCCAGAATAAGGGTGCATTGAAACATACGAGGCAGTCAGCTTTTGGGGTCTCTCAAAGGGCAAGAGGTTCAAACTGTCTCACACTGTGATGATTCCTGTGGGGTTCAGCTCAGTCCACAACCTGCAGGTTCATTGCAGCTGTGAAGCTCTCTTAAGTACCATCTTTCTTACCATCACCATGTGGAGTTTGCAATCCTGCTAGCAACCAGTACAACATATAAGCTCAGTTTACAGTAACTTTGATATTTGTGAGTCACTGCTGGGTTGTGCCCCCCACCTCCTAGGCTACTAGTTTTCCTGAATTGAGTTTTTTCAACCAAAGCAGCACACCATGATATCTATTTACTTAGTAATACACCATCATTTTCTTTAAATGCATGATTATGACTTAATCAAAAACGGCTAGTAAAAAGTGGTCTGCATTGCTATGTATCCCAGCATGCAATGTGCAGCAAAGCAGCCACTTGCAAGTTCAAGTGGCATCAACCAGCAGAAGTTGGTTCCCCTGAGTTGCAGATAAATTGTAGATAAATTGAATAGATCTTCAGGGCCATCAAAAAGAACAAAACAGATATTTTTTTGTCCATTCAAACTGACTGATAACAGTAAAGAGAATAAAGCTTGCTTCTGTTTCTGTGGATGATGATGACTTTAGATCTTGCTGATCCCAGTTAGTTTCATGAACACCGTGAGTTTTACACATTTAAAGTGATACTGAGCATCATCCACTATTGCAACATTTGAGAAATGAAATTGGCTACTGAGTTGTTTGATTCCTTCTGAAAATTGATGGAAAATTGACTTGTTCTATTATTCAGTAAAAACGATGACCACTTTCATTTTAATTAATAAAAGATCAAGACATCAACTCTCCCTTTATACAGAAGTTCATCAAAGTGAATAATGTTGGATTCCCTCGACTGAGGACAGACATGAAATGAATCAAAGTGCAGCTTAATACCTTTGAAATAACAAAGCTTTAAGTAAAGAGGCCATTATTATTTAGTTTAGCTCTGGATGGGCCGATCATTTCAAGTCGGCCTCTTGTTGCTGCTATTGACTTCTCTTTTTCTTGTCAGTGAGTTTCAGGGTTTAACTCGGAGTTGCAGAAAATTCCACAGTGGTTTCATCCGGTGTTAATCTTCAGAGATTTGCATTAGTGTCCAGAGACACCTTTGATCTTTCTAAAGACTCTGATTGGATGTGTGAACGAGGGGGCCACTTTCCCATCATGCTTCCACTGGATTAAAGGAGGGGAGGGCGGGTTATTTATAATTTTGGAAGTTGTTTTCAGGTCAGTGCGGGCTTTCAGAAGCAATCAAACACATTTCAGTGGCAGTGGTGCAGAGACAGGAGAAAGGGGCGGGCGTCCGGGTACGATTTCAAACTCAGTGAACTTGTGACGACAGCACTCACTGATTCAGTGGTTTGTCTTTGTAAACTGTGGCTGGATGAATGGAAGTCAGAGTGCTCAGGGATAAGACTGGCAGTGGAGAGGGGAAAACCCTGACATTTTGAGGGATTAATAAGCCAAAAATGGATTTTAAAGCTCCTGGAAACTTGGCTTGAAAGAGGAAAAATGCATGTTTGATATCAAAGTTGTAAATCTCATCAATCATTCATATTATATGGATCTGGAATGCAAACATTTTTTCATAATCTACAGTTAATCTAATGAAAAAACAAATAAAAACCTCTGTAAACACGATTTCTGGAGGCGTGGCAGATCACATATTTTTTTGACATCTGCCAGGCTCATTCAGAGGGTTAACCACGAAGCGATCTGAACATACCCAGGCTTTCTTTGAGTGCAGATCTGGCTCGACCAAGTCAGAGATAACAAGTATCACAAAGCTGGTTAAGCAAAGTTGGGAAGTTGTTTTAGATCTTAGTTTCCAGTGGCTTTGAATCACTCAAAATGCTTAACATTCCCAGTGATGCTCTCTATCACTCAAAAACAAATACCACAACATCATTTGAGAAAAAAAACCAGCTATCAGAGACGATGTTTTTGACTTCAGGCCACATGTTGTAATCATTGATTTTCACTTCTTGTGGTGTGAACACCATCTTTGAGAGCAGTCATTAACAGCAGAGCCTCTTTGCTGACTCAAATCCATCGAGCTCTTCTGACAGCTGCTCTCTGCTCCCCCTGCATCCATGCTTCACCTTTCAGAGCTCGTAAACATTGTCTCACTGATGCCTGAAACAAGTTTCCATGCCACATTAATGTGCGCAGCGGTAAGAGCAAGTCTCTCGTCGAACAGCTGCCGCCCTGCCTGCCTGGCAGCAGCGCCGGGTTAGATTTGCCATTAATTTGTCGCACCTGACAGCCGACTCTGCTGGGTACCCTCCGTCTACACCACTTTGCTACTGCGTGCCTGGGAGGGACATGTCTTGCCCTTGTGAGAATAAGACTGAAATATAGTTAGGGAAGAGAGTGGTACAAAATAGAAGCTGGAGGCTGCTACATTTCATGTGTATCTAGGCCAGGCCACATGATATGGTGGGGAGTTAGGACTGCAGGGTTGAAGTCCATGGGGGAAACCAGTACAACCGGCTGACGTAACTGGGACTGAAGACATTACCACCAAGTTCAAATCAGTACTGGGACCTGATACAGTGAAGTTTGAGTCGAGTCCAAATATGATTGAAACTAGGTTGAAAAGAGACCATTGAATCACCTATTTCCCAAAACTAATCATAACAATTCATTATAGACTGCTTCAGTGCTGGCCTGCATACAACCTTTGATTCAACCGACTATAATGTGTTTGTGTTAAACCTCTGGAGGTGATGGAGCCTCTGTTGTAGCCTGTGGTTAGTCACACACATCCCAAACTAGTGCTTTAAAAAAAGGGCTTTCTGACAGCAAAGTAAAGGGCTGAACATTTTTCATGCACACTCACATGATGAAATTTACCTTGGTGTCTTCAGCTGGTTTCTCAACAAATGGGCTGAGTTGGAGTCCATGTGGGTACTACACTTACTATTCATATGTGCCTCTAATAACCCCACATCAGAAAAACCAAACAATACTGAGTAATTCAAAAGGACAATAAAGCCAAATGAAGAATTAGCTGCACTTGAAAACATTCTCATACAGGTTACACATTTTGGATTCATGAAAGCAAATCAGCATGTTTCACTTTCATTAAGAGGAGATGCTTTCATGAAAAGGTTAACTGTTAAAACTCAGACTAACAGATGTTCCAAACAGAACAAGTCTGATTAGGAGTTTGTTACAATTTATTCTTCATAAACATGGAAAGCTGGAGGGTATGAGCATGAGATTGACTGGCTGACAAACACTGTCTCAAGATAAATTCAGTACTGAGACAGTTATAGCATCTAACCTCAGTCTTCCTGGTACATCTATGTAAGACATAAGGAAAATAAGAAACACTTTTACCATCCAAATATGTAAAGTATATTATTTTATGATGATAAGAAACTGAGAATTGCAGTACATCCACTAATCAAGAAGCCAGAACCAATTAACAATCATTTCAATGATAAATCAACCATCAGAATTAATGTCTGTACATTTCAGTCAATTGAGCTGTATAAACATAATTTCATCTCTTTAAATAATAGTAATGTTTTACAAAAAATACAGCTTGTGTAAAAAAAAACACGTTTGATGTGAGCTAATGGGAGGGAACCGTCTTGAGTTGACTGAATCATGCTGATTGGCTAAATGTATATAGTCTAAAGTCCATGATTACCCTGCTGAGTTGAATACTTGATTCTGATTGGTCAAAACCCTTTGACAACAGTAATTAATTCTGGATAGCAAGAGCAACAGCAGGTACAACCAGATCACACACGTTATATCAGGAGTCTGGCACATTTCTAAAGTTTATGATTTCAATTCTCCCTGTTGGCGATGTAGCAGAAACACTCTTATATTGGGAGACTACAAAACTTTAGATTGGTGGTTAATGGCTGAACAGTCACCAGCAGAGACCAAGAGGATGAGAGACAGTGAGAACAAGGAGGGTTGTTACACTGCAGAAGTAGCTTGGTGAAAGAAACATCAACCAACTTAAAGATAACAGACATGAAGCAAACACAGCATGGGCTTTGTCAGAGTTACAGGACTGGTTGGTGAAACGAAAAGGCCAATAGAGAAGTTATAGGACAACCTTATATAGGATGAAAGTGTCAAGAATACCATCCCAAAAGAAAACCAGTCTTTTAACTTTACTGTGAATCAAAACTTTCAGTTTGATGTTGATTCAACCTGTAAGCAGGCTGATAAAGAAACTGCTCCCATGGAGGTGCTACCAAATTCAGAATTGATCTGTTTTGAGCTGCAGAAATAAATCATTTTTAAATTAATAAAATCAGCCTTAGATCAGAACTTAAGGTTAACTTGTTGGTGTCTTTAGTTGGGTAACACTGGTTAATGTATGGTGACTGGGTAATTACGGGAAGTATAATCCTGACAGGGTGAGAGAAGATCCTGACACCAAGATGTCAGTTACTGTAGGTCTTTTTAAAGTGGTTAATCTATGAATGTATGAGAGGTGCTGCTTTCTTTTTAAACACTATATAACAGGAAATATGAAAAAATGAAACGACACTCACGACTCTCACAGACACGGCACGATACAGTGATGATGGATCACAATCAAATGTCCCTAAGAAGTACTTCATCAGTGTATTGTCATATCTGCTTTCATACATCGATGTCAGAAAGGTGTAAACAGTTTATGTCTCTAATTTTTCAAGTGTTGTATCTCCTTTGAAAGCAAACCATTCAAATTGACTCTGATGCATCGTGCATCATCAGGTTAATCTATGTCTTTAACAAGGCGATGATGCACTGTGGGATGTGGTGTCATTAGCTGGTGACATGAATCATATTTCAAAGTTTGGATTCCTCAACGAGCTGACATTAAGATCCGGTTTGGATCAGTGCAAACAGAAAGACAGGAAGAAAAGGACATAAAGTCAAATGCTTCATGGAGAAAAATCCCCCATCAGTCCATCGTCTCATTAATGGATGGATGTGTTTGGTTATTGATGAGGTTGACATTTGCCTCAGTAATGGAGCGAGTGGTGAGTTTGCAGAAAATGAAAGCTGAACATGAGGCTGCAACTGAGAGTGTCGAAGACTGAAAATCAATGACCTCATCCCATCGAGTCTGGCAATTATCCCCATACAGTAACAGTATGAGTATCATCATCATCATCATGCAAGGAAAGCACAAACAAGAGCAGGAGAAGCAGGAGCTCACCGTGCCCTCAGCTTACAAATGCACAATAACATTTGACAAAGAGCTGCAATAAATGAGCTGTGAAGGCCGGGCCTCTCACCTGTCAACATGTGACACTTAAAACAGTAATTTGTCCCCCTCGGGGGGCTGTACTTTCCAAGGTATTGAATTTCCCTCTGGACCCAAGATTGTTCAACTATCACCTAGACAGAAAGCAGTACTTTGAAAAGACAGCTTAATGTCACAGCAGAAACCACAATTTTTGGAGCTTCAGCTTGTTAAAGAAAATGAGACAAAGAAATCTCACTTTACCAGACAAAAATGAGGCTTTTTGTGCTTCCACGAAGCCCTCAAATGCCAGGATTTGTCAGAGAGTAATAAAGATCTCGCCTGAGATACCCAGTGAATTACATTTCATAGCTGTCATCATCATATAGCTCATAATGCCTTAATCTTTTATGCATATTTCCCCTTAAAACAACATAACGTCCATGAACAGGCCTTCCTTTGTCAACGCTGAATGTCAACATCCCTGTTATCCCATCAGCTCCCTCTGCCTGAAACCTTAAACCGCCAAACACCTGTTCTTTTGTGTGAGCTGGCATTTTACAGCAGGGTTTCTCAGACAGCCAGCGGAGCCTCTCTTCCCCCTGGCTCGCTCTCTCTCGACCCTCTCACTGGGTTCCTCGCTCTCCCTCTCTTTTTCTTTCTCCCTCTGCTTGCCTTTTACATCTCGTCACCCTGCCCCCCCCCCCCCCCCCCCCCCTCTCTCTCTCTCAGGCAGCCCCTTGTCCTTTTACTCGCTATTGTCATCTCTCTTTCTTTCCCTCTGCCTCTCCAGCTCCATTTACCAAATTTCCCCTTTCCCTTCCTCGCTTTAATTCTCCTTTTCCTATTCAGTACTCTTCCTTTTTTCGCCTGTTTCCTGTCACCTCATTTTTTATATAATCTCAGACCGATACTTGTCTCAGATCTCCATTTGATCTCTGTAGCATCCTCATGTAAAACCCTTTTTTCTCTACGTCCATCACTCACATCATCTCATACAAACTCGCCCCTCCTCTTTTGTTACTCCTGCTCTCTTTTATAATACATCTCTGTGTGGGTTTCATGCTCACCACATGGCCAATGGCACTACCACAAAATCTAGCTCTAAAATCTTGGTTACTGCAGAAATATTCAGCTATGAGACCTTCACTTTTGTAAAGCCTTTCTATCAGATTTTGGCAGCTGACTGCAGGGGTTTTATCCCATTCAGCCGCAAGAACATTGGTGCTGTTGATGCCAGGTGATAACATGTGCTTACAGTCTGTTTTAAAGTTCATTCGTTGGTTTTCTATGAGACTAGGGTTTGTTGTAAGACAGTCTAGTTCTTTGACATTAGAAAAGGAGAACAGTTTCATGTGGCAGGACTGAAATAAGACAGAACCTTCCTTAAGATTGTAATCAATCTTTTAATTGAACTATCACTGGTCAAGACGCAAATCTCAAATAATGATCGAAAATCTCAGATTAACATTATGTTAACAGAAGTTTACAAAGCTGAAAACCTTAGCTCCAGAAAGATGGCAAACAAAACCTGTGGAGGGAAAGCAAGAGGAGGTCCTGCTGCTTAAATCAGAGAGCCGGACCTATAAAAGACTACAGACAAATTGAACCACTGAGAAGTTCACAGTCTCATAAGTTTTATCTGATTGAGCATGATTCAAGGTTCTGTGACCAAAGGATCTCAAAAATGTGTCTGGCTTGTAGCTCCGGCCTCTTTTGGTAAGCAGGAATGTTGCTGTTGGAATCACCACATTTAAATTCCAGGCTTCAAAGTTAACTTCAAGAATCTGGTATTTGGTTGGGCTTAACTGGAAAATTGCTTCAGATAATCTCTGGGAATGATCATAATTATGGTGAGATTTCATCAGAAACATCATGGCAAAATTCACTGAAGTCTTTTTCCACATCAAACCAGAACATAACTCTTCTCCAAATATACCAAGAGCTGTTATTTCCAAAAAGAACATGTTGTTTTATGCAGTCTTAACTTTGGCAGAGAACATTTTGTTGTTCACAATTTAAGAAACCTGTTATATAAGTGGATCAGTGACATGATTGCAATTTGTTTGTAGAGAATATACTCAATCAATCTTTATTTGTATAGCGCCAAATCACAACAAACATTATCTCAAGACCTCTTACAAACATGGCAGGTCTAGACCACTCTATGTTGAATTATTAACAGAGACCCAACACCAAGGCAGGATAAGACTCAGTCTTACCCCACCTTAATCCACCATGAGCATTGCACCTTGCAGTATAGCTAGTTACAGCGGCAAGGAAAAACTTCCTTTAACAGGCAGAAACCTCAGGCAGAACCAGACTCATGTTAGACACACATCTGCCTCCACAGAGTTGAGGTTCGAAAGAGGGATAGAGGAGAATCAGAGAGAGAGAGAGCAATGATAGTAATGAGACGAGTCGTAGTAGTAGCTGTTGTTGCTGGAGTCCAGCATGTCCATATCAGCTGGAGTCTGGAACGTCCACAGCAGGAGGATTTCTACAGCTAATCAAGCTTTACCTCCACTTCCAAAAATCTAGTTGTATTTAATGTATGCAGATCTTATAGCTAGATCACAAGAAGGTGCAAAGTTATGTGCACTTGTCCCTCCAGCAGGCAACAACAGCACTCATCTCTTCTTCTGTAGTTCTGCAGGAATAACCAAAGCCAAACTGGTCCAGTGTTACCCCTGTACCTGTGCAGAAGGTTTAAAAGGTATGATGCACTTTCTGCTGATGCTTCACATTCAAAGAGTCCTGCCTGTAAACCAGCAGGGCGCTTGTGTTTTTTACAGCAGCTATAGAAACACAATCTGGCATCACTGACACTATCTCCTTCTATAACAGGTGTAAACATAAAGATATGGGCAGTGAGCTCTTGGCTGCTCATCAAAAGCATCCCTGTTAATACTGAAGAGCACTTTTACCTCTTTCTTCTGACTCCAACATAACCTTGCTTTTTTCTTTTCTTCCTCTTTAGCACTATGCTGATCTTCTCTTTCTCCCTCTGCCTCCCTGTGTTTCTCTCCAACTCTCCAACAACTCTTCTATCCCTGCTTGTGTGGAAGATGAGGTAAAAGAAAGAGAGAAAACCCTCTAACCCTTCCCTCATCTCTTTTCTTTTTGAAAGCTGGCCTTTGTGGAGCTGCCGGGAGCAGCTCCAGTGTCTCCAGCAAAGCCAGGGCTCTTTTCATCGGGGAGAGGTTTGAAATCTAACTGACCCTATTCATGCACTGCCAGGCCTTCGCTTGTGCTCATGCTACATAATACGAGGCAATGCAGCGACTGGGGAATGTGAGTTATTCAATGGAGGGGGAGACAACAGAAGAAGAGCACAGAGGGAGTTGGATCAACAGGAAACATTTTAAATGTCTGAAATTGATGAATAGATATTGACGCATCTTTTCTCAGGAGGAAGTACTCTTAACTGGAAGCCAACATTAGAAAATTTGAAGTATGACTTTACTACCAAGTTGAATTTTTTAAATGACATTTGGGAGAATATTTCCTTCATGCTGGGGATGTTTTACTATTTAATTCCCTCAGGTTGAGATGTTATATGGCAGTGTAACCAGACAAAGCTAACATACAACTGTATCTCCATTTTCTGGATCAAAATACTGCTAAACTATTCTATTATAATGCATATTACATCATATTATATAATTATCTTTGTTATATTATATTATGTTATATTACATTATTATTGTTTACTACAACTAACAGTCATTTATATAACCAAACCATAATCTCACCATGTCAACCTGTCACTACTGAGACTTTTTAATACTGCCTGTAATTACCACGTTTTAATTCACTTGTAACATGTGTTTATATCTGACATTTGTGTTCTCTTTATTTATCTACTTTTATTTTTACTTATTTAAACGCATTCTTGATTGTACTTATGTCTGGGTCGCTGCAACAACCAAATTTACCCCCGGGATCAATAAAGTAATATCTTACCTTATCTTATCTTATCTTAAAAGATGTTACCTGTCACCTTTGCTTATTTACATCCAGGTAGTAGAACATTATAACATTATGGTAGTAGTCATCAACTGGAGCTACAAGCCTGGCTAGTTGCAGGTGGCTGTGCTACATTTGATTTCACTATGGACTTAGAATAATAAGAATTGTAATGATTTGTTATTTATTAGCCTAAAACAAGAAGGCGATTTCACTGGCTTCAGTTTATTTTTAAATGTGTTTATATTAACTGTCTGCCCTATCTAGAAGAGTTCCTGGTTTGATATTCATCTTCATATTCCCTCAGATATACACAGCATCCCTTCTTCATTGTCCCCAGAATCCATAAAGAAATTGGTCGCAGGTCATTCAAATACAAAGCCCTGTCCGATTGGAATAATCTACCCCTTTCTCTTAAATCCATCACCTCCATCCACTGCTTTAAATCAAATGTGTTTAATCATTTAAAAACAAGCTGTTCCTGTTTCTGACATATGTTAATCTGCTTTATTGATGCCTTTTTTGCTTTGTTGATGCTACCTATTGTCAAGGTTTTGTTTAATGGCGGGGTGCTGGGTGGGTCCAGGAATGAGTAAGGGTGAGGGAGAGCTGTCTATGTTTGTGTAATTGTGTTTGTTGTGATCTATTATTTTGTTTGTACTAATTTACTTTGTGTTTTGTTGGGACCCCCTTGAAAACAAGATGCTGTATGTCAAGGGGCTATCCTATAATAAATTCCAATTTATTTAACTGATTACTGAGTCTGTAGCGGACTAGGGTCGACTAAAAGTGAACATCCCTAATCATCACTGTTACTGTTGTATAGAATAGAATAGAATAGAATAGAATAGAATAGAATAGATGTATATTGCTATTTGTACAGGTACAGGACAAGTTCAATTACACTGTAAATGTGTGTGCATTGCTTCTAGAGTCAGCTCTATAAAATATTTTTGAAGTATAGGAATGGATAGAATGGAAACATAAGAATAAAGGAGCAAGAGTGTAGAAAATACAAGGAACATACACTTCCTTAAATATTTAGAAGAGACACTGTTTAAAACAGTTGAAGTAATGTAGTCTGGTTATGAAGTCGTTCACATCTGTTGCTCAGAGATGTTTCACAGCTGTAACTGCACATTGCATTATTTTGCTGATTGTTAATTTTGGCACATTCATTTTATTGTTTAACATTGCTATTATTGCACATTGATACTATTGCACATTTTCATTGTTGCACATATATATTTATGAGTTAATTCGTAATTTAGCTATTGTTAGACATTGACATTGTAGCCCCAGGTTTGCATTATTTGTTGTTATTTGTGTTTTTTACTGTTTTTTTTGTCTCTTTCCTTCTCCCTCTTTCTGTCACTTCCAGATGGCTGCACTGTGACTTTGATTCGACTGAAGGTCTGCCTGTTGCCACTGTTGCCAAATGTTGCCAAAGTGTTTGCTCATGGCGGGCCCATGTTGAGTCTCTGTAAATAACACTGCAAAGAGTTCAGACTGGACCTGCTCTTTTTGTTCCATGTCTTTAGATATCTTGTGCTTTTTATCTTGGAGGTATAAAGTATAGATCAGGTTGACTGATTGATTGATCACAGCTCATACTCACTATCCTGATTCTCCAGCTTATCATGCAAATCAAACCAGTTTAAGAAAATAAATACTTCATTTTTTTCTATGTCTATTTTCTACTATACAAAACCTAGTATCAGGCATGTAAGTGTTCAAAGACGGGTAGATAGAAAGAAAATGTCATCAGATTTTTACAGCGACGAAGCAATAAACCTCAGTCATGCCTCAAGTGATGCCAGATCCAGCATGTCAAGGTTTCATTCTGCTACAACAAGCTGCTCACTGTGCATCATCCCTTACGTATCGTGATGGTGGAAATATCAGGGGTTGTATTTTTAAAGCCAGAGGTAAAGACACTGAAAAGGAAAGTAGTCATAGATAACAGGCTGCGTGGGTTGTCCCTGGTGCACCAATCTGAGCTCCTGATATCATGAATCTCAACACATCTCAGCAGAACATTATCTGCAAAAATTCCAATTATCACTGAACCCCAGCAGCCTCCAGAAGAAGAGAAAATCAGAGGAGAAACTCGTTCAAAACCCTGCTGTGTTAGGAACTAATTAAAATTCCATGTGCATAAAAATAAACCTAAATGTGGAATTTGTTTTCATTGATTACGCCCTAAATATTTAATGGAAGCAGCAGGAGATTAGTTATATAATTTTGCAGGACCACATAAAAAAAAATACAAGCTGAACTGTGTGATGAAGGAAAACCAGCCACCCATCCACACTGCTCTTCCTGCACACCTTTTCTTCTGGGGAACCCAAGGCCAGGTAGGATCTGATGTCCCTGCAGGTGATGCTAACAACAATAAATAAAGCTTTCATTTCATCAATCAGATTATTTTATCTCTGAAAAGATATATTTAGGCTATATCAATGTAGAGATGAGACCTTGAATCTCTCTGTCCCTGGCCTGCTCTCTCACACCACGAGGCCTCTCTGAGTCGATGTACGAAATGTGCTTGTGTCAATACAGACGATCCAAATGGTCTGTGTGTTTAGGCCCTTCAATGGGACGACACTGGGGCTTTGGTGGGTTATAATGGGAACACCAGCGTGTGAAATATGTTATGCATAGGAGGCAGGCGAGTGATGCGGCAAAGGGCCACCGTTTGGCACTAAGTCCAGAGAGTCAGCAATAAAAAGAGGACCAAAGTAAACAAGGCACTGACATTCAGATTTGGCCAGAAAACCAAGAGCAAGAGGGGCTTTCCAGAGTCAGCCGAGTGAGACGGAGAGAGGGAAAAGTGCTCAGACACCTCGGTAACCAGGCAGAAGGAAGCAGTCTATATTAGGTATTTGGAGCTTTACTTGTCTTGCCAAATACTACATGCTATTTGTATTAATTTATTTAAGTTTTGTAGGAGTAGCTCAGTTAGGGCCCCCAGTTTAGCTCAGTTGGTAGAGCAGGTGTCCTGTGCAGAGGCTACAGTCCTCTTTTCTCTGGGTCGTAGGATCAGTTCTTGGTTTGGTGCTTTCTCTCTCTCTCTCAAGCCATCCTATCATTAAAGCCAAGAAAGCTTCTCTTGATATAGGGCCAAGCTAGGAATGTTAGAAGATGAGGACACCAGTTACCTCCTCTCACACCTGCTTCACCTCAGCCCTGCACGGTCCAAAAAACTCCAGACTAGCTTTCCATCTTGCATTCTTTTGAATACCAGGAGAGACAGACAGACACACACTACCACACAACTGAAGGGTACTTACAATCCTTAACACATCACATGTGCCACTGACCATGGTGTCCCCATTAATATCTACCTGTCTTTGATTTAAAGTGTACAAGATGCTTGTTATCATTGGAGTCTCTTTGATACTGTTGGCATGTCCTGAGTTATAAATAATTAATAAAGTCAAGCTTCTGTGCCTCGTGTGTAAATGTACAGGTTGGTTAATTGTTAAGGTCCCTGATCATTGATGCTGGGTAGAGAAATCCTTTCAGTGGATATAACATCAATCCATGCATGGACAGCAACCATATGGTGACCTGTGTGTGTGTGTTTTCTCACACAAAGGAGAGGAAGTTAGACATATCTGCTTGAGCCCGGTATATTTAAGTTAGAAGGCAAAAATTCCACCATGTAAATAGCAACACACCAGCCTGCAGCCTGGATCTTAAAGGGAATGAGAGCTAACACACTGATTGGTTTGAGTCATGTTGCATCCAAAACACACCATTGAATAATCCAGGGACTAAATCCAGCTTCTTTGCACCTTGTGCCTAATTTAACGCCAAGATTCTGCGCCGCTTAACTAGCAAAATGTGGTCAGAAACTCCCTGATTCTCTTTGTGCCATTGCACGAGAGACCATGCATTTTATATCAATAAATAGATCCCTTTAAAATCAGGTTAGGTTAGTCTGGTTAAAATCATTTGAAAATTAGAAAACAAATCAAAGGTAGAAGCTGTAAAATAAATAAAGTTGCCATAAAGATCTCGCTTTCACTTTGCAAATTCATTATCTTTACCAAATACAAAACCATGCCTGTTGTAAGTTAAAACCTTCAACCCTGTACATTTGAAACACACAGCAATATTTGATGTAAAGACTACTCTATGGTAATGGTTTTGCTAGTTTTTCAAAAAACATTTTCAGGACACACTGGGAGCCATCGATAACAAATATCAGCCTCAAGAAACACTCTGTGTGACTAGACACTAGGGGTGACCCCAAATAGTCGAATATTCGACGATTCGTTCTAACGAGCCTTAGACGACTGCCAATCTCATAGTCGAATATTTGCATATGAAACGTGGATCATTCCATTCAAACCATGGGGGTGCTCAATGTCTAATTTTACATTATTTTCCTGTTTCCCTTAAAAATAGTGTCTCATTTAGCCCATTTTTATAGAAGTATAGACTTATTTAATGTAATTCTGAGAACAGCTCTTGAAGTGTTAAATCGCCTTAAAGTAGTAATTAAATCTCCCCTGGTAATTAAAGGTGGACTCTCCCATTTAGCGGGAGCTGTGGAGCAGACGTACCTCAGCGGGCCTTTAAATCTGTCTACGTTCATAGCAGCTCAGGAAATGTCAGGAAATAAAACTTCAGTTGATCCTAAAAAATAGTGATGAAGATGAGGAGCAGCTTCATGAAGAGGGCTGTGAGATCAAGGATTACCGAACCACACAAAAACTGTACGGGGCCAAAAGAACGAGGACGGATACCCAAAGCTGCGCAAAGCCTCAAAAACAATCCACAGCATCCCATCCACCTCCACATCATCAGAGAGGATATTCTCAAAGACAGGATTTACAGTCAACAAAGTAAGGAGCGCAGCTCTGCCCGTACACACGATGGTTTTCCTCGTGTACAATTTGAAAAGACTCAAGCGGACAAAGACACGATGAAAAACTGTTTTAAAAGGTTCTGTTAAGAGATTTAAAAACCCTTTAGCTGGTTCAGGTTTGATTTTGAACATTATACAAATGTTTAGCCTTAAGTTGGACAAACTACCCTCCACAGTGCTGCTCTCTGCTGTGTGAACACTGTTTAAATATCTCCTGGTTCCTTATTCTATAACGGCGCGTTGTTCCATGTTTAACAGATGGTGGCCTTATTTGAGTTTTCTCTCCATCACCTCGTTGTTTTTGCAATATAGATTTAAAAAATCTAAGTTTTATGCTTATAATATTCTGTTGTCCCTTTTACTTTAAGCTACGAGTCTCTTAATTGTAAAGGGTTATGCGTAATATTGTCATGCGGTCACCATCATGCAGACTTTGGGTCAATGAGAAAAAACATTCGACTATTCGTCGACTATGGGCAAAATCTGATGAATCAGATTCGACTAAGGAAATCCTTAGTCGGGCTCACCCCTACTAGACACATCAAGCACAATCCCCTGAGTTGAAATATGGGTTTATAGGGAGTTTCATTGTGAAATAAACCCTCAGCTGTGTCTTTATTTTATGCCAAGACTCACACTGGTTGTAAAATACATCTACATTTATACTGCATGTGACTTAATAATGGTCTTCAATTATTTGTGATCACAAAAATATGACAAGTTATCCCTAAGCTTACCATGCTGATGCTGACAAATGTTCAGATGTTTCTTTTACAAGCCATAAAGAGTGCAAACTGTAATAATCCTGAGACACATTTTAGGTTTCATATTCAAACACATCACTCTGCTCTTCTTCAATTTTCATTACCTTTGAAGACAATTAGTCCATGAGGAAAGATGGACTTACAGTAAGAAATACCATGTCCTTCAAACATCCAGCCCTGATTAATGAATGAAACATGAACGAGGCAGGGAGGGTAAAACTTCAGGGCTTTAACTTTTCATTGGGAGTGTACAGTTTGATGTTTAATGCATCAACCCAGTCGGACAGAAATACATTAAACATCACAAAAACAAACCGGGCTCTATTATTTTCTCTTCGATATACTGAAAATGTAAACTATGTTATATAAAGTGGAGGTTCTGTGGGTCAGCCTAAATGTTAATTATCACTCTGAGCGTGCAGAGGAGCCATTGCTTGTGACAGCAGAAATATTAAAAAAGCAAGTGGTGTGGAAGTCACAAATCATGAATAAAACATAACGTGTCATGTTTGACAATTCCATCACTGCTAATAAAAGCGTGGGCGTGCTGAGCTCTCTGCCAATCGTCACACTGGAAGCATTAATTGAAATGGCAGCATGATTAAAAATCCAATTAATCATGCAGCCCTAATGGACAGAAAATGTAAAAACTGTGGGTTGACCTTCAAAATGGAATTTTGTTCTTTGCTTAAACACATTTAGAGGAAAAAAATCCATACACACGAATTTTTGTCCTTTCAAATTAATTAGAGAGGGACATTGTTAGTGCCCCGAGAGAAACCTGCAAACAATTATTTAAGGTTGAATGGTTTTTGACTGACCGGCCAATTTCATTATGTACACTCATTTAGGGATTAGGCCATTTCAGGCCCTTGCTGTATGTGCTTTAATGCAGAAGAGTTTACAGATAAAAACACATAAACTAACAGTGGCAACAAAAAAAACAAGTTCAATTTGCTTGGAATTGTGTGCAAAATGAAATAAGTCATCTCCACTTCCTTTAAAGCCAAAACACCAGAGAATTAGAGCAGCTGTTTCTGAGCAATACCTCACATAATTCGGTTTTCACCTTAAAAATCAAACTCCGGGTTGCTGAAATCAGCAAAAAAACCTGTTAACCCCTGCTCCTTCATAAAAACAAAAGAATTGCCATCACATCCCTCTCAACACGAACACCGGTACACATCCGATCGATCACTGGAGATGTGGGACAAAGTCTAATCCCATCTCCCCCCCTGACATCGACCTCCAGGCCCCGTCTTGATCCTGTTTCCAGGATGAGCCTGATTTCTGGGCCACTGACACACAAACCGTTTTCAGCTCAGCACACATCCCTTGAAAAACTCATCCGGACACATCCAGCTACAATGGCGTCACGCTCGGATTGGCTCTGTGAGCACTGTCATGGCCTTTTGAGCACGAAGAGGGGTTTTGGGTGGCATGGGCTGTGAAATAACAGAAAGGGGAGGAGGAGGGTAAATACACTCAGCGGTGTGTTTACTGTCTGTTTAGCACACTAACATGAACCAGTTTGCTGTAAGCGATAAGCAGCTGCGATCAACAATAATACTAATCAGAACTACAATGAACAGGGGAAACATTTGTCATCACTTTGCAGATCTCCACACTGATGCGTGCGCCTGGTTTCATGTGATTGCTCCATTGTCTTCTTCTCTCTGCAGACTGAAGATGAAGTCTATAATCGTACCTGGAGGCTAAATCGTTGTGTGCGTCTGCTGAACTCGACAATCATCCCTTTTAAGTCAAAAAAGCCGACCACCCCCTTTTCCAGCAGACACTTCAGAAAAGCAAACAATCACGTCCAGGAATAGCAGCTGTATTGTTGCGTCCCCAAGTTTCTCATAAGGGCCCTCCACTCCTCCGGCCCTCCTCCCTGGGTTTCAATCCAGACCTGAATGAGGCCCAGACAAAGAGGAGCTGTCAGTGGTCCTCTAGACGAGGTGGATTAAGCAGAGAAATGAAGACCTGTCGTAGACTTCAGCCAAATAGACTCCCTGTTTCTAAGCTGCAGTGGCAAGGAGCCACATTTCTTTCATGACGGCCTTTTAATGAGCTCTAATTAAATATCTGTGGGCTCAGCATTTGTGCGGGGGTAAGTGGTGCATCGCTGGCCACCTAAGACCAGAATAACAAGAAACTGGAGAGCTAAACTCTCAAGGGATAACCTGCTGGAGCCACCCTGTCTTTTACTTGAATGTCTTAAACCACTGCTCTCCTGGAAAGAGAAAAACTTTGCACAAGAAGCTCGGTTTAATGACGAGCAGAAACCAAACAACGCTGACCTCTCAGGTCTGTTAGACCTTCATGCTTCTTTCAGAGAAAAATATCTGAGTGATGAACTAAAGTATTAGAAAAGGTTACACACAACTAAGTTAGAGGTTTTTGAAGAGCCCAGCTGTATATCCAAACAGGAAGCACTTCTAAATTGCATGTCACATTCACCTACCCACACCAAACTTACACTCTGATGGTAGAGGCTGCTACGTAAAGCTCATCAGTATCAGTATTGACAGTATAGAGTTAAGTTTCTTGGCCGAGGACTTCGGCATGTGGACAGCAGAACCTGGGATCAAACCCCCAACTTTCCACTAACCTTGATGACCAACAACTCTACCGCTGAGCCACAGCCGCCACTTACAGTCAGGGAGTCTCTGTTGACAACAGGACTAATCATCAGAGAACAACTAGTGTCATACCAATCTATTAGATGTTGTCCCATTAAAGTTACTAACTATAGACCTTTCTGGAGTCCCTGAGCCCCCTTGTCCCTTAGGTTCCTCTGCTGTGGACGTGCCAGACTCCAGCAGCAACAACTACTACTCATCACTATCATCTCTCTCTCTTCATCTCCTCTATCCCTCTTTCCAACCCCAAAGTCAAGGCAGATGTGTGTCTAACATGAGTCTGGTCCTGCTCGAGGTTTCTGCCTGTTAAAGGAAGTTTGTCCTTGCCACTGTAAGCTTGCTAAATGCTGCAAAGTGCTCTACTCATGGTGGATTAAGATGAGATCAGACTGAGTCCTGTCTGTAAGATGGGACTAGATCTTATCCTGTCTTGATGTTGGGTCTACGGTCTAGACCTGCTCTGTTTGTAAAAGCGTCTTGAAATAACGTTTGTTGTGATTTGGCATAAAAAAAAAAGATTGATTGATTGATTGAACACTATAACAGTGACGGAGTAAAACTCTGACATGATGAAAAGACAGTTCTGCATCTGTACACAAAGAAACAACAAACTTTACACAGTTGCATTAGTATAGGATCAATATCTTGACTTGATTATTGGTTTTATCCCCTCTTTAAGATTTTAATTCGGCTCTCTGGAGAGAAAACCTACAATCAGAGCAGAGCAGAGCAGAATGAAAGCACAAGTGAGGTTTGTTTTTAAGGTGTAAATCTCCTCATCTTGAAAAAGAATCCAGGTACAGATCACATGTTTACAACCATAAATAGGGTTTTGCTAAAAGATCACAAGGAACGTTTCAGGCCACACCATACATGTCTGATGAAGGAGAACAGCCTGGAACATTACTTGTGGTGATATTTTTCATCAAATTCCCATTGGAGCAGCTTTTTGTGGTGTTTGTTGTCTCTGTCCAGCATCCAGCACATGAGGATTTTGTTGTATGAATATAACCTTGCCCTAGAGTTGTTAGCCATAGAATCTAATGGACTTTTTTTGGTAGCTGTATGAATAAATCATTGTTAAATCAATAAAATCAGCTTAAGATCAACATTTGTAGTCAGCTTGTTTATGGAACATGAAACATCTTAAGCAAATTTGACATTTTTGTTTCTACATTCTGTACTGTCAAACTTTTTCATATCATTTGTTTGTACTTTTAAGATTTTCAATTTGGGATAAAACATTTATTTGTTGTAACATTTATTCAGGCCGAGTAAGATATATAAAAAACTGCCTTTTCCACCATCTGCAGAGAAAACATAAAGCATTCACTGTAAGTTAAGTTTAATGATATCTTAAATCAGTGAGAACTTCTGCTTCTGCAAATGAGAAAGTTAACAACAGATGCCAGTAATGTTCCGTCACTCCTTGTACTCATTAAGTTTAGTGTTCTCTCCTAAATTAAGGGCTGAAATTGGAAACGAGAGTGTTTAAGCATGCGTGTTGTTTCCCCTAAACTAATTTTGCACAAATAACCCTGGGAAGGATCAAGATGTCCAACAAGTACGTGTAGAATAACACGGGAAACAAAATCCAGCTGTAATGTAATTTACTGCTCTTTATCTGTAGTGCTGAAC
This sequence comes from Notolabrus celidotus, assembly GCF_009762535.1. NCBI lineage: Eukaryota > Metazoa > Chordata > Actinopteri > Labriformes > Labridae > Notolabrus > Notolabrus celidotus. Next base: position 31,329,922 of record NC_048279.1, read on the forward strand.
ACTGAAGATTGTGGGGAGGAAGAGTTTCTGCATTACAGTAAAAGTAAAGGCCATGAAAGCCTCGCTGTGGAGCTTCCGATTCATCATTTTGTGTCACATTCCTGTGCACTATCCGTGTGAGCACCTTCCAGCGAGTGTGATTCCTTCCGCCTGGCTGTGTTTTATTCATGGCTGCCTCTCTCTGCACCATTAAGCAGCAGAGGTACGTCTGCACTGGGAGGATGCATAGCGTGTGTTCTGTTTAGAAAGGAGGTGAGCAGGTACTTTCCAAAGTACTGAAAGGAAATATGTCACACTGCTGAGAGTGCTGGATCATATGATATAATTGATACTTTTATATACTGGTAGTTCTCACACTTGAGGCATGTTCAATATAGTACAACAGTTGAGGCCAGCAACAAGTTTGAAAACAGATGGTACAAGAGTATGTTTACCATTGTGTTGCATCACCTCTTCTTTTAACAACACTCTGGGGGCGTAAGTGAACCGAGGAGAACAGCTTCTGGAGTTTGGAAAGTGAAATGTTGTCCCATTCTTGCCTGATATATGATTTCAGCTGCAACAGTTCAGGGGCTGCTTTGTCATATATTTGTTTTTGTGATGTTTCCAACGGGTGACAAGTCAGGACTGCAGACAGGCCAGTAGAGCACCAGCACTTTTCTACTGCTGTTTTATGCTAATGCTGTTATGATACGCTCAGAGTGTGGTTTGGTGTTGTCTTGCTAAAAAATGTAAGGTGTTCCCTGAAAAATGCATTGTTTGGATGGCAGCATAATGTTGCTCCTAAACCTGTATATATTGTTCAGCATCAATGGAGCCTTCACAGATGTGTAAGCAACCCCTGCCATGGACACTTATGCATCCCTATACCATCGGGGATGCTAGCATTTAAGCTGTGCACTGATAAAAGTCAGGTGGTCTATTTCCTCTTTAAAGCACAGGACACATTGTCCATGACTTCCTAAAAGAATGTCTTGATTCATCAGACCACAGGACAGTTTTCCACTTGCACTCACAAATAGGTTAGAGCCAAGAGAAGTCCAGAGCCATGATTATATACGGTTGTCTCTTTGTGTGGTACAGTTTTTAACTTACATTAGTGGGTACAGGGATATACTGTGTTCGTAGATGATGGGTTTGGAAATCATTTTGGGCTCATGCACTGATTTCCACTAAGTTGTTGTTGGGCTTTTTGCCTTTATTTGATACAACAGCTGAAGACAGGCAGGAAATATGGGGAGTAGAGAGAGGGGGAAGACATGCAGGAAATAGTCGACCGGCCGGGAATCAAACCGGCGACCCCTGCGACGAGGACTGTATCCTATATGTGGGGCGCTTAGACCGCTAGGCCACCAGTGCCCAATAGAGTTATGTCTGTTTTTAATGCAGTGCTGCCTGAGGCCCCAAAGATCATGGCCATACAGTAATGTTTTTTAATCTTTGTCTTTTATGTGCAGAGATTCCTCCAGATTCCCAGAATATTTCAATGATATAAGATACTGTAGATGATGACATCCTCAAATTCTTTGCATTTTCAAATAAAGGAACATTATTCTGAAATTGTGTATCCATGCAGTCTCTCACAGAGTATTTAAGTCTTCCCATTGTTACTTCTAAAAGATTCAGCCTCTCTAGAAAGTCCCTTTTATACGCAGTCATGCAAACCAACGAGATCTGTTCTTAATCAAAATTTTACACAGCAGCGATTTTGGAATTGGGAATGTACTTATGTCTTCATAAAGAAAGTGTATTTCATCTTTGATTTGATGAATACCGCTTCAGCAAGAGGCCTGAGTCATAAAGTTTGTGTCATGGAGATTGACACATCTTCAATGTGAATCAAAAGGACTTGAGAATCCAGTTATTGGACCATAAAAGTCGGCCTCTGGCAAGTCTAGCAACTTTTAAATGGAGCAGTGAAATAATGGTTGAAGTGCTCCTTTCAGATGATTCTGTTTCCAAGTTTCAGGCTCCTTTCTGTTAAACCTTCACTTGTCAGAAAGAAACTTGCCCAAATTGGCAGCTAGAAATCCTGCTCCATGAGAAACTGTAACTGCAGAGAATTTATGTGCAATGTGTCATAATATTTCCTTCTCCTTCTATTACACCTTGCCTTTTCCACAGAGCTGCAATCTAAAACTACTTACCAGCACAAAAAGTTCTCATAGTCCAGCCACTGAAGTAAATCAGCCGATGAGATTATTTCTGCTTGAGCAGCTGAGAAATGTTCCTAATTCTGAACTCTGGCAAATGAGCATTTGGCTCACAATCTGTGGCTTACAGCTGCTGACTTTTCCCATGAATCTCCCTCTGATTACTTTTATCGCTGCAGTTACATTTCTGTTAATGTTCTGTTATTGTTTGTGAGATGTTTTGATTCCCTCTGCTAATATGTGGAGGAGGAAGAGGGGAAAGGCAAAAATAGATTTTATAGGGAGAGAATGAAATGGATACAAGAGACAAAGACAGACAGACAGAGACAGAGAAAAAAAAAAGACGCCTGCACAACTTGCACAGCTGAAGATCTGTCTCATGACTGAAACATTCAGGGGGATCAAACATGCCCACACTGCAGGGATTCTTTTCCCAGAAAAACTTGCAGCTTCAGCAGTGTGAGAGGCATGCATCAATGGAGTATTGTATCAGTGTGTTGTGATCACATTGTGCTGCCTCATGGAGCCGCAGTAATCACACTGGAATAATGGGGAAAGTGGTAAAACAATACTTTTGATTCTCAACATAGTGGTGGAACATAATGGACCTCTGCATACCATAAACCACGATATGGAAAACAACAAAGCAGGCTCTTCTTACAGATGTACAATGCTTCACTATCAGATGTGGTGAAGATCAGTAAAGTGCCCCATGCTGCACGTCCTATGTCTCTTGCTTCAGTGCCTTAAGTATCATGGGAAGCAGTGATGTGTTACTGTAAAAGGGTCATATGGTCAGGAAAATACTTAAGATACCTGACTCAAGTGTTCTCAGAAATACATGCATGACAGTATCAGAAGTTACGGCCTTCTTTAAAGGGGCAGTGTGTTGTCTGAAATGCACTGACTGGAAGATGAAGACCAGGAGGAGAGTGGTTGTTGTTGTTGTGTGGAAATAACTTGCATTGGTAGGAGGGTTTGATGGGAAAAACTTGACAAATGGAGGATCACATTAGCATGCATCACTGCAGATTGTTGTCCTTGAAGGCCAAAGTCGCTTCACCAACAGGAGGGGTGAGCAAGGGAGTGTTACAACCTAGAGTCTGACTGCTAGATATCGCTAATATTCCCATTTCTACACACTGTACCTTTAAATGTTAATGACGGCTTTGTAGCACGGCAACAGTGGAGGAGGATTACCAAGTGTGCATAGGGGGTTCTTAAAGAGACAGTAGCTGAAATGAGGGTTTTCAAATACACTAATATGATGTAAGAAATGCTTGTTTTGAGCTATTCAACACATAAAGCTACTACGAAGATATCAGAAGGATGGTGCAAAGCCTGAATTTGAGCAGGATCAGCCAATCAGGACACTGATAGATTAACAGTGCTGGAGTAATTCTACAGTACCATCACCCTACTTGTTACAATGCTAAACTTCAAAACCCTTATACATTACCTTCGTTGTAAACATGAAATCACTTAACATTTATTCAGGGATGATTGACTGAAAATATAATCCAGTTTAGGAAAAATAAGAGGATGCTTCAAAAAAATCCAAACTTACTTTACAAATCCAGTCCCTGTGGTTCTTCATGATGTATTTTTATATAACTAATACAGCTAAAACTAAATTGCCACAACTACAAGTCACAACTTTTTACACTGCTGCTGTTACCTCCAATACTTTAAGGTTACTTTGTAGAGAACAGGCACTCTGAGGCACTCACCAACTCTGCTGCTGTCTGTATTGCAGGACAGGATGATGCTCAACTTTTCCCTTTCAGAGATGGTTGGGGTACAGTAGCTCCTCAGGCTGCTCTCACACTTGTGCCCACTAACTGTCATTATTTCCAACTCTCAAGATCAGCCTGAGATGGAAACTTACATTTTTGCCACAGTGTCAACAGGCAGAGCTGAAATATTGCAGGACTTACTTGATCTGATGTGTGTGATCAGGTTGTCCCTGGCTTGCTTTCAAATTAATCACTGGTGTTATTGGGTATGCACCAATCAGAATCAAGTATCAAATACAGCTGAGTAATAATCTTTTTTAATGAGCTCCAGTGAGACGGCAAAACTGTGTGTTTAAAGTGCACTTATCTGTACTCAGCTGTTGTTGCGTAAGAGCTGAGGACCTGCAATACGACTCCCAGAGGCAGCCTGCCTCACTTTACATTAAATATACACCAAACAGCAGAGTACTCAGAGGAGACTGCTCCCACTGAGAGACTGTTAGGCCCTCTGGATGTCAAAATATCATCAACTTTAACTTACTGCAATGTTAAAGTCATTGTTTACCTTGCTGGTTACTCAGAAGAGGAATATTATTTAAATATGAAGATGCTTTTCAGGTTTTCTTGACAGTAGGTGCTCTGCTGTTGACTTTCTTCATTTAAAATCCACTCCTGTGTTTACTGTTTAATGCACCAAGAACACCAGGGAAGATATATCATACTCTTGAAACTTTTTGGGTGATAAGACCCGACTCTGATTAGGATTTCTATCAAAGAAACAACAAAGATAATTTTCAACATCGGTGTGATTGAACTTTCTTCTCCCTCATCGCAGGTAGAAGCCAACAGATTCAAGTTTCAGTGTGGTAGAAAGAAAAGATTTGTATTCATGATCCATCCTCTACCTGATGTAACATTTATCGCACACGAGGCTGGGAGGTTGTACAGTATCTAAAACAAGCCTGGGACAGTAAGTCAGAGCGTGCACTCCTGCTGTTGCTAACACTGGACAGAAACTGGAATGCAGCGAAGGTCAGATTCCATTAGAGCCGTGTTATACAAGCCGGGGTGGGTGGGAGGGCACAGAGGAGGGCTTTCACTCGCTTGCCTTGCCGACTTCAGAAGCACCACAAATTCCTCAAGGGTATTTATCTGTAGCCAGGTGATTTCCAGACCCCAACATCATCAGATGGAGCTATGCGGGGTAGGAAAGGCATGTAGGCTACAGGGAAGGAAAGGATGAAAGGAGAGAAGGATGAATGGAGGAGAGGAGAACAGTTTATCTGCACCCAGGTGATCCTCCGTTTAAACCTAAAGGAAAGGTTATTTGTTTCAAGGAAGCTTACTGAGGTTCTGATCCTAAGACTGAGGGAAGAGAAGTGATTCCCTCAGGTGATCTACGAGAAGGAGAGGAATAGTTTATATGTATCAAGGTTTATATTTACTCATGCTGCTGGATCATTGTTGTCTTTCTTTTTCAGTAAACTTTAAACCAAAGTCTGAACAAAGGATACATCCAAGTACCTCTCTTATCTTTTGGAACTTCTCTCCCTGGACAGCATAGAAAAATAAACAGAGTAGTAGTTTGTTCATATGCATCAAGGTACTACACCGGCTTAGGACACAAGGGACAATGAGAAAGGAAAGGAAAGGAAAGGGAAGGAAAGGAAAGGAGAGGTAAGGAAAGGAGAGGAAAGGGAACAAAAGGAAAAAGGAAAAGAGATTATAAATAAGAAGAGGGAAGGAAAAAGGAAAGGAAATATTTGAGAAGGGGATAAAAAAGGGAAAGGTAATATATTGGATGGGAAGAAAAAAAAGTAAAGGTTAGTAAATAAAAGAAAATGCAATAAAAGGAAAGGAACTATAGGAGAAAGGAAGGATACAAGGAAAGGAAATTCAATATAGGAGAAGAGAAGGATAAAAACAATGAAAGGAAAGGAAATATAGGAGAAGGGAAGGAAACAGGAAAGGGAAGGAAATATAGGAGAAGGACAGGAAAAAGGAAAGGAAATAAAATGTAGAAGAGAAGGGTCAAAAAAAGGAAATCAAAGGAAAAAGAAAGGAAAAGAGGAAAGGAAAGGATACATAGTACAAGGGAAGGATGTATAGTAAAGGAAAGGAAATATATCAAAAGAGAAGGAAAGGAAATGATATATAGAAGGGAAGGGAGAAATGTAAGGCAAGGATATATAGGAGGGAAGGAAAATAATAAGGAAAGAATATATAGAAGGGAAGGAACAAAGGATAGGATATAAAGGATAAGGAAAGGTAAAAAGAAAATAAATTGAATATAGGAGAGGAGAAGGAAAAAAGGAAAGAAAGGCTATAAAGGAGAAGGGAGGGGAAAATGAAAGGTTAGATGACGAAAGATAGGCAAAGGATTGGAGGTTTCAAGTTTTGTCATTTTTAGATTGAGCATAGAGGACAATAAAAGAAGAGAAAAATGGTGAACAATGAAAAGAGAGACACAGAGAAAGGAAGAGAGAAAGGAAAAGTGTGCTGCAGATCCAGGTGATTTACACGTAGGGCCTTTCTCAGATTGGGCCAAGAAGGAAACACAGGAAATGGTTTGTTTTCAGCAGGTGATCTTTGGATTGAAGAGAGAAGAGGAAAAAAGAAAAATGTGTTGTTGCAGGTTTTTTCATCGATTGACTGAACTAAGACATAAAGGGGAGAAAGGAAAGGAAAGGAAGCAAGGAAAAGGGAATGAGCACAATAATATGCTCAATAAACCATAACGCATTTCAACCCAATCATAAACCTCACCCTGACCCCAACACACACACCCTCTCTCTGTCACACACACACACACACTCTCTCACTCTGTATCTCGTCTGTTCTGTCCTTGTGTCAGAGGATACAATGCTATCTCTGATGTCTAATCCACAGCAGCGCCGGGATACTGGAGGCTCATGACACAAATTGAACATTTCTGCACGGCGTGCCGGAGTGCAAGGACCAGACTTAGCCTATCAGAAATCTAAATGACGTGTTCTTTGTGCCAATTCCAGTGTAAGTTCAGGAAATGGAACATGGGATTGTGGGAGACATCTATTTTATGTTCTAAACCCTTCAATAAAACTCAGGCTCCTTTTATCCCCCCCACCATCCAAACCTCTGTGATAACAAAGGAGCGTCTCTGTTTGTGGAGCCGACTGTGCCTCCAGTTTGATGCATTGAGACATTAGCATTTAGATAACCCCTCTGAATATGGGACGTGAGGGAATTGAAAACAGGAACCGAATAAATACTGTGAATAATCAGAAGTTACATTTTGAATTAACATAACTTTGTTTTTTCATCCTTTAAAATAAGAAAAGAGCAGAAACAACAACTGAAACATCTGGTTCGTTTTGCTCTCATGCCGCTCTCCTTTCAGACCGTATCCAAACAAAAACCTGCAGGGGAAGCAAATAAAAACAGCGGGTATTTCGTTAGACAGCTGTGGTAACACTGACCGATGCTTTCAGTTCAAATATTCACTTTAATGGAATCACAAATGATGATTAGCAGACATCAATTTTCTTTCTCTTTCATACAATAAAAAAACCCTTTTCTTAAATTATAAAACACCAAAATTAGAACATGTGTGCTGGAAGAAATGGTGCATGCTCTGAGTTCTTAATACAAATAACTACTAGTGTGCAGTCTTCATACTTCAACCAGGCAGCTACGATTTTTGTGTTTATGTTTAAGGTCACACAAGGCCCGGGGATTAAAAAGCCTTACAGTTTGACACTTGATATAAACAGCGTTTCTGCAAAGAGAAGAGTGAAAGCACCCAAACTTATGTTCATTACATATCAAGCTACAGTCTAGAAATGAAATAATAATGCCAGCTAAGAACAAAGTGTAAAGGGATCAGGTTGAAACAGCACATGTGGCTCAGTCCAAGAACAATCAGCCAACTCACGGCTGTAAATACTGATTCACTACCACGTTGTTTTTATTCCCTGAGCAAATAATAGCTAAAGCAATGAGCTGCTAGCTGCTTTCACCAACAGACAAATTGCTATCGATGTGCTCCTTGCTTACAGAGCAATTGAAGGTGTTTCCATGTTCAGCTTCCCCACAGGTTGACACACAGGCTGTGCGTTAGATGAAATACTGAAAAACTCTTCTTGTGCTTTCACCTGCTTAAAAATGATTAAATAAATAAAACACAATTTTTCCAAATGTAAGCAACCCAGACCTCACAGTAGAGGAACCAAGGACAAAAGCTTCAGGCTTAAAGGTATCATTAGGTTCTTATAAAGTTGGGTTGTATAAGGTACTTGTCAACAGTAAGTGTAATAGCCACAGGGGATGCTGGTGAGCTGGGCCAGATAACCAGGGTCAGCCCTAACATGTAATCTAGCTCACTTTAACTAAATCAACCCAAACACTGATGTAAGAGAAAATGTTCACTCTATTTAGAAATTTGTAAAGAGTGTTTATTCTTGCAGTATACACTGACATGACAGATATGTGTTCTTCTACCTGCAGTGCACTGATCAGTTAATTTGGTCTCTCATGTACAAGCCCCTGATATATTGTGAATGTTGATATTTTTGCTCTTAATAACCCTGTAAACACATTAATGTCTGTAGAGTTAGATATTTCAGCTCAGTCTTCCCCTTCAGCAGCTGACACAGTGTGCTTTGATAAGGTAAACATATCCTGTGGACCATGAGTTGTGTCATCATGCAATCAAAAACACATGCTGAGAATAGTGCAGGGGGGAAAAGTTGCAAAGTGATGAACTGAAACATTTCCAAATAGAGCGTACACTTACACTGACAGTGTTTGGGCCGGAGTTTGTTTGAATTAGCTTCATTATGTGTTAAAGTTGACACCATCTGCTGCTGTTTATAGCCTAGCTTCATTCTGGATGTCTGGCTGCTTCATCAACAAACGGCCTGAGCTGACCAGGATCCCATTTGTGGGTAATACTTACTATTGACAAGAACTTCACACAACCGCACGTCAAAATAAAAACAAAACCAAACTTTTCATTTAAAGCTCCTGTGAGGTTTTTTTTTAGCTAGTTGTGAAACAGACATAAATTGTTATTGGTGTCTCCTTATGACCTTAAAAAACAAACAACATCATCAACAAGATATTTTTTGTTATTTTTAATATCTGACACCACTGACGGGGGTTAGCATTCAGATCAAGTGATTAACACACTGCAGATGCATCTTTTTCCTACATGTTCTACATTGAAGACTCTAGGTAAGTGATACATTTGACTGTTAACCCTTACAGACCTAGACCATCTTTGGGGACGCCAGTCTCTCCTGAATTTATTGTGAATATGCTGAATGAGACAAATGTGGTATCAATGGAAAGCTGGGAATGTCCACTGTAACTGAGTTTTTAAAGCTTGTTGATAGGATTAGCGGTTCAAAAGTTGTGACACATTTAACAACAAGTAGCCCCCAGTGGCTAAGACATCTAGGTCTTTGAGGGCTATGGAAACCAGGGAGAGATATTTTGTCAAGAAACACTAATGACATAAGTAAAGGAGGAAATCAGCAAAGATCATTTTGTCCACAGGGGGCGCCAAAATCGACACAGACCAACAGTCACTCACAGGAGCTTTAAACATCCTCCTCCTTTTGACACACCAAACTATATTTGTGACATTTTTCTGCAAAATATGTTTGACAAAGCAGGTAGGAAGGAGTACGTTTAGAAAGTAATAGGCATAGGGTTAAAGGAATAAATTATAAAGGCAGTGATGAATGTTCAATAGTTTAAAAAAATGTGCAGGAACAGGCAATTATGTTCATAGAAATGAAATGATTTCCTAAAGTTCATTCTCTCTGAAAACGGTGTTTCAAAAAGGTCATTCAAAGTCTACAAAGAAATATAAAGCTAACATTGAAAGTTGAGATTTGAGTCCAGTTAAATTTATTCATAATGACCAAAATGTCTGTAAGAGAAGTCAGTATGCAAACCCATTGTGCACACTGATCTCACGGGTCTGTGAGTTCTGCTCTGATTCATCACTCATGATTCTCCCCCTCCGCTCATACATTATTTTCACATCCAGGCCCTTTATTTGATTTGAGTCGCCAATCAGAGTGTGATGAAAATGGCTGGAGCCTCACTGAGATCAATTGTAGCTTCATGCTGAGAGAGACATGGCCAGCATTTTCTCTCAAAGGGGAAACCCACTGATGTCTGCTCTGAGGATGTTTTTCTGCTCGAGTCGAGCTCCCCGAGGTTTGTTATGACTTCTAATTTGGTGAAAATACCCTCAAAAAAGCAACACCCCTGAGTTTTTCTTAATTAAAAACAAAAAAACAATTTTGGTGATGTTTCCTTCTTTTGATCACATTTTGAATTTCCTTTTTTAAAACAGAAATTCACATTTCATCTGAGCTGCAGAAAAGAAGAGAGTCTGTGCTGCAGGGAGACCCCGAGGCAATCAGTATTCCAGTCACCTGCTGCACAACATAAAGAGCATGCTAGCAAGCTGTGGACAAAGACACCCCAACACACAGCCCACCAGTGCATGTCAAGCCACACACACACAGACACAGACCCACACACACACACATAAACACAATCACCCACACACATGCTTTCAAAAAAAGCTTCATTGAAATAAATTGCAGCCTCTCCGGCAAGCTGCACCTACAGCACTTTGTTGGCTTCAGCAGCCTGCGGGGAGAGAGAAGGTTTGGAGGGGGGGGGCGCAAAGATCCAGCAACAGATGATTAAAGCTCGACAAAAGGTTAGGAGACGTGACAACAAGCCTGCAAGTCAATCAGCAGGGCGCAATATGAGCACCTTGCCCAGATTCCAGGTAATGGAGAAGACGAGAGAAGAGAGGAGATGGAGGAGGGAGGACGAAAGGTATAATAGAGTGATGTTGCACAACACGATCAACTTTCAAGATCCCCTTTGAAGTCCAGAGTCCAAATTTACTCCCCCAGAAAAAAAAACAGGGTGTTTTGGACAACATCAGTGATTAAATGGTATTCTCCCCTCGAGCGTTTGAATAACAACGGGCCAAATCAAGCATTCGAAATGAGTCTGGGTTGAAGCTCCCGAGGTTTGGAGGGCCTGTAGCGATGGCAGGTGGTAGTTAACATTTCAAAGTGTAAAACCCTCTGAATTCCTGTGATATTTTCTCTTTTTTGGAAAGAGGACAGAAGGAGGAAAACAAACAAAGAGAAGACTCCAGGTAGACAAAGACTTCACCTGAATGGAAGGTGGTGTTGTGGTTACGGCGAGACGGGGGGAAGGAGGGAGATTTTCTGAGCTGTCACGTGCTACATTAGGGTGCAAAAACAGCTCATGGTGTTATCACAAGGACATTTTGTCATTGACATATCCACCACTGCTGGATGTATTAGGTTGAGTCAAGAGCCGGCTATTACCATTGATAATTGATGGCCTGTAGGTGTGTGTGTGCATGTGGGCGCAAATGTGAGGCCGAATATGTCCATGCATTCATTCATGTGTGTGTGTGTGCTCGTGTTCTTGCATGTATATTAAGTGTGTGCCAGTGTGAGTGTGCTCTGCCCCCTCCCCTCCCTCCCCTTCCTCCCTCAGCCTGTCAGAGCTATGGGCCTCTGATTGGGGGCCCTGGGCTCAGTCGCCACGGAAACTGCACCAAAGCAAACAAAGGGGTGGAACAGAGCCGAGGGAATACAGTGACACAAAGGGGCTACCTCGCACAGTGGAAGATTTCAGGAGAGACTCGCACAAAATAAAGCAGAGAGCGAAGCCGAAGTCGACGTCTCTTGTTGTGCTTCTTATTAACAACAAAACATCAGAACACAATCTGCTGTTCGCTATTGTGCACAAGCCTCCAGATTTCAAATTAAATCCCCGTCTCCTTTCTCCTTCCTGCTTCTGGAATTGTTTTATTAACATATGCAAATGACAAGGTTGGAGACGTGATTAGTCAAATTGCACAAATTTTCTGTGATTTTCCATGCAGAGCGCAAATGGAGCCGCTCCAAAGTCATTTCAATTCCTCCCTCTTCTTATCACCACGCTTTTTTGTCAATCAAACAGCAGCGCCTGACTTTACAACGATAAAGCTTTGATACCGCCTTAAATCCCATTGAGGCTCTGGTAGAGAGATGCATTATCACCAGAGGATGAATTCACACCAGCCATAACAATAACAAGAACACAATAAGGTGATTAAGATTAGCTATTGTTGAAAAACAATAACCAGATTAAGGCGCATTAAACTCCAGAATCCCAGACTAATATAAAATCCATTAATAAGATGAAGGTTTTAATATTTCACATGTCATTCAAATGATTCAATATTTCCTCCACTAAAGGAGCGTAACGCTGCTGTTCTGGGATAAAACCAGACAGGAAGTCATTGTGCTAAAGCAGGGGATTACATTCTCTTAGAGGTCTGTGGTTGGTCCTGTCCACTGAGACTCATTAAGAATGGCCTTGACATTAAGGGCCCGCTCTCTTTCAACCTGTTTGCGGCCACGATGCTAAGATCAAACGGAGAGCTATAGGTGAGGGCACTCTCAATGGCCTCAAGCTGGTCATTCATCCTTTTTAAAGACAGGAAATCAGGCTAAATGGAGCCCACAACTCCTCCCTCTCTCCTGCTAAAGAGGCTTCACAGGCTGCAGAGTTTTTGCAGTAAAAGAATTTCAAGTGGCCGAGGGCCTTTGAGGTGGAGCGCAGAACCAATAAAACCCAGGATTACTTGTGTCAAAGAAACACACCTGCATTTCATACATTGTCAGTGCCTTTTTCCTAATCACTAACTCCAGGCTAGCTGAAATGAAATTCCCTTTTTTCACAAGGGGGAAATTCAACAGAAAGAACTTATTTTTAGCATATTTTTCCACATGTTTTTACTTGTCTAGTATGTGTTTTCCAATGTTTATGCCTGTGTGGTTTGAATACCACAGGGGGAATAAAGGTCTTTTGTTTGACTGAGCAGACACATCTTTGACTTTTCAGCCTGAGAGTCTTAGCGCTGTGGTTTTCATCTTGTCCTTCTGCTGTTCTCTTCACATGAAGAAACTTTGACTTCTAAAATAAAAGGCTTATAAGAAGAGCGCCTATATGCTACCATGTCTTTATTAGGATATGAATGTTGTTACATGAATGCATCATATGAAGAAAGTGATGCAACAGATCACAATAGATCTTTATTTCAGATGGCAGGTGCTGAAACACCTCTAAATTGAATCCAAGCACCCCTAAAATTTGAGAGATTTTAATTTTTTTTACTGTATGTCCTTTTTAACAAGCTAGAAAAGTTTCAAAACCATACAGTACTTGGTTGAAACGTACTATTTTAACAACAAAACTACAGCAGCTCCATTTTACATGTTGTGCATTGCATTTCAAAGTCCAAAAGTAACTCCAATGTCAATTTTGGGTATTTTTGGTACTCACTATAGGGGGCTGGTTTACTCCAGAAACAAACAAACTGTTTATGTATATGTTGAGGAGCTGCTGTATCAAAATTTTTGCATAAATTGTGTAAAAGTTTTGCATAAACTTAAACATAAAGATCATTAAGTGTTTATATTTCAGTGTGTACAGCCACTTCATACCATACAGTGCTACTTCTTTTCTCCTCACACTCTTACCATCTGTGTTTTTCATGCATGTATCAACTGGTGGTTGCATATTAAAACAATCAGTAGCTCAGTGTTTGTAGCGTTACCCCACAGCCTGCTGTAGTCTGCAGCTGCAAACTTAGCCATGTCACACAAAATCTGTTTTACAGCACTGGAGATATAGTCCTTAAATGTATGCTTCTTGTCTGATGTTTCATCTAACTCACACAACACGAGCTGCAGGAGCAGCCAGAGCAAAGATATAGTGAGGTGAATACTGTGCATATGTCGTGTTGTGTGTTCAACAGAGCTCATGCAAGAAAAACTTGTTTTTTGTAGATCACAGTTTTTTTTTTATTCCATCTTGTTATGCACAGAAGGATTCATGTTGTGTGTTTGTAATGTTGATTGACTCAGTTGGGGGTTCATGACTACTGTTATCAAAATGAAGCAGCTTTTTATTTTACAGACTGAGTTACAAAGATATTTTTAAAGGCATTGTTGGAATGAAAAGTTCAGGTATTTATTATTGGAGCTGTAGCATGATTTAAAGTGATGCAAATTGAGGATGTGATCCATTATTGAGATGCATGGACACATGTTGTGATTCATGATGTGCCAGTTACAGTCATTGCGAAGAGAGGAGGGGAAAAAGTGATATAATACATATCTAGATAATCTGAAAAATGACCTGAGCGGTGAGATCTGTTGCACACATTTTCAAGGGTTTATCTAATACAGTTAGATTACAGTAAGATCATGTTGTGCACAAAGATGAAGTCAGGGTTATTTATAGGTACACTAAGGCACACTAAGCAGTCCTCTTTGTTGTGTTGTGTGCATCAGTTTGACACCTGACATACTGCAGATTATAAGGCGTGTTCAGACAGATTGCAACATAAAAATTTGAGTTTGAAACAATAGCATGCAAAAGTATCCAAATTCAGGAGAGCAAAAAAAAACCCATATGAGTCAAAAAAAATTCCTTTCAGCTTAAAGAGTTTAGAGTAAAACAAGTTTGTACTACAGCCAGGCTTAACAGTTAATGTTGACACTGTCTGTACTGTTAAATCTGCTGTTAGAAAATCATCCCTTGGATACAATTTTCCAGGATAAAACAAGATGTAAGTTTGCTACCTTTGTACCTATGATTTAAGATCAGAAAATCTTCTCAAATAGCAGCTAAACCTCAACAGAACATGCTGGAAGTCAAGATGTAATGTACTGTGTTATGTGTGAGTACATACTGTAAGTGCCATGAAAGACAGGGAGGCGACAGTTTGAATAATTCACTGTATCTACACTTAAAAATTAAAATGTCATGTATTTGTGACAGCTTGTTTTAAGATGATTGAATCAATGTATGTCGCTTTATGGAGGAAAAAATCATCAAAACTGTGAGATGATGAGTTACTGTATTCGCTAACATGCAGGATGATGATATCAGACTTATTCTAACGTGACATTGTGCGAGTATATTAAATATTTAAACAAAATTACTTCTTATTAAGGACAACCACTGATCCAATCTGCCCCTTATCTGAGCTCAACGGCAGACCAGGATGAAATTTTAATAAAACTGCATCACAGTCCTGAAATTAAAATCACGCCACAGTCGCTGTAGCAGCTCTGGAGATACAACCTTGTGGAGAGCAGTATCCATATCTGGCTTCAGGCTCTGATACTGCACAGCCCTCATGGTTCAGTCACACTCACACTCTCCCCCTTTATCTCCCCCTGTTTCCCCCTCTCTCCCTCTCTGTGACAGATGTGTGATTGATACCCGTAGTGCTGGGCGATATGCTGTTTCTAATTTTAGCCTCGCTCACTTGGGGACTCTTGCAGCAACAGGTAAATTGGGCGCAGGAGCCGGAGTCCATCTGTGCTGTAAATAGGCACTGATAAATTATTTTCCATGACAGCCATAGATATGAATGATGTAGCGAGTGCTGCTCACAGAATGGCATATACAATCTATAAAAGCAGTCATGTAGCGACAGGACGTGTGTGCACATTTCTTTAAAATATTTATGTGTAAGTAGGCATTGGTTAGAGTAAGACGTAAACACAGCCAATCAATATGCAAGGATTTCCCCTCTGCATCTATATGTTTGTGTGTAATGAGAGTCATACAAGGTGAAAACAGCATATCCTGCAGCTGTTCTGCAGGGAACGAGTACAGCCATCATAATCACATTTCATGGCAGCAGAAATAATCCGGATACAAATTGTAGCATTACCCTGATGGCAAAATAACTCTAACCTGATGCTCAGAGCAATAAGAAGACTTTTTTACACCATGGTACGTAGACAGAAAATTCAGACAGAGCAACTGTAGAGTCAGAAGGAATCTTTAGTGTGTTGTGAAAAGTTTGGTGAAACAGTATGAAGTCTGCTTAGGGTTGTAGTTGATGGGAGATGGATCAGTCAAACAAACACATGATTATTAGACCAAAACCTTGCTGCCTCATTCACACAGGATTAGTATCACCTCGGGACCTCTGGTAATTTGTAAAAATTGCAGAAGATGTCTGCATTTTTAATCCACTGTGCAACAACCATGTCAGTAATTTGTTAAAGTTCCAGAGCAAATCACCTACCATATTTTGAAACACACGAGGTCCTTTGATAATACTAATCCTGTTTGAATCGGCTTCTCAGTAATTTGGGGTGGTAATAGTTTCTTAGAATGACTCCAAGCTTTTTCTGCCTCTTAGGTCAAAATGATGAGGCTGCGTTGGACATTGTATACAAAGGTTGTGGTGGCGTTTTTGGGTGCAATTCAGCTGGATCATTTCACACAGTATGGAGACTCATTCACAGGAGACAATGCACCAAAAGATCCAGATGTTAAGAGTAATTAGATTGATGACATGCTCTGCAGCCTGCAGTAAGGAACATTTTCTATATCATAATCTATGCATTAAGGCAATGTTGCATGCAGAACGTGAGGTGCACCACGTTGCCCTTTTGTATAGAATTAAAGAAGAGCACAGCGCTTTATATATTGTTGCTTGGTAACCACTATATCACCCACACACACTTTCACATCAATATCTCCAACTGTTAAAACAGAGGGGGAAAAGTCAGGGGGTTGTGCTTTATACAAACTGTTATTGCACAGTAGCTCATAAACTTTCTATGACGTGAAGTTCTTTCACATGTTTTTAATGCATGTTTGTTTGTGGAAGTTTACCAGATGTGGACGCCTTCTTCTTTCTATATATTTCCTGCAGGCTGCACTCTGTAGAGAGTGATGCTGCCCCCAAAGACAAGGTGGATGTCATGCAATGCCTCTGCTTTTTCAATCAGAACGGCCAGTAGAGTAAATTACTGACTTCCCTTATCCTGTGTGATTGCACTACACTAAGCACTGACGTCAGGGGATGAGTAACCCATTACAGGTCCCCAGGTAATACTAATCCTGTGTGAATCATGGTTTACTCACTCTCCATGGTGTTCTTCACATGAAGTCATGAAGTCTGTTATAATTTTAGTACCTGAACATTAATAAGCTTACAATGAGGGTTCAGAGCATTGATAACAACACTGATTTGAGGGGAAAATATTACCCATAATGCAGTCGTCAGAGAATTTTTGAATCAGAATGAATATAGACCTTTTCTGCATAGATTGCACACACAAATTAAGCCAATGTACTAGTTGAAAGGTATTTAGAAGGCTGCTTCATCATAAGTTTTATGTATTGTTAACTAATTATAGTTCTTACACCTGTACTGTACTGAGAGTACTGTTTATTATTAAGTTGAAGAGCAGACTAATGGACAAACCATACAAGGACGTGGTTTCTAAATCATTCCATACATTGTTTTCTGAGTTAGATGTTCTGGAAAAATACAATATCCTTGCATCTCACACAATACTGTGACATTTATATCTCTAATCTATAAGGAGGTCTTAACATCCAGAAAGTAACACCACACAGTTACACTACTCAGGCTACATTTAACATAACAAGTAGTTTGGTGCCAAAACCTGATCCTAAGCATGTGAGATAAACGATTTCTTCTGTTCCCAAGATAGACCAGCACTGATATTAAGCCTTCATGGTCATTTTCAAGTATTTCTGTGGGATCAGGCTACAAAGAAATAAAGAAAAAATAATCCTAATGCTTTTTCTGTTACAAGAGAACAGCAAGATGAAGATGACATTAAGGTTATAGCTTAACCTTGTATTCAGTTTTCTTTTATTTTTTAGCAGATTAACCAATTTCAGCAGGTCACATGTTCCCTGACACTGAAATTTCCCTCCAATATTTGGCATATTAGCTCCATTAACCAAAATCAAACTCAGGCATTAATTTTCTTCTCTTTGTAAGCGGGCAAACATTAGTACCAAGAGACACAAACTTTGGTTAACTATTTTCCCTTTGTTTGAGAAAAATCAGTCCACAGCCTCACTCAGTGACACTTACTCAATATTGAATGAACCTAAAGATTAGCCCTTGAGCTTTCAGTCTTTTCACCAAAGTGTTCACATACCTGCTCAGTTGCACCAAAGCTTTTAAAGTGAATGAGGCATTGTGGCAAAAATGAAGTTATTGCTTGCTGTGTAAGATGACCTAAATTGCAGCGCCACAATGTGGTACCTTCCTTAGTTCAAAATTCCACTCTCTAAAAATGTAATTTCCTTTTTTGAGAACAGACGGATTTCATGTGAGTCTGTGTGTGTGTGTTCACGTCACAGGGCCAGGAGGAAAGTGGGTCGTTTTAATCATTTGAATCTCATAAAGTAACCAGGCCAGCAATCTAGCAGGTACATGTAGGTCAGAGTCCATCTTGGCTCCCGTGTGGTTTCTGACCGCAGCTTTCCCTCGACTGTCACTCGTGATTAATCTGCTTAATGTCCGCATGCAAATTCTCCAAATAGGCCTCCACAGTGTGACTGTACAACTAATGGGTGTCAGCGGAGACTGTTTCGCCGTGTCATGCATATGTATGAGCTTGTATATTTAGCAGCCAAGTTGCTTTTGATCACCGTGTGGAGAACGAGTGGGCTGAGATGGATGGTGGTCCAAAGCTGGGGCACATTAGCAGCTGACCACCTGCCTGTCCTACCAAGCAGAAACAACAGATGGGCCAAGCAGACTGCAACACACCGTTAACACAGTGTAATATAGGGATGCAGATAGTTGAATGCTTCATTAAGTGACGGATGCTTCACTACATATAAAAAAAACACACACTATAGAATGACATTCAGTGGGGAAAACGGAAAGGTCACAATATTTCAGTTATTTATGCCTGCTCAAACACGCCTGTACATGATTAATGATAAAAACATCATTTTCTTTTTATTTACATAAAAATGTCAACAATAGCTGAGCTAGAGAATTCAATGCACGGTCTGGATATTATTACTACTATTACTCTAGATTGCATAAGAGGAGTGGATGAAGCAAGGGGCGTTGCAAGGGTTTCTGGGCCCCATGGAATACAAAAAACTGGGTCCCACTACTCAAACTACCAAAAATGTTCTCATGTTTTTCAAAGGTCCCTGTCGGTCATGGGCCCTTAGGATCATCCTAACTTTTCTTGCCCGTGGATAATGCCACTATGAAGTCATCCTATGTCCGAAGGTGACTCATTTCCTAGTTGTTTAAACAGATATTTAAATTCAGACCATCCAACTACTCTAAAATTAAGAAATGTGGCTTACGTTAGTTAGCTCCAGTCCTTCTTGCAAATTAATGCCCACACGCCTGTGCTGTGTATGTACTAATCCAGTCGAGTCTTATATACCAGTTTATCCAGACACAGCCCAAACAAAACTGTATCTCCATTCTCTAGATCAAAGTAGTGCCAAACCACACCATGCAACAAGTTATCATCTGTCATCTGTGCTTGTTTACATCCAGGTAGTAGAACATTCTGGCATTAGGTAGCTGCCAGAACCAGAGCTAATGCCCTGGCTAGTGGCAGCTGTCTGTGCTTTAGCTTAGACACAACATATGAATTTAAGGTCGACAATGATACAAAATATTACAAATGTGTTTCACTGACTTGTCATTCTGGTGCAGATTGGCGAGGAGGACAATGTTTAGTCGACTACATGTGCACCCCTTGTCACCAGTTAGTATTTGGGCTCTTAATGGTGGTGGATATCGAAGAGGTTGAGGCAAACGTTTTTAAAAAATTTGGGAAGAGATAGGCAGACAACTTAAAGTAATAGCGTTAGTAAACGAAAAAGGAAGCTATGAAATAATCCAAACTGGTGGGTTACATAAAAATTCTGCTGTAATGTAAAACATACTAACATGTGGGTCATAAACTCACTTTGAGAACCAGCCTCTAGTGGCCACTGGAGGAAGTGCAATTTCAGGCACTTCTTGGTTTGCTTCATTTTCAACTTAAGAAGTTGCTTTTTTTAATCTATTAAAGCTCCTGTAAGGAACTTTCAGTTTGAGTTGATTTGGCACCCCCTGTGGACAAGGCAACACTTCTGATCTCTCCTGAATTTGTTCTGTACACATGTAAGACATGCTTTCTAGACACCATCTCCCTTTGTGTTGTTTTAGCACTAAAACATACCACTTGTTAAGAAATCTTGTTCATGGGACTTGTAGGAAAACAGGTGATCCGTGCAGTGAATCAACTCAGCGCTCTAAAAGTTAGACAAATTTTAATAACTACATATGAACAATACATTTTGTCACTGTTGGTCTTGTTTGCTTTTGTAGGTTATGAGGAGGCATCACTGTTTCAGGGTTCCCACTCTTTTCCAGAGATCATTTTCCAGGACATTTCCAGGACATTTTCATTGATGATCAAGCTGGTATGACCGTCTAAATTTAGTTCCTAATTTAGTTCCTAAATAGTCTAATATGTTCCTCTCAGTGGAAGTCTACATTGAAAGACATGTAGTCTATGGCTATCAATGAAATCATCTCTTACATACTTAAAAATGATGGCAAATTGATAATAGAATAGCCAGGGACCCCTTACAGGTGAGAAAATTGTCCATGGCCCCCTCATAATTGTAACACAGATTAAGCACAGTAGTGATGTGTCATGATCAAAAGCTGCAGCTCTGAGAGTCGATGCTTTATAGTGAATCAGAAGAGCCGGCTCGCATCAAGAGAGAGCCGGCTCATAGTTTTTTCCTTTCCCTCCTTAGCTCTCTCAGTGCTCAGCCCCAGCTCTGCTCACAGCAGAACTTTGTTTTGATTGATCAGCATGGCGGCCATGTGGCCAATCATATGTGAGGATATAGGATACAGGTGGTGGAGGGGAGGCTGTGTATCCTGGCTTCATCTGTTCCTTCAGAGAGAGTCTTCTTGAAGACCGGGCAAATACTCACTGAGAGGAGAAATCGGATCAGCCCATCCAAGCTGAGGCATCTGATTTTTCTCAATACCAACCTGAGGACGTTAATAATGTTTGCTTGAGTTTGGTTCTGGTTCGGTTTACATGAGTTGGTTCTGGTTCTGTTTGCTTGAGTTTGGTTCTGGTTCGGTTCTGTTCTGGTTCGATTCTGGTTCACGTCTGGTTCAGTTCTGGTATGGTTCTGGTTCGGTTCTGATTCGGTTCTGGTTCGGTTCTGCTTCAGTTCTGGTTAGGTTCGGTTCCGATTCGGTTCCGGTTCGGTTCTGGTTCGGGTCTGGTTCGGGTCTGGTTCAAGTCTGGTTCGGTTCTGGTATGGTTCTGGTACGGTTCTGGTTCGGTTCTGATTCGGTTCTGGTTCGGTTCTGGTTCTGGTTCAGTTCTGGTTCGGGTCTGGTTCGGGTCTGGTTCGGTTCTGGTTCAACTCTGGTTCGGTTCTGGTATGGTTCTGGTTCAGTTCTGGTATGTTTCTGGTTCGGTTCTGGTTCGGTTCTGGTTCGGTTCTGGTTCGGTTCTATTAGGGTTATGGTCCAGTTCGGGTCCGGTTCGGGTCCGGTTCTGGTTTGGTTCTGGTTTGGTTCTGGATTGGTTCTGGTTTGGTTCTGGTTGAGTTTGATTCTGGTTTGGTTCTGGTTGAGTTTGATTCTGGTTTGGTTCTGGTTGAGTTTGATTCTGGTTCTGTTTGCATGAGTTTGGTTCTGGTTCTAAACCTAACCCTAATCCTAACCCTAATCCTAACCCTAATCCTAACCCTAACCCTAATCCTAACCCTAACCCTAATCCTAACCCTAACCCTAACCCTAATCCTAACCCTAACCCTAATCCTAACCCTAACCCTAACCCTAATCCTAACCCTAACCCTAACCCTAATCCTAACCCTAACCCTAATCCTAACCCTAACCCTAATCCTAACCCTAACCCTAACCCTAACCCTAATCCTAACCCTAACCCTAACCCTAATCCCAACCCTAACCCTAATCCTAACCCTAACTCTAACCCTAACCCTAATCCTAACCCTAACCCTAACCCTAATCCTAACCCTAATCCTAACCCTAACCCTAATCATAACCCTAACCCTAACCCTAATCCTAACCCTAACCCTAACCCTAATCCCAACCCTAACCCTAATCCTAACCCTAACTCTAACCCTAACCCTAATCCTAACCCTAACCCTAACCCTAATCCTAACCCTAATCCTAACCCTAATCATAACCCTAACCCTAACCCTAATCCTAACCCTAACCCTAATCCTAACCCTAATCCTAACCCTAACCCTAACCCTAATCCCAACCCTAACCCTAATCATAACCCTAACCCTAACCCTAATCCTAACCCTAACCCTAATCCTAACCCTAACCCTAACCCTAACCCTAATCCCAACCCTAACCCTAACTCTAACCCTAACCCTAACCCTAATCCTAACCCTAACCCTAACCCTAATCATAACCCTAACCCTAACCCTAATCCTAATCCTAACCCTAATCATAACCCTAATCCTAACCCTAATCCTAACCCTAACCCTAACCCTAATCATAACCCTAACCCTAACCCTAATCATAACCCTAATCCTAACCCTAATCCTAACCCTAACCCAAACCCTAACCCTAACCCTAACCCTAACCCTAATCCTAACCCTAACCCTAACCCTAATCCTAACCCTAACCCTAACCCTAATCCTAACCCTAATCCTAACCCTAACCCTAACCCTAACCCTAAT
Source organism: Notolabrus celidotus (assembly GCF_009762535.1). Classification (NCBI taxonomy): domain Eukaryota; kingdom Metazoa; phylum Chordata; class Actinopteri; order Labriformes; family Labridae; genus Notolabrus; species Notolabrus celidotus. The sequence goes on from NC_048279.1 coordinate 31,352,423, forward strand.
CCCAACCCTAACCCTAATCCTAACCCTAACACTAACCCTAATCCTAACCCTAATCCTAACCCTAACCCTAATCCTAACCCTAACTCTAACCCTAACCCTAATCCTAACCCTAACCCTAATCCTAACCCTAACCCTAATCCTAACCCTAATCCTAACCCTAACCCTCATCCTAACCCTAACCCTAATCCTAACCCTAACCCTAACCCTAACCCTAATCCTAACCCTAACCCAAACCCTAATCCTAACCCTAACCCTAACCCTAATCCTAACCCTAACCCTAATTATAACCCTAACCCTAACCCTAATCCTAACCCTAATCCTAACCCTAATCCTAACCCTAACTCTAACCCTAATCCTAACCCTAATCATAACCCTAACCCTAATCAAAACCCTAACCCTAATCACAATCCTAACCCTAATCCTAATCCTTACCCTAATCCTAACCCTAATCCTAACCCTAATCCTAACCCTAACCCTAATCATAACCCTAATCATAACCCTAACCCTAATCACAATCCTAACCCTAATCCTAACCCTAACCCTAATCCTAACCCTAACCCTAATCATAACCCTAATCCTAACCCTAACCCTAATCCTAACCCTAATACTAACCCTAATCATAACCCTAACCCTAATCCTAACCCTAACCTTAACCCTAACCACAATCCTAACCGTAACCCTAATCATAACCCTAGGATCAGGTGAGAATGATTTTGTAACAGAAGAAATGCACACAATTGGGCATTATAAATCTTCTCATAAAAACACTGTATGTAAAGGGTTTTCAACACAAACTATTATTTTATTTAAAGTTAAGGTAAAATATACGGCTACAAAAGATCCTACATTAAGAGCCGTTTGGGAGTCAAAAGAGCCGGCTCTCTGAAAAGAGCCGAACTTCCCATCACTAAAGCACATGCTTACTACCATTTGCACTCTTAGTTGCCCTTGGAACTATTTGTATTGTAAAACGTATCAATGTATATACTTCAGACCTGTACCATAGTGATAAACTGATAAGACTTCAATTTGAATCAAGTAAATACAACTTGTATACTTTAAAACAGAGGGTCATTTCATTCCTTGTGGACTCAACATGACAGCATTTATACTTTTCAAGTAATTGATCTTAAACGCTTTCAGAAAATTAACAGTAACAAGACTCACATATCCCTTCGAGCCACCAAATGGTATCATAACAACGGTGTATATGCTGTTTTGTAATGACACAGCACAATTTTATAATTTATTAGAAATGTATTCAAATTATTTCACGGACCCCCACGCTATGGTTTGCGGACCCCCAGGGGTCCCAGGACCCCACTTTGAGAACAACTGAGCTAGAGTAGTGTAATTGAGCCAACTGTACCATAAAACATAAACAAATATACCCCCGTTTTCTGTGAATGCATGATTATGAAGTGAAGGAGAAAATATGTGAAAAAAGTTGTGCAGTGTCGCTGTCTTTACCAGCACAGCGTGAACTCAACTTTCAATGAATGGGGATGTGTTTTGTTAATAGGGTCAGGTCAAACGCAGCCATGTTGGAATCATTTTCCAGGACTATATGTGATTTTCCAGGACATTTTACTTTTTCTCCCATTTTCCAGGTGTTTTCCAGTACTGGAAAACTGGTAAACTGATTTCCAGGTTTTCCAGGTTTTCCAGGACGCGTGGGAACCCTGCTGTTTATTTCAGACTATTAAGCCAGCAGATAAAAACATCTCACAGAAGCTTCAAACTATCCCATAAGCTACTTTATATTTTACATGTCATGTTTGTAATATTAGAGAACATTGTGGTACACTCATAATATATATGTTCTATGAAATACACTCAGAAATGACCACATGCATACTACAGTAACTTGATCTGTAACCACATACTAAATGACCACTAGTCTCACTACCATGAGACTTCTCTTCTCTGATGAAAGAAGACAGACACAGCTGCTGCTCTCCTGACGATGACCTTCAGAGGTCGTGTTAATCATGACTCCTGCCAGTCTGAGGGAAAGGTGGAAGTGGAATAACATTGCAAAAGTGGCTGAGAGAAGAAAACACAAGGTCAGGGTGGGTGAGCTTCGTGAGCTGGGTCTGCGAATGCTTTCACAAAGACTGTCCAACCTCAACTCATTTTGCTATTTTGACAACCTTCCCAAACCCTAACTTACTAGTTTTTGTTGGAAACTAAATGAAAACCTGACCACAGCTGTTGCAACGAGCACTATTGTTATGACCGTTATAATTTTGGAGGATATTGACGAGCAATGTTATCCTACCAAAAATGGACATTCAGATCAGAAAACAGATCTACAGCTCTTTTTGTTTACTTACTTTCAGTCCAATTTTTATGACTGTATTGTGCAGTTCAAAGCATCCAGAAGACTGAGACTGAGAGAGATGGAGGAAAACATGCCACAAAGTTCTACAGGCTGGATATGAACCCCGGGAGAGAGAGCTGGAAATAATTGACAGCTTGGAAAACAACTCAGATTTTCAGCTGGTTATGAAAGAGCAAAGATTTAAAATATGTCCAAAGTGTTTTAGTCTGAGCTTTACTGATGCACCTTGTTTCTGTTCATTACAAAACATCCACATCAAAGTCTCCTCTCTTTCTCATTGTTATTATGGGTGTGTTATACACTGTTTCTTACACACCAGACTGGAATAAGAACGTGTGGTATGGACAAAAACAATACCTCTATAATATGGGGGATTTTGCTTCGGAAGCTAAGTTAGCTTAGCTTGTTGTGATGTGTGAACACTTCATGTGATCTCAATGTGCATGCTAAATGAGTGACAGACTTTGCACAAACAACAACTAAGATATAATCTTAGGCGATGTATGTTGCACACTCCTGGTTTGGAATCAGCTTTAATCAGAAACATCAAGCTTTGTTTCCTGTCAGCCAACATGCTGTACCAGCAGATCAGTCTCCAGTATAGACCGTAAAGGTAATCCGTGCATAGAACAACATATTTTTTTCGACATGAATGCATCTTCACATTCATTAACTTCAAATTAAAATTTGGAACATATTCTCCTTTCCTCTGTGCAAGTCTCTGAGCACAAATACGCTGGAGTGTGTCTGTGGATGCTGGGACACATCTGGTGCTGCTGCGAGCCTGGTTTGGTATTTAGTAGATCCTACCAATGAAGAAATCTTTCGATTAAACTCGGAAATTGCTTCTGTCAAGACCACTCAACAGGGGAAGATAGCTGGTGCTTGAATTGGGTCTCAATTTGAAAAGAGGAGTAATCTAATGTGGCATCTTGATCACATTTTTCATGGAAAAAGAAAGGGAGGATATATCCTGCTGCTCGAAAAATTTGGCGTTCTTTATTTCCTGGAGACATTCTCACAAAGTGTTGAGCGTGTTTTAAGCTGTTGATGAAACCTTCTGTGGTTTCATTGTTCTTGATTACACAAAGAAATGTATTATTCTGATTTATAAAATGAATCAAAGCGTGCTCAGCTGCATCGTTCTGGGGAGAAAGTAATTATCAGAGTACAGCCTGCACATGCTCCAATTAGGCTCTAAATGTTTAATAAGCACAATCAATGTGCAGAATGAAATCTGCAACACAGGGCTTCAAACTGAGTTGAAGGAACTGTTACTCACTCTGTGGGTCACCTTTACCTTATAAAGAAGAAAAAACTTCCTTTTGTAAAGGACTCAGGCATTCCTTTTGTAACCATTTTAATGGGCAATGCCTCCTGGTCAAGAGGTGGTCGCTGAATGGACTAATTCAGCAGGATTAGCCCTCTGTGGTGGTGATCCAGCCAGCCAAACAAATGTGACCTTACGGTGCAGAATCTGTGCACGCACAACTATATGTTGACCACATAGGAGGGGGCAGTTCAGTCAGGGGATTAGCAGGAATCAAGCATTCAGGCAAACCCTGCCGTTTTCAGATTCTTTTTCTTGACTTTGAAAGACTTGTTTAACAAAAATGACATCACAGAAGGGGGGAACTGCTGGCACAACAAGAGAAAAACCAGCCAAAGGACAAGAGAGGAAAGGAAAATTCGGGGCAGTGGAAGGTAAGCCTATAGACAAGCGGGCTGAGCAAACTCATAACGTCCAGAGTTTGTGCTCCAGGGGTGTTTTTCTAGTCTCCGAGGGCCTTAAAGAGAGTGCTGTGGGGATAAAACCACAAAGAGGTGGACATGCTAGAGCTGGAATACACAAAACATCGGCTTCAACGTGTGTCAGGTGACCTTTTGTTCCCAACAGGGCTCAGTTCTGCAGGCTGCACAACCAAATAAACAGTAAATGTTCCAGAGGATGGTCCGGGCTGCAGGCTTAAGTAGCATCTGACAGACGATACTCGGGGAAAGATAATGTAGCTGCAGTGTGAAAAAAGGAACGTTTATGCTCTGCTGCTCCTGCTGTGTCACAGGCTAATGTAACATGATGGTGATTCACCTGTGTCCGGTTTATAAAAGCTTTTATATTAGCTTTTTCTAAACACCATCTGGAAGACAATTCCCCTGAAAAATCCTCTGCAAACAGGAAGAGGTGCTTTTTATGATGCATTGTACATTCTTTGCAGTATCTGAAATGCTTGCACTTTTGTATATGCCGGAGCATAAAACGATGAAGGTAGGGGGTGAGTGATTGGAGAGAGTGAAACTACATTGATTTTGACATCTCCATGTGGTGCATGAGTTCACATTGTATTTCCTTTCTGCAGGGTTCTGTACAGCTGAACAGTGCATACTGTGATTTCCCCAAACAGCATGCATAGTGGAGAAAAAAAAGTGTTTAAATGTAAACAAACCAATCAACCAATCAATAAACACAGCCGGCCCCGAGGTGCTGCTGAGCGACTAATAAACAGAACAACAAAAGAGCGAGATAGCACAAACAGAAAAGAGCGAGGCAGACAGAATCAAACATGATTAACACAAACTCCACAGGAAGACGTCACAGAGCTGCTCTGACTGTTTGATGGATAAGTTCTCTCTGAAAATACAGCAAGGACTGAAATACATGAGGATGAATTATGGCTCCATGAGGAATTATATTTCTGCTCCAACTCTTACATTTCTCTCTGAATTGCTTTAACATTTATGGTAACTTTTGTTATAAAGCTCTCAGTTAGTGCATTGCCGCGGAAGCACAATCATCTAAGTGTGTAATTTCAATAACAGAAAATGTTCTGTGCTCAGAGCTGAACTATTGTGGTCGCATATGCTCTGAAATGTAATCTGTGCAACCTCCAAATATATTTGGGAGCATTTGTGCGAGAGCAAATAATTGTTGTGGTGCAACTTTTTTTCCATCTCTCCACGAAACCCTCACTAACACGGTTACCGGTGGTGGAATAGTAATGCTTAGAGGCGCAGTGTTGTGACAGTCGAAAGCAAAGCGTGCTTCTTTGCAGACATTACCAATCAAACACTGTTCTGTTCAATCCAGTGCTGACATGACTAATGAGACGTCATCCTGACATTCTTAACTTTCACTGCTGATGTTAGCTTGGTTATAACTACCCTTCAATCACTCTCTTAAAGGTGACATATCATGCAAAATCAACTTTTTAATGGTTCTCTACCTGAAATATGTTTCCCTGGCATGTCTACAAACCCCCTGAAAATGAAAAAAATCCATTCTGCCCCTGTTTTGATTTCTCCACCTTTCTGTAAATGTGTGCTGAAACGAGCCGTTTCAGTTTTCAGTGTTTTTCATACGTCACAACGCCATCCGGTCTGTAACAGAAGTCAGAGCTCGGAGCTTGTTCAGCCCATAGACTGTATAAAATACAACTCAACCCCTCCTCCATTTTTCATCACCTGCACACGTGTGCTAACAAGGAGCTTAGGAGGGAGGCATGCTAGTTGAAGGCTGTCTTAATAAACACAAAGGTCGGTTTTACTCCCCACGTCTGCAGATTTGAAGATCTAGTGGATGATTTTTATTTATCATAGATAAGTGCTAGCGCTAGTTAGCATAGCCACATAGCTTCATGTTCGTAGCTGTGCACCAAGACACACGTCGACATACTGACAAATAAAACAACAAGAAACACTAAATCTGTGACCAATGGTTCAGAAAGGTCCTGCTGCAGGCGCCTCTCCGTCAGGATCAGATTCTGGATCCGATTCAGAGGGCTGAAGTAGCGTGGGTCTGTGAGCAGCCGTGTGTATTCAGCCAACGTGTAAACATAAGATCAACGTGCTGGACAGCCGAGGCCACATCCACTTCCTGAGAGGGCGTGGTCAGGGAGCTCATTCTCACTTAAAGGCACAGACACAGAAAACAGCCTGTTCTGAGCAGGGCTGAAAAGAAGGGGTTTTCAGGCAGACCAAAATCTGATTTCAAAGAGTTTTTTTGAGCAATAAACTTTAAAGACATATTTTGGGGACCTCTTAGACCAATATATTTTGATGAAAAGAGCGTAATATGTCACCTTTAAGGCGTTTTTCGACTTTACCCTTTACCCTGGAACTAGGGACTTTACCCATGAGCTACGTGCGTTTCGACCGGAGGAACCAGGGTCTAAATTTAGTTCAGGGGTAGATAATCTGCCCCCTGAAAAGCCCCTGCTTGGGGGTAGTACTTTTCAAAGGTCCTGGGACTTTCGGCTGAATGTAATGGTGTTTGGGGAGTTTGCACAGTTGTTGAAACAGAGCAGGGTTCCCACTCTTTTCCAGAGATCATTTTCCAGGACATTTCCAGGACATTTTCAGTGATGATCAAGCTGGTATGACAGTCTAAATTTAGTTCCTAATTTAGTTCCTAAATAGTCTAATATGTTCCTCTCAGTGGAAGTCTACATTAAAAGACGTGCAGTCTATGGCTATCTATGAAATCATCTCTTACATGCTTAAAAATTATGGCAAATTAATTATAGAATAATGCAACCACAGATGGACAGCGCTTTATTAGTGCAACCAAGCAACAATGATGGCCAACTCTCATCTCAGCTTTCTCTTTTCTCAATAAATATAAAATTATAAAATTAGCTAATTAAAAAACAAAAGAGCCAGCAAAGGAATCTGGAAGCTGCCTTACTGAAATAAAGAAATAATAATAATAACCAGAGGATCAGTGCATTAATTGACCTAAATAGATCTGAATAACAAAAATGGCCACAAATGTTGAATGGGGATGTGTTTTTTTTAACCTTGTCAGGTCTCATGCAGTCATGTTGGAATAATGTTCCAGGACATCTTATATTTTCTCCCATTTTCCAGGTGTTTTCCAGAACTGGAAAACTGGTCAACTGTTTTACAGGTTTTACAGGACACGTGGGAACCCTGACAGAGGGAGTTCCTGGGAATGCATACTAGTTTAGTTTTTTATTAAGATTTCAAAATATTATTTAATATAATTTTTTTCTCCATACGTGACTGGCCTGATTTGCACAATCTACGCAGGACTTCAGCCCGCTGTCGATTCACAGACAACGGTGGGGGCACAGGAACCTTTTAGTTCCGGGGAAAGTATAGTTCTGGGGGCTAAAAGACCCTGGAATGCACCTTTAGCTTCATTGACAGAGAGCTAACTGGTGCCAAATCAGAAGAGCTGAAGATGACGAGAACACTGAGGTATTTCTTTGGTAGGTTGTGAACTCCCAGAAAGTGTACCTGAAGTTGGTAATGTAGTTAAGGTGGATGTTGAAGCACCAACAGCAAAAAAAGGCTCCCAGTTTTCTGAGAGAGGGGCTGAAAGACTTCAAGTAGCTCTGCTTTGAAACTGGCACAATGCACTGCCTCCTCTGTAAAGCCTGTGGGACAGAGGTTGCCGGTAACACTGTGCTGGCAGTATATCTTGTAGTTGTGGTGCTCCTGAATTTTTGAAATTGGACGCTCTATACAATGGATTGCAAAAGGAAGTCAGAACTACACAACTGTGGGATTCAACCTCAAGAAAATGGTTGCTCACCTTCTGTAGCAGAGAGCTCTCTTTTCAGTGCCAGTGAACCATTGAGTCTCAGTTCTTACATCAGCAGCCTGGTTAGATTGCAACCCTATTATTGCATGTCTTTCCCTCTGTCTCTACCCTGTCTTTCCTGTCTCCTCCTCAGCTTTTCCAAAAGTCACAATTTCTCCCAAGCAAAGACAAAAACAAAGAAAACATTTTATGAGCCATCACTGGTTAGCACTGACATGCAGTTTGCTGGAGGAGGGGATAAAAGCTGTTATCTTGCAGAAAAATGCTGCCCTGAAAAATATGAAGAAAGAACATTGCACCTTTTGTTTTAAGAGGTACAACGATGAATGCAAAATCAACAGCCCTTAGTCTGCAACACAATCAATACATGCAGCCAGTGTTTGTCTTTCTCTGCTCAAACATAACTTTGTGAAGCACTTGACAACACAACTTATCATGATAGAAATATGCCATCACTGACACAAAGGAAGGCAATGGTTTCTTATTTAAGAGTGTATCCCTGCTCCAGGTTTTAGTATCCATGCTTGAGATGTTGCTGCCTGACTGAATAAATGCACCTGACTGAACATGAGTACCTCCAGTCTTCCTGTCTGCTTAACCTCTCCTGTCCCCCTCGCTTCTGATGAACCACAGGGGCCGTTAACATTATCGGCTTTATGACACTATTGCTAAAGATCACCGGGATTCCTCTGAGCCCCCATCCCGCAGGTTTAAGTCCTCTGAACATATTGTAATGCTCCCTCTATTAAAGAGCATTTATGACTGCGATGACTGAAATGTGCTTAACAAGTCTGTCATCGCCAAAGCTTTGTTAGCGACAGTTGAGCCGATCGAATGTGAAATGGCTCGCTGGGTGACGAAACCCCAACGGTGAACTTTGAGGCTGAGGGATTTGGTCCGGGTGGACAGGTGGTTCCTCTGGGGAGGCAGGAGCTCGGTGCAGAGCCTTTGAAATCCCCTCAACTGGAAAATGGGGCCGCTTTTCAAACAAGGAGAGGTCCACGAATACTGACCGTGGCTTTTTATCCAGAGTAGGGTCTTACATCAATAGAATGAGTTCAACAAACAAAGTCACAAGGAGCTTTAGAGTTAAAACAAACTGATGTTATCACAATAAACACTGTTATTTAAGGAAAAGCCATGACATGTAATTGTAAGAAACATTATGAAAGTTAATGAAATCAATTCCCTTGATTCTCAGTTAATCAGAAAGCCGAGGATATTTCTCAATTAATCATACTACATCTTATTTTAAGACAATGTCACCTTAAAGTAGGTTACCGTTCACTGAGGGGGGGATTGTTTTTTTTTTAACTAGTGTAATAAAATGATGAAATCAGATGCAAAGTTGCATGACATTCACACAAGTGCTTCTCAGCACACTGGTTTTGTTTGAGCCTGTAATTGAGTTTACAGCTTGAAAAGACCCCAACATGACAAATAAATACTACATTTATATCAGTTTATAAGATTTATATGATATAGAGGTCACAAAACATCATGATGCTTAGTCTTTGAGAGGGAAGCCTTTTCATTGCAAGAAATAATTCATCAGTTAAACCAGGAAGAAAATATCAGGAAGAAAATAAGGATAAGTCCACTCTCCATCTAACAGTCTAACCTAATGTCTCTAAAAGTAGTATGGGAGGGAGGCTGGGTCAAGTTTGGACCAGCTCTTATGGGTTTAGACTGCCGGGGGGCCTGACAAACTGGGATCCTATCTTTCCCTCTCTCTGCCTATCACTCACTTTAACTCTTCTTGTGCCGTTAAAGTAACTAACCATAGACCTTTCTGGAGTCCCTGAGCTCCCTTGTCTCGTAGGTTCCTCTGAGTCACTGCCGTAGAATGCCTCCTGCTATTATCCATCTCACCACTATCATCTCTCTTTCTCTTCATCTCCATTTATATCCTTCCTTCCAACCACAACACAGTCTCAGCAGATGTGTGTCTAACATGAGTCTGGTCCTGCTCGAGGTTTCTGCCAGTTAAAGGAACTTTGTCCTTGCCGCTGTAACTTGCTAAATGCTGCAAAGTGCTCTGCTCATGGTGGATTAAGATGAGATCAGACTGAGTCCTGTCTGTAAGATGGGACTGGATCTTATCCTGTCTTGATGTTGAGTCTTTGTTAATAATAGAACATATAGAGTACAGTCTAGACCTGCTCTGTTTGTAAAGCGTGTTCAGATAACATTTGTTGTGATTTGGCGCTGTATAAATAAAGATTGAAGATTAATTGATCATATATATGTATATTAAGGTAAATGGTTATTCTCACATCATAAGGTAAAGGAAAATAAGATGATTTAGTTTTCAAGTACATGAGCAAGTTTGATGCCTTAATACACATTATTTTTTATTGCTTTAACATTTTTTGATTACATGATGATCACATGATAAATGTAATTTCTGGGATATCCTGGAATGGTATCCTGACACAATGTGACTAAGTAAAGGAATACAAAATTGTCAAGTTCACTTTTTGAGTTTCTCTTTCATGCCTGAACTTGACCACAATATTAAACCACTGTTTTCAAATTCATGTGGCTACAGCTACCTTATGATATGGAAAAATTATTCACCACAGCATGGGTGAATACATGCATTTCATCTTATTGTGTTTTAAAGTCTGACCTTAAAGACAGGACTGCCTCTCTTCTCCATTACTGCAGTCTATGGATTTGATTGGAGCTGCCTGTATCTGGCTTCCTTCAGCGTCTCCTTTGACTGACCTGTCAGTTATCTGACATTCACTCCTTCGCGACGCCTGACAGGTGAGTGCAGAATATGTGGGGGCGAGGTATCTTCCTGAGGAAATGTCAGGTAAATTTAACTGACCTCTAAGCTCCACATGGATCAGTGCACAGGGATATTATCCTCCCTGCATACACACACACACAGAAAGATAACTAACAGTTATGTATTCATGGGCCCTCACGTACACACAACACACAACACACTTTCACATACAGAAATCAATCTTCTGACTCTAATGATGTTGTTGACATTAATGAGGAAGGGGACACGCTCATGGAGGCAGCTAACGATGCTAATCATGGAGATATCACACTGATAAAGCAGTAACAAGCCATCATTTCGGTGAATGAGCCTCCATTTCACTTTAATATTAGGGGAGTTTTTGTGTGTAAGGATAGAGAGCACTTCCTGATTCAAGCCTAGAGAGACAATCAGAGAAAAAGCAGAAAAAAAAACATTACATGCGACATAACCTTTGTGTAAGAGAGCTCTCAGTGAGAGACAGATCTTTGACACTAAGATTATATTGGATATAAATGTTCATATATGAAAAAAAACAGATAAATAGAGCTTAAGTTGGAACTATATTAAAACAAAACCTGAATATGTTGTTTTTAAAGCTCCTGTGGGGAGTTTTAGACAGTCATCAAACAGACTGAAACTCATACTGTTGTCTTTTTAAGCAAACAAGACCATCAGTGAGAAGATTTAGTATTTCTATACAGATCATTTCAATGTCTGAAACTGCTGTGACAGGATAGGTGTCATAAGGAGCCGCCGAACCCTGCAAACAGAGCTTTGCTTTACATTTTCCATGGCAGAGATTATTGGTGAGTGATAGGTTTGACTGTGAATAGGAAAACAGGATGAAAATTTGAGTTAAAAAAAAAATATTGCTGCTTTTACATAATGCAGGACAAGATCAGTAAATCACAGGTGGCACCAAAATCAACACAAACCAAAAAGTGCTTTACAGGGCAGCATGTAGCATTTAGTGACATTTAGCAGAACAGACTTAGTGGAAATAGAATATAATGTTCATACATGTTTAAATTAGTGATTATGCACCTGAATATAACAATCATTTTTGTTGACTAAGAATGAGCCTACATACAACACGGGTCTCCTCCCATTGGTGTTCCATCTTGCACAGCCATGTTTCTACAGTAGCACAGAATAGACAGACTAGTAAGGGCCATAAAAGTTTTTGTATTGAGTTGGATGGCTGCTGAAAATGCAGGGTTGGAAGTCAAAGAAGAAGAAGAAGAGGAAGAAGAAGAAGAAGAAGAAGAAGGGAGTGGTTGTTGCACAAGTTTTTGACAAATGGTCGATCATACTTTGAATGCACTCAAGAGCTTCTTGCCCTCCAAGGCCACCGTAGCTTCTGGAATTTCACCAACAACAAGGGTGAGTAAAGGAGCGTTTCAATCTAGGATCTGACTGCTAGATATTGCATACTCCAATATCTACATGCTGTACCTCTGAGTCAGAACGTGGATTGAATATTTTGGTCTGAATATATAGAGGGAAATCCAGAACTAGACAGAAAGTTTGAAACTATTGATGAAATGTGAGAATATTTCTGTTTGTTTGGATACCCATATGCTTCAGCAGTTTCCCAAGATGCTATTTATCCTTGGGTCTGCAGTTTAGATTTGACAAGACAAAACAACACTCTGACAGTATCAATAATGAGAACAAATAATTAAAACAAGAACCAACAAACCCAGAAGAACCATTGTACTGTTATTACTTGATAGAAAAGGCCAGTATTCAATGAAACATTGATAATCCACAGTCTTCAGCTGCACTCCTGTCAGTCCTGTCAGTTACTGTGAGGTTCCTGTGAGCTGGAAGGTGTTTCCTTTCTGTATGAATGATTTCCTGGAGGTGCCTGGTCAGTGAGGTTCACCGCTTTCAGTCTTTCACAATCAAACATTTAAAACTGTTTTTCTCAGAAGAGCAGCATTAAATATGATTACTGCAAGTATTTCACCTGTCTCCCTGGGGTGTTGATTATCCCTTCATTACTTTTGATTGCTGCTGCTGGATTTCATGCTGACTCACTCGCACTGTCACATGGCCTGAAGCAGGATTATTGAGTTTTCTATATGAAATAAACTACCACATATAGAGAACTCAGGACGTCAGATTTTGTTCAATATCTTCAGCTTTTGTTTCATGCATTCAAACTTTAAGTTGATTTATTCAAACATGCAGTCCATATACACTGACTTTATTCCAACTATTCATCTGGTATAGATTATGAGTTCCTGGAGAGTATGCAATATCAGCAATATCAGCAGTGTCTATGAATTTATGTATTTTTCACACTTTCAAAGTTTCTGTTGTCTAAAAAAACATTGAGGATTCAAAAGCAAAACATGAGATTAGATTAGATTTATGACTACAGATAAAGTTCCCACTGAAGTTCCTGTATTTCATGAAGCGGGTGCATCCCTCAAGCAAAATCCATATCGAGTTTTTAATCCAACGGCAGAGTTCTGTGTTTTCTACCAAAGGAAAGATTCACCACATGGCTCAAAGTATGTGATCTGGGGAGTTACACAAAAAGAAAACAGAAGCATGCTTGAATTTTCAAGGTTCCCATTTCACTTCAAGAAAGCCTCAGCTAATAAACACCAGTTGCATAAGAAGGTGATCGTGTCAAAAGTGGAATCTTTTAAAGGATTTCATATTAGACCGCTCAGTTGGTCCAGTGTCATATAAACACATTTCCACCATGATTGCTGCACAACTCGTTCCAAATCCACTGGCATTCATGTGCTGCTGTAACAGCCTTCAAGTTTCTGATTTCAAGCTTTCCACATGATTTTTGCAGCCCGGGTGCAGGGATTCACTCCACCCTCCAGTAACCACAGGAGCATTAGTGAGATCCAACACTGATGTTTGGTGATAAAACCTGGCTCACAGTCAGCCTTCAAGTTCAGAGCAAAGTTGCTGTGTGGGTAGAAAGTAAAGGCACTCAGCAGGCCTGCTGGAAACTGGACTGTCTGAGATGTCACTGCACTGTTATGTTTGTATGGATGAGCAGCACAAAGGTTCTCTTTTATCAGAATGTGGGGCCGAACTACAGACAGAGAGACCACCGAAGGAAAGAGGATGTTCTTTAGATAAAACATCCTGCAGCGATAATAAGTCAAAGTTATACTGCATCATCCAAAGAAGAGTTGGTTTGTGAGTTTCTGCCTGCTGATACATGATGAATGACTACATTAATTATAACCAAGGCGTTCTTATTATAACTTATGAGACAGAACAATTTAAGAAAAACACAAATTTATATGCAAGAGGGAAGAAAAATGATAATTGGAAAAGAGTCAAACTTATTTGCATTGCAGCCCTTTGCTTCTCGGCTCTCTGTCAGCCTTAAATATCATTTACCATCCTCCAGCTGATTGCAAATCTGGGCTCTAGTTTCCTTTCTATATCTAAATATTAATAGTCTCCATTACACCAAAATTACTTTCATCTCCGACTCACATGGAGGGATTAGATTTTAATCAACGCATTAAATATGACTTTCTATTCCTGCAGATGGGAGGGGTTGGCAGGCAGTCAATTAGCATCAAGCTCTGTTTGCGGTCCCTCAGTGAAGCCTGATGAAGTCTTTGTTAGCACACAGGCTGTACGACGACAAACAGAAGGACAGAGTGACGGCTGGGAACGAGGCAGCATAATGATGAGCTTCTGTCAAGGATCAATGGATCAGTATCTTTTTTAAAAAGGTTCTGAAACAATATTTTCATAATTAATACATCCAATAGACTTTCAGCTACTTACTCATGTCTCACACTGCAGAAGACCTGTAATCAAAGCTAAGCCCCAATCCCAGCTCCTCCCAAATATCAACATCTGCAGAAAGACACAATTAGTTTTAATATCTTGTTCCTTTGGCTTTCATTGTTATTCCTTTCATCAAATCAGGAAGATGTAGCGATTTAATGTTGGCCAAAAATCCAATGGATGCTTTTCAAATTAAATACTGTTCATCAAAATGTGAGAGCTTTGCCTCACTTTGATTTCTTCAGAGAGAATCACTGTGTACAGCAGCCTTTAAAAGGCAACAGAAATATGCAGTACAATGTAAATGTGCAAAATAGATGCAGGCAATCTGAGAACTACAAACCACATTATTAAAAAGACAAACTAAGTGAAGCCTTACAGGCATAACTAACAAACGGGACTCTATTCAGTTTAATTAAAAGCTTTGCAAAACTTATACAGTGCCAGAAACTGTGTTTTTCATTGTTTTGATTTTAATTATGAGTAAAGGCTTCTCCTAAGGATTGTTTTGGACCTTAATCTTGCAACATTTGAGTGCTTCTCTTACACTAAAAGAATATAATGTTCAATATAAAGTCTGAATTATTCAAGCAATGAATTAATCTACTACTGAAACACCTCGACTAAAAAGAGACCACAACTCTCCTGTTTTAGCTTCCCTCCATTGGTTCCAAATAGATTTTAGAATTGATTTTAGGATGTTATTGTTGACTTTTAAATCTCGCTCTGGACTTGCATCGCATTACATTCCTGATCTCCTCACTTCATACATGCCCCGGTCACACCCTGAGGTCCTCTACCAAGGTTCTGCTCGTCGTCCCACAGTTGAGGCTGAGGACCAAAGGTGACCGGGCCTTCTCTTTTTGGAAAAACCTCCCTGAGAAGACCAGATTGGCAACTTCTTTATCCTCTTTTAAATCTCTTTTAAAAACACATTTTTATCGATGTGCTTTTACAGGAGATGTCACCTGAGTATGTTTTAATCAAGAGGTTTTTATTATTTTTCAGGCAGTATCACTGGCAGTATTTTATCATTTTATTTTATATTTTTAAAGGTTATATTTCTGATTTGTTTTATTGTTTTAATATTTTATCTTTTGATGTTTTTATTCTTCCAATATTGATTTATTTCCTTTTATTTATCCTCCTCACATTTCTCTTATATTGTCTTTTAGTTTTTCTCTTATTTGTAAAGAACTTTGTACCCCTGTTTTGAAAAGTACTTTATAAATAAAGATTATTGCTCCTGAATCACAGTAATCATAAATGTTAGTCTTTCAGCTTAAAACATCAACTCTTAAAGCTTGAACTCAGTGGGAACAATTATATATATATAAGAGTAAATTTATACAGAGTTTAGGTGACAATAAAATAAATGACTACAGTTAAATACTAAGTTTGTAGTTCGGTGGCATGGTCTAGTATGGTCTGGTATGGTATAACATGGCATGATTTGCCAACATGTGCTTCCTGGCTGCTCTGACACTGATGGAAATTGTCTGCCTGTTTCATTTGCTAAAGCCTCTCTGATCTGCACTGAGTCAGAGCTAATCCCAGGTGAGATCAATAAAGCCTGATTAGTTTGGTGACTCACAGCAGGTGTGCTGCCTCTGTCTCTTGTTTTTATGCCACAGCACAGCACAGCAGCCTGCTATCTGTTGCTCAGTGCACCTTGATTCACCATGGCTCAGTTTGTCATTTTTATTTTCATGCTCATGATGCCTGCTGTGTCTGCAAAACATTACTTTAGAGGGAGGGCAAGTTGTTACCATCCGGTGCCCAGGAAACATGACTTTGGTGTAAAGTGAGTTGTCTGATGAGTTCCCTCTTTGGAGATTTATTTTCTGTAGCTTTTTTTTTTTCTTAAATAAGCTCCATATTTCGCAGCAGGTAGACATTGTTATGAAACAATCTGGTACTGATTTAATCCATTCAATCAGTAAAGAAAACTCAGCTTTGAAGAGAGATCTGCTCTAAATGTTTTATTCTCTTATCTCCAGAACCAAATATGTAGTCATGGATATTAAATTGTCATTAAGTGCTTATTTTGGTCTGAGCTTGCCTGGGGCCTTGGTCACTCTTGGCATTAACTATCTTTGTCACATGTCTGACTGAATTTGAAGCCCTCATTCAGTAGTTAACAGGAATTAATCTTGACCACATTCCTCAGTCTCCCCTGATTTGTGATCTTACCTGCTGTGATTTTGGCTTCTCCTGAGGTGTGTATTAGAGACCTACCGAGAGTCAGCTTTCCTGT
This sequence comes from Notolabrus celidotus, assembly GCF_009762535.1. Classification (NCBI taxonomy): domain Eukaryota; kingdom Metazoa; phylum Chordata; class Actinopteri; order Labriformes; family Labridae; genus Notolabrus; species Notolabrus celidotus. Next base: position 31,369,149 of record NC_048279.1, read on the forward strand.
GAACCTGCTGCCCTTCCACTCTCTTTGTGTTTGTAAAATGACTGAGAACTAAAGTGTTTTGTCTTTCATAGAACTGCAGCTCGTCCTCATGAACTCCTGAACCTCGCTCAGCTGCCAAAGTCCTGGGACTGGAGGAATGTCAACGGCGTGAACTATGTCAGCACCACTCGCAACCAGCACATCCCTCAGTACTGTGGCTCCTGCTGGGCTCACGGTAGCACCAGTGCCATGGCAGGTTAGATTTTTCTCAGCTAATGAGATTATAACTTTGTTTCTAAAATGTAACCCCACATTTAAAAAATTAGTGTTACTGTGGGTAGTCAAAAGAACATGCTGGAAGCAACCAAAAGGACTGTTTGATAAAACTCTTAGAGGTATTCAGATAACCCAGTCTGTATCTCTGTCGTGTTGATCACTCACCTTTTGGTTAAATTGTTGGGTAGAAACTTTGAAGCCAAAATTTAAGGCTTGAAGGAATGGTGGGTAATTTTGACTCTCTTTATATTGCTGTAAAGCAACAGTAAGATAACAATTACAGCTTTGAGTTTGCAAGGATTGGTTTGGATTGATTGTGCCTGATGCCTGGAACTTTAATGTATCTGATTTCTGATTTGTACAAGACTACTCTCATCAAACTTTTTTTATACAATCCTTTGTAGCTGACAAAATACTTGCTGGTGTTCCTGGCTTTGTCTCCCTGTTGTATCTAGAACAATCATGCACTCCAAAGCCATTGCAGAGTGTAAAAACACTAACAACTTTATTCTGGTGTTCTTTAAGTGTCTCGAAACGAAATATTGAACAGTTAAAGCTGGATTATAAAAAACAATAACATGCCAAACAGTAAAAAAATGACTCCAAACCAGTCGAGCCTCCACTGACTCCTCCTACTGTGTGCAACACAACGAATTAGCCAGGTTCACGGTTTATCTTGGACAATGACTCGAAGCAAGCGACAGCATTGCTTGGAAAATAACATTAACCATATTTTTTTTAAACTTGATTTTCATGAAGCTAAGAATCTGTTTAGTTCTGGTTATTGGAACATTTGAAATAAAATATGGTATTAATTCAACATGATCATGGCTAAAGCTCAGTTTCCAGCATGCCTTGACCAGACCCTGCATTGTTTCCATTGAACTCATTGCTCTGCTGCACCATCTCCATCATATATTGACTGTTGGGCACCAACAAGCTGGAGGGAAATGTAACTATGCCCAAGAATAGCATACAAATTAAATCTTGGAACAAAATAACAGATGGGATCCTCCATGATATCAAATCACTTGAGATTTCAGCCCAGCTTTTTCAGAAACAAACATTTTTATGGAGCTATTTTTTCCTCTCCACATTGTGCAGATCGTATCAACATTAAAAGGGAAGGAGCGTGGCCATCTGCTTATCTGTCTGTCCAACATGTGGTCGACTGCGCTGAGTCCGGCACCTGTAACGGAGGAGACCACGGGGGAGTGTGGGAGTATGCCCACAAACATGGCGTCCCTGATGAGACCTGCAACAACTACCAGGCGATTGACCAAAGTGAGAAGCTGTGCTCTGTTTGATACATTCAGATTCCATCTTATGAGACTTTTTCAAATAAAATGTTCCTTTTTTCTCTCTAGAATGCAAACCTTTCAATGCCTGTGGGACTTGCACCACTTTTGGGATTTGCAACATTGTGCAGAACTACACTCTGTGGAGAGTGGCTGACTTTGGAGCCATTAATGGACGTGATGCTATGATGGCAGAAATCTTCACAGGCGGGCCAATCAGGTTTTATACATTTTAAATGTTTCCTTTCATATAAATAATTATATAATCTTAGCACTTGAAGTGTTCTTGGATTGATTTTGCATTAATTGTAATTGCTGGTTGAAATGAATTGACTCTTATCTCCCTTCAGCTGTGGAATAATGGCCACTGACAAACTTGACATGTACGACGGGGGTCTGTACTCCGAGTACTTTGAGTCTCCTGAGATCAACCACATCGTGTCAGTCGCAGGATGGGGAGTCGAAAACGGCACAGAGTACTGGATTGTGCGCAACTCCTGGGGAGAGCCATGGGTGAGTGATGGTGACTTCATTAACTGTGAGAAGCTGAATTTGCATGTTTTAAGGTTTGCAAATAATTTCTTGCAAAGGGAATCTGATTGTTGTTTGTGCACATCTTTATCAGGACTGTTGATGATGAGAATGGGCCTCTGTAGTATCATATCAAACAGTTAATGACCCATTAGTTACTGTGGTTAGACGACAGCCAACACTAGCATTCAACCACTTCCTAGCTTAAGTTGACATTGGTTAGGAAAGCACACCTATCAAACAGTAATGTTGGCATTTAACAACTTCCTAGCTAACAGTTACATTAGCCAGGAAGTTAATCACCAACATTAGCATAACTGAATTTGTACCATTCACTTCTCAGTTGATGACAAATAAGTGATCCACACTTGATGCCTAGAATAAACAATTTGAGCCTCCTACCCTGAGTGTAATGTCTTGTACTTGATTTTTGCACTTGATGAATAAAAATGTGATTTTAGACTGAAGTGCAGGAGGTTCTTCTTGATTATCCTCATGACCCTGATTATTTTCTCTCTAGGGCGAGCGAGGCTGGCTCAGGATTGTGACGAGTGCCTACAAAGGAGGAAGTGGAAGCAAGTACAACCTTGCTCTGGAGGAAGACTGTATGTATGGAGATATGATTGTACCCTCAACGTACTCATAACCACACATCCTTCCCTGATGCCAGGACTGACTCTGTTCAGAGCCTCCATGATGGCAAGATTTGAACCAAATTAGTTTTAACTGCCGACATCAGAAATAAAACTCATTGTGCTGATTTAAGACTTCTGTTTTGTTCCTAACCAGGGAGTCTCTTGAGATTTCTCTTGCAGGCTACAGCTTGATTGTAAATTAGTTTAGCCTATAAGGTTTTGTGTTCATCTCAGCAGCCAACATTTAATTTTTTACAGCATGCTGGCTAAATTCTCCATCGCAGAAATATGTAATGTAAACTGCTTATGCGGAAAGTCTTGGGAAATTTAGCATCAACATTATTACACACAGAGGACTAATTGCACCACCAGTGCTCCTGTGGTTTAGATTTGCATTAGAAAACATATGGGTCTAAAGTTCAGACCAAAAACCTTCTGCCTTAAACTTCATCCAAACTCTCAGTTAAGATTTTTCTTATATGCACAGTAGCATCTTGGAACTCAAGTTCAGAATGTCTGAGATGGAACTTCAGTGCAAACTTTGTACTACTCATTTTGAAATATGGTTTAGAAGGATTTCAAGCATAGACTCTTCAATATTAGTACACCTGAGACCAAAGCTGGCAAAATATTCTTTAAAGTAGAAATACAGCAAGTTTAAAAGTCAATTAATGTACAAATCATGAAATTAAAAGTGAGAATAGCTTAAAGCCCTCTGAATGATGTTTCTACCTGCTGCTGATTAAACAGACTTCAGCAATAAAACAAGCAACTGAAAGTGACTTTTCATTGGGTGGATCACTTGAATGGGGAATGTCACAAAACTTCATCCCCTTTAATGCATCATTTCTACAGCAATGAATGGAGATGGGCACAGTTAATCCAAAATGTAACAATGTTAATCTGTAAAATATGTTAATTTAGGTAAGTTATTTTGAACAGAATTAACAGACACTAAAATTAAGGTTAAAACCTGTTGAAGAGGGTCTGCCCTTCTGCTGCTGCAGTCAAAGATTTAATCCAATCACAAATTGTATCTATACAGATCCACAGCTTACTTGAAATGTACAACTGCTGTATGCTCTTGCTAAAGTTGGCTGTGAGCCACACCATGTAAGAGCAGAGATTGGATCCCTGTTAAGTAAATAACCTCAGCATAAGATAAATGCTGGGAATTCTGCTTCGTTTTAATGATTCAGATCCTTTGGCTCAACATGAACCGGCTCTCTCAGCACTGAAACAGCTCTTCATAGTACCAGTGACTGAAACCTAACTGGGCTCTCCAGCTCAGTGTAGATGTCAGCTACCACTGCACTGCTGCAGAGAAGTTGGGTAATGTGGAAATGATAACGTTAAAGAAAAGTGACAAACAGTATTTAAAGGTTTTGCCAATTTGCTTTTTATATATTTACATTAACATCCATGTTAAAAGTAATGCAAATAATTAACTATTAACAGATGTGTCCATCTCTGTGTAGGAGAGTATATTAGTCAGAATAATATTAAGCGAAGATGCCTAAAATCTCCTCTTCAATAAACTAAGTAGCCGTCCTTTGTCACGCCCCAGCTCTGCCTCACACCACTACAAACCTGCGATTCAACTTACTTCTGTATGTATAAAAGTGAATCAGAATGTAGAATCTATAAAATTAACTTCAAATCTCCTGGGGGAAACGAGAAAACATTCCCTCCAAAGCTAGTTCACTGGCACTGATTCAGAAATGAACATTTTCTATGCACTTATGTGGAAAATCAAGCCGTGCAATTTGCTTCTGCCAAGATGTTCATGCAGATTTATACATCAAGGTCAAATTGTAAGACATAACTGCATACACAAATGCATAACTGAAGGATTGAGCTCTACACTGACGGTGAGTGTTTCCTGGTTTCCTGGATGATTGGCACACAACAACCCCTCTTATCACTAACTTGGGGCTTCGGGGGTCACACGACTAAACAGAGCCGCTCTCCCTCCGAAGCCGCATGACATTTATTTGTTCTACATCTCTGGGCTTGATAAACAGACCCACCTCCTTTATTGACTGACATGCTTTATTAGTTTCAATTCTGTCATGCTTCTGGAGTAACATTCAGTTTAATCACCAGTTATCTACAGCTGCACACACAGCAGCACAATGCCATCCTTTGAGTTTATGTGCAATTACAAAGAGCCCATTTTCTTGCTGTTCGGCTGGGGAACAAAAGAAAAACTGAGCACTTAGATATTTGGTTCAGGGACGCAACAATAATAAAAATGCATAAACACAGGCTGCTATGCTTTGCTGCTGATATGGAAATGTTTCCCATTAGCTGCAGTTTCCATTCAGCATCTCAGGGGAGAACAAAGGATAATCAAACCTCGTGCAGCGCCGTTAACTTCAAGCCTCCAAACCGCGGCAACCTTAAGCCTATAAAGCTGTGGCGTGTCCGAGTGGAGGCCCACTGTGAAAACAAATATTGAACATAATTTGGTTGCTCAATATTACGTGATCGAGCTCCCCCTACGCACCCCCACCCTTGAGCAATCTTTCGCGTAAAATCAAATTTGCGCTCTGATTAAATTTCCTGCATGTTTTCTCATTTGCATAATCACAAACAGAGGTCTAATGGCTGTGAATGAAAACACATGCTAATCTTTGGGTTTGGGGCTCAAAAAGAAAGAGCTGTCTTTCTAGTGAGACAAAAAATATGATATGAAAAATGCACACGAGCCATTTTCATACTTAGCAATTCAGCATTCATCTTCATTACACTAATCGATATGACAAAATGGATTTTTCAGCAATTCCTGCAAACCCATTATGCATTGTTTCAGTGATCAATATGTGGCTCTGTAAACATGGACATGGAGGGGGTGGTGGTTTTATGAAAACAGTATTAGAGATGCCTTTTGCTGCTGGTGCTGAGGCCTGGATTATCAGCTTAAATGGAGTTGGAGGGGATATCCTCTTCTAAAGTATCTTTGAGCAAGGCATTGTAATGATTTATCCAAGAAAGCTGCCTGGAGGAGCAGTGTAGGATATGCAGAAAGCTTCCCTGTGTGTGCTTCGTGTAATCCTTCCTTATGGTTTCTTCAAGGCTACTGCTAAAACTTAGCTCATGAAATAAGCAACAGAGCACAAAGGGTTTTCAGACAGACATGAAAAACAAAAAATGTGCCTGAGAGCTCATGTGCTGAATACTTGAATCTGTTTGGCCTAAACCTTAACATCAGTAATTAATTCATTTTTGAATATACATATATATTTGCCTTTATTCGATAGGACAGCTGATGAGAGATAGGAAATGCAGGGAACAGAGAAAAGGGGAGACGTAGCAAATAGTCAAGGCCAGGAGTCAAACCCATGACCACTGTGATGAGGACTATAGGACAAGACCAGTTGTGATTCTGTGTCCGGCGGGACAGTATAGACACTGCAAGTTAGGGACTTCAGAGCAGTGAAGGGGGCTGATTATTTATAATAATCCCTCCTAATATTTAAATAAATAACAAGACCCAACACTATTTACTATGTACGTTCAGTTACAAGTACCCAGAGAGAGAGAGAGAGAGAGAGAGAGAGAGAGAGTAGATCAAACATAACTGGCCACATATACAAATGAATGGTGCTTTATAAATAGCCTTGCCTTGCCTTGCCTTGCCTTGCCTTGCCTTGCCTTGCCTTGCCTTGCCTTGCCTTGCCTTGCCTTGCCTTGCCTTGCCTTGCCTTGCCTTGCCTTGCCTTGCCTTGCCTTGCCTTGCCTTGCCTAGCCTAGCCTATAGTCTCTGTACATGGGGCACTTCCTGAAACTACAAGGCCAACGGTGCCCTGGTAATTCATTCTTAACGGTAAAAGCGAAAGGGACAACCTGATCACAACGTCAAATCAAATGAATCAGCCATAGATCACCTCTGCCTCTTTGTTTTAATTTGGTAAACACTGTGGCAAAAATGAAGTAAAGTATGAATAAAGTTGAGTTCATTTTTGAGCTAAACACAACAAATGTGGGTCTGATTGCTAAAACAAAAGGCCCTATCACAGCACAGAATGTCTCCATGATTATTTCATAATGCATGAAGCAGACGAGCTCTCAGAGATGCTATAAATCACTCATTATCAAAGCACTAACTTCAGCAGAAGGCACATCTGAGCTTATTTGCGCTGCATAATAGCCCAAACAGTGAAAAAACAGAGACGTAAGCCTCGTATCGTAATGAGCCCACGCAGGAAATATGATTCGATCATTAAAAACAAAGTGTCTCCCTCAGCCAGACACCAGCTTTCTTAGTGATCACTGTTTTTCTGTCTGTCAAGCAAAAAAAAAACACACTTACACAACAATCACTTAGTCAGTGTGATTCCTTAATCGATTTACAGCTGAAGCAACCCTGCTGATGTTATGCATCATTCCACTGCTAATCGCACTTCCTTGTCCAATATGCTCATGTGACCTCGAGGCGGCCGCAGAATTAGCTTTGGTTAATGGATGAGTATTAATCCTTCTTAGTCACAACAAAATTAAGGAATGATACAGCCATGAATATTTCAGTTTCACTGCAGCAACACAGGGATCGGCTTGCACCGGCTTGCAAAAAAGGAATTGGCGTTGGCATCCATTATTAATGCTTCATCATAAAATTCATATTTTGCAGCGGCTGAATAGAGGCTCAGCAGTGAGAATCCAATGAGCGGTCAATACAATCTCAAACTAACTTGCTGAACACACAGAACAGAGAGAAATGGCCTCTAAAAACATCAGCGCTCACTGAAGCATGCTTTTGTTCTGCTTTTATCACGCCGTCTCTGAAGGTACTGCATTCTTATTAGATCCCTTAAAAATAGATGTGAGCCTTCCAACTCAGTGAGTTCTCGCAGCCTCCCCCTGGAAGTTTTAATTAGAACAGCAGTCACTCGTGTTATCGTTGTTTCAAGAGGGCCGCTTCCACATTCCTGAGCTGCCCACTTCATCACAGGATCAGCAATGAGCCGACTGTTTAGGATGACTGGCTCATTTTCACCCGGCGTCTTCGGTCAAGATTACTTCTGTTACCGATAGAGAGCAAATGTACTCTAATGTAATGGACAGAATTAATGCAGAGACATAAATCCTACATTTATAGAGTCCTCGTCGGCCCTTTACAGTTAAAACAAGTGGTGTAATAGCAGCAGATTATGCATCTCTCTCAATAGACTGTCCAGATACAGTGGGGCAAAAAAGTATTTAGTCAGCCACTGATTTTGCAAGTTCTCCTACTTAGAAAGATGAGAGAGGTCTGTAATTTTCATCAGAGGTACACTTCAACTATGAGAGACAAAATGAGAAAAAAAAATCCAGGAAATCACATTGTAGGATTTTTAAAGAATTTATTTGTAAATTATGGTGGAAAATAAGTATTTGGTCACCCACAAACAAGCAAGATTTCTGTCTCTCACAGACCTGTAACTTCTTCTTTAAGAAGCTCTTCTGTCCTCCACTCGTTACCTGTATTAATGGCACCTGTTGGAATCCGTTATCTGTATAAAAGACACCTGTCCACAGCCTCAAACTGTCAGACTCCAAACTCAACCATGGCCAAGACCAAAGAGCTTTTGAAGGACACCAAGAAGAAAATTGTGGACCTGCACCAGGCTGGGAAGAGTGAATCTACAATAGGCAAGCAGGTTGGTGTGAATAAATCAACTGTGGGAGCAATTGTAAGAAAATGGAAGACATACAAGACCATTGAGGCCCCAGATCCCTCGATCGGGGGCCCCACGCAAGATCTCATCCCGTGGGGTCAAAATGATCATGAGAACAGTGAGCAAAAATCCCAGAACTACACGGAGGGACCTGATGAATGACCTGCTGAGAGCTGGGACCAAAGTAACAAAGCATTGAGTTGAACTTTTGCTATTGACCAAATACTTATTTTCCACCATAATTTACAAATAAATTCTTTAAAAATCCTACAATGTGATTTCCTGGATTTTTTTTTCTCATTTTGTCTCTCATAGTTGAAGTGTACCTCTGATGAAAATTACAGACCTCTCTCATCGTTCTAAGTGGGAGAACTTGCAAAATCAGTGGCTGACTAAATACTTTTTTGCCCCACTGTATGTGCATATGTGCCAGCAGAATCTACAAATAATGGACTTTTAAGGGTAAAAAAAACCACCCCCCAGCAGCCACATCTGAGGCCTGTGGCACTTAGAAGACGATGAGAGGTAATTCTCTGTTATTTATCAGATGAGGAATTGATTTCAAACTCCAAACCACAGCTTGATGCCTTAACGACTAAAAGGGACTTCGCCTTCAGCTCCAACAGAGAGACATTTTTATGGAGCGGAAAAACAACAACAAAGATGAAATAGAGTTCAGGGTTAAAGCAGAACAGGATGTGTTTGTGATGTATTGCATCACCAGCCACAACTTATAAAGCGTCCTAATGTGATTGCAAGTGTTGAAACTTACAATATAACAGTTTTATTTAAAGCTCCTTTGAGGAACTTCTTATTTGAGTAGATTTTTGGCATCCTGTTGACAAAGTAGTACCTCTAATCTTTCAATTTTGCAGAAATAATCTCATCCTGCTTTCTTTTGAGGATTAAATGCATCACTCCTTGAGAGTTTGTACTGTGGGAAAGGTAAATCAAAGTGTGTCTTAGTTAATCTCTTTGTCTGACACCTACCCCGCGGCTGTGGTTTCAAGCATTAAAAATAACAACATAGAAACAATCAGCTTTCTCTCTGATGGTCTTGTTTGCTTCTTTGAATTATCCTGATGCATCAGTATCGAGTTAAGTCTGACTCATCACCAGATAAAATCTCCTCTCATGAGCTTTAATTCTTGCTGTCAGGTTGACATAAAACATAAGCATTCAAAAAGTTGTCCATGATCAGTAGAGCGGTTTAATCTGGGTTTAAATCTCTCAACTTTGTGTAAAGATGTGGTAATGTTTGCTAGCTGTCACCTGATAGCATCAATATAGAATAGCTTTCTCTTAGAGGAATGGGAAGGAAATGTTAAGTATTTGCTTTCCATCTATTTTCCCCCTTTATTTCCTCTAACATGTTAAAAGTTTAGCATATAGAAATGGGAATATTAGGGATATCTAACGGGTGAGGGTTTACTGGATGCCACACTTGAGACCTCAATGACACTGAATCGTAGTGATTCTAAAGTGCTGCAATCATCACAGATTGTCCGGTCAGAACACGAAATGTGAATGATTGCTGACGCACACTCTCCAGATTCAGGAGTGAACGCTCCTGTAGGTGAAGCGAGGGAGGCCTTGGAGGAAAATTGTGATGCATGATAAGTATGATGCTCCATTTGTCATGATTTTACCAAGAACGTCTATCAATACAAATTGAATGCACACAACAACAACCGCTCTTCTTCTTTGTATTCCAACCTGTGCATTTGTCATGGCAACTCAGTAAATAAAAAAAACATGTATATGTCACTAGCTTGTCCGTTCTGTTTTACCGTAGAACAGCTGTGGAAGGGGACACGCTCCTTATATAAAAGGCTCATTTAAATAAAAAAAAACAAAATTATTTTTATATTCAGGTGATTATACAGTACTTTAAATTCAAAACTACACACTGCCACTTTAATTTGTCCATTCAAGTGATACTTCTGAGCACTTAAAACCAACGAAACATGTTAAAAGGCAAGCAAAACCAAAGCCATCAATCTCACTCACTTTTAAAAGGTTAATTCACCCAAAATACACAGCTAGCTAGGCACCCAGCTGCACATGAGGGGTGTCAATTTGACCTTTTTTGTTTTTTATTTTCCATGACGCCTCAGTTTAATCCACAGTTTACTTTGGATGTTATTCTTACCAAAGAAAAGCCTTATTCTGTTGGTTGATCTGGAGAGAAGCCTTCCACTGAACTCCCCTGCGCATGTCATCTGTATTTCATCTCTGTATTCACATTAATTGTGCACATGCATGCTGATATAATTTGGGTTTAGAGTCCTAATTTCATTGACTGATTCAGTGCAGCGCTCCTCTCTCTGTATGACCTTTTATTGCCTCTGTGGAATCTAAATATATGAACGACATCTGGCTGGTGGAGCATCATGGGTGACTTTCATCCTCAGCCAGTGGCCGTCATTACTGTAGGTTTTGTTTGGAGCTCTCATTCATTTTGAGGAGAGAGAGAGAGAGAGAGAGGGAAGGAGGGAGGGGGTGTGCTGGTTTAGATGAAATGACATGTAACTGCACTCTGCTGCCCCCTGTTGAAAGTCTGCTCTGCATGTTGTGTTTACATCCTGACTGTGTGGACTGCCATGTGCTTTGGGTAGATTTAATGACACCATGTTACAACTGAGCATTTAATGGTTTTTTAAACACACAGAGATCTCTTAAAAGGTTTGTTTACTCCAGTAAACATCACAATGCTCAGAAGTAAATAGACTTCTACTCTATGGGTCATGCAGTTTACAATGTGTGCATATAAATCAAACTTTTGAATACAAAGATATTTTAAGATGATGTTTCCAATGTGTATTTACACCTTTAGTTGTATGTGTTAATGCAGTGCCCCTGTTTAATCATTTCCAGCAGGCAGAGTGTGATGTCCGGAAGAGGAAAACTACATTTTTGTAATATGAGTACCTTATTTTTCATGTCCCTGATGGAGTTGTAACCCCCTTCAGCATGAGGAAACAGTAACATGAGGGTTAACTAAATAGCTGTGTCTCATTTTGACTCAATTCAGACATAATAGAATGTACCAGCACAGGTTATTTCTCCTAGGACATTGATAGTAGAGCTGCTGTATGGAACAAAGGGCCTCTGCTCCCTCCTGGCACATGAGGGGTTAAAATGTGTGAACGCCCGAGTTGTCGTTGATACTCCTCGCGCACAATGATTAACGATATTGATTCACAAAATCTGCAGAATTGTAATGTTTTACTACCAAGAGGGGAACAAAGAGCAGAGCTATGCTGCTCTAATTGATTGGTGCTCGCGCTGAAATAATGTCATTAACTACAGCACGGCTTTGTGCGCGAGAAATGATGTCGCTGCGCACTTCACCCAAATCATTAACTCTGAACTAGTTTTTATGAAAACGTCTAAATCCTTCAATGCCAGAGTGATGATTGATGCGAACAAAGCGGCTGCCTGCAAGAAAACAAGTCTGTCCAAATGTGGCTTTGAAGAAAAAGGAGCCTCCTTTCAACCTAATCAGAAACTTGGTTTTGAAGGGAGAGCGCCCCGCCCTCCTACTCCTTATAACCAGAAAGCCTGTTTGCTGGACGCTCAAACACAACAGGAACACTGGAGACCACGTCGCCGTGCATGTACCGTTCCTGGAGACCAACTCTGGCTACAAAGACTTTACGGATTACTCTGGTTCTTTCACCTTTTGACCGCGAGCGAACGACCAGAAGTGGCCATGGATTTTCTCAATCACAACTATTTGAATGCGCGCAACCCTTATGACTATACTTTTAATTTCTGGAACGACTATCTCGGGCTGACGACGTTGGTCACGAAGAATAACAAGCTCAGCATGCCCCAGAACCCGAACTCCATCACAGAGTCCCTCAAAGCGACCCTGGGTTTGGACGATTCTCCTGCGTGTCCGTGCGTAATCGCGGGCGGCGTTGTTGGAGAGAACGGGCACATGGACTGCTGCTGCCCGTCCGGGAGCCCCCCTCCGGCCTCCATTCTGGACTTGAAGGAGCGTTTCTCGATACTGAGCCCCTTCCAGAACCAGCTCGGTGTCCAGCCGGAGAGGGAGGTGGGCTTTGGTGGGAGCTTCGCAGGGTTCGATCTGTTCGGCATGGAGAGGAAGATGCGTAAACCCGCTTCCAGGAGCAAGCAGGAGCCCAAAATCTGCGTCTTCTGCCGAAATAACGGAGCACCAGAGGAGGTGTACGGATCCCACGTCCTGAAGACCCCGGACGGCAGGGTTGTGTGCCCGATTCTGAGGGCTTACACCTGTCCCCTCTGCAGTGCCAACGGGGACAATGCCCACACGATAAAATACTGTCCTCTGTCTAAAGACCAGCCATCCCAGCGACCATTAAAGGGAGGCAGGGCTGTGGGTGGTAAGAGGATGAAAATATTCTAAACAGACCTGACTATAAAGTAAAACGAATTGCACTGAACAATTTCCAGATGACTGTTTTGATTTAGCCTTTATCCCAGTTACATAAACATATTGATTTTATCTTTTTTTTTCCTCTAAGATCTCTTATATTTTTATAGTTCTTTTATCCACATAGAATAATTTTATGCTTTATACATTGGATTTATTTTTCTTGCTAGTTTGTAGTCATTTGAGCGTGTGCATATAAATATACATGTATCAATAATCACAAAGTGTGAATAAATTTAAAGACAAAGTATTTTGGTCATGTAGGGAAACACACTGACATTGGCAAAGGGGATGAATGTCATATTTCTACCAAGTATTTTTGTATGGTGAGCTAAGCTCGCCACTATTTTCTTTTTTCTCGTCTTAGAAACCAAAGTTATGTTTGCCATTAAAGAAGCTCAAGAATGTGTCATTACTGAGTACTTGTGTGCGTCTGCCTGGAGAGGAGGAGAGACTCTTTGATCCCATCTGCCCGCCTGAAAAACTCCACAGCATATTTTCCAACTTGCTCTAAAGTTGACATTCAATCTGCGAGGCAGGAAGAAAAAAAAAAAGACAATGTGGCCTCTGTGTAGAGCTCAGATTCTCCGGGGAACATTATAATCAATTGTTGCCAAGCCAAACCTCTTTTCCAATCTTATGTTGTCTGACTTTACAGCAGTCAGACACTAGCCTTCATTTCTTTATGTTTACATTCCCAAATAAGGGCGACACACTGGATTTCTTGTCTCTGTCAGGTCTCTTTTTCCTCTTCTTTTTGTAAAATTTGCCCTGACAATGTATCCACCAGAGAGGCTCGTGGGCAGAGTCCCATTTACCTTTCACTCTGAGAGCAAATGAATGTTAGCAAACAACAACAACAACAACAACCTGTTATATCCCATCATTTCTTTTCCTGAAGAATCCAAAAAAGATGCAAAAATGTGGTGAATGTATGATTGAAAGTGTCACTTGCAGGACTGCACATTTCTGACAGTTTTGTTTACCAAAGGAATACAATAGCATTGAAGAGAAGAAGAAGAGAGATTTGCTGTATTGTACATAAAGTGATGTTTATTCAGTATTTTAACATTACAAGTGACTTCAGAGGGCGCTACCTCAACAGGATTTTGTACTTAACATGTAAAATGTCAACAGCAGTTTATTGATATAGTGCTGCCATTTATAATAAGGGTTTTTGATAGTATTTTTGATCTTTGTATAACATAATTGTATTTTCATTTTGTTGCATTTAACATGATGGAAGTGAATTTCCAAGAAGCTATAAGCATTGCTCACCACAAGGTGATTGTCTGTAAATAATGATTATGATACCCATACTTTGGAAACTTTAGTTGTTCAATGTTACATTCTTGAGAGTGTGTGCCAGAGAGTGCATATTTGAAAAGGCTGACAAAAATGTGCCACTTTTAACAGAGGTTTTTTGATTAAATGAATAATAGAAAAAAGAAACACTGTTGAACTTTGTTATTTATATTTTACCACAATTTCCTGTATGCTGCTGTGCAGAATAACAACATATGAATCCACTAGAGAAATAAAAACTTATCAAATATTTGCATCTATGTGGTTGTGTTGTTGATTTGGAAATATAAACCCTTTTGAAACAGAGTCTAACGTTACTGTTTCACTGAGTGAGTGAGTGAGTGACTCGCAGGAATGCCAACTAAAAACACATTTACAGGAACAGCCGTAGTTAGCCTGTAGCTGCCTCCCTGATGAAACACACACTGTACGTAGATCATGTAAAAGAGCTGAACCCTTGTGCACACAAAACCACATTTAAAGGAGGAAAAAAAACTTCCCTTAACCTTTGTTTTGTAGAGTCAAAGTGATCTTCTGCTCCAGCATCTTACAGAATCGTCTTTAGAGGACAGACAGTGCCACGGTTGTTTGTCTCTGTCGTTGTTTAGGGAGATCTGCCCACACAAGAATGTCTTGGCTTATGCCTCGCCATTCAAACGGATCATGTTTGCACTGAAGTGGATTGAATAGCTGGCCCTTCTCTCTCCGCCTGCCATCTGTGGAATGGCTGCTGCAGACATATTAAGGGGCTCAGAAGAGGCAGGAAGCTCTGCTGCTGCTGCTGCCTCTTGTTTTTTGGGAAAAAAGATAGATCTGTACAGTGTTGAGCAGCTGTGAGGGCTTATGACTTGGTTTCTTACGCATGTCCCATCAATGAGGGAACAGTAAATAAAGTCAAGTCAGATGAGTTCATGAATGGCTTCTCTGTCTGCGGCCGGATTCACCAACAAAACAACCTCAGATGTTGGTAATTGCTGCTGACGTTGAGCATACAGTAGAAAAACACATCAAGTAGACTGCTGGTGTCATCCACACCTTTACCCCCCTCTCTCTTTCCCTCTCTCCCTCCCTCCCTCTGTCTTAGCGCCTCTCTCCAGCTGAGGCTGCAGCATTAAAAATGGATGACTACTAAGTGCAACAGGGATTTATCTCTGTGAGAACAGTGGTGAAAAAAAACCCTGACTGGCTAGCATTTCATGCAAACACAGTCAGCTAACAGGTCTTATTCCCTCTGAGCCGCAGCTTCCATTAGCTGCTCTGCACACAGGGCCTTGCTAATCTATTTAGCAGCACCATTTATGAGATATGTATCTTTCATGATCATATAATATGTCTTAGCTGGCTGGTTTTTGTGGCCAGTATACAATTTGTGTGCACAACAAATCACTACGCAGAGCTTAAGGGACAGAGGAGTTTCAAAACAACATGGTGATTGAAAGTACTGTTTCCTCTCTTTCTCTAAATTTGTACAATAACAGCAGATGTTTGAGGAAAATGTTTTAATTAAAAGCAGTTTTATCGGTCAGGTGTTGACTCTGAGTCATTATCATCATGAATCCCCTCTGGCGGCTGATTAAGAATTAGCTCATGCTCTGCAGCAGTAGTTAGTCTTTGCTGTTAATGTGATTTAGACGATTCATTAATTCACACTGCTCAGCGTTACGCGGAGGACAGACCGTGTTTCCTGTTTAAAGTGCTGTAGATAACTGAGCTGTAGACCAGTTGTTCTAACCACTACATCACAATCAGTCATGCTCAGCCACTCCTTTATGTTCTCTTTCATTAGACGGGACATCATCATCTTGTTCCACAGTATTTCTCCGTAGAGGAAACACGGTGGGCTTTGTTTGATCTGTGACTGCACCTGTGAGTCCATTCAAGGTAACTGTTCTTGTATAAGCTTGTATCATGAGCTTCTTACTATATGGAGTAGAGGTGGCTTTTTCAAGGACCTATACCTACTACTCTTAAGCTTTTTATGAAGTACGTCTTATGCACTCTAAGCTGCAACACTTGAGTGCACACTTAACAGAGAGGGAGGGGGTGATTAGATTAGAGAACTGTAGCCGTACTCTTTTGTGTATTAATAAAAAAAAAGGAAGGAATGATGAAATTAGTTTCTTTCATTTTTAAATTGTACGGCATACTTTACTGCGTTAAATAAAGCAGCATCTGGAAAATGAAAAAGGCATCAGCATCGTAGCAATTTGAAATTCCCTTAGTGCAAGTTTGCTTTTTTAATGCAAATATTTGGACGTGGTTGGTATCAAATTTAGAGTAGTTCTTTCCTCATATAAGTGGAGCGACTCCTCGGTCTTTCTCTGTACTGCCTGGCTCCTTAACACTAGACATATACTATAGGTAAATGCCCATAGTTCAGAATCACTGCAAACATTTACACTCTTATTCTTGTAGTATTTACTTGGAATGATGTGCAGAAGGACTTGAAACTGACACATCTTGTAACTCTGGGGGAATTCAAGTCAATCATAAAAGACAGAGAAACAGGCTCCATTGGATCTTGTGATTGCACTGTGTAACCATGTGAAACTGTGACCGTATTCTATTTGTGTTGTTTTGTGTGCTTGTTGTGCTGCCGTCTTGGCCAGGTCACTCTTGAAAAAGAGGTTTTGAATCTCAATGAGTCTCTTACCTGGTGAAATAAATAAAGAAGAAGATAACCCTGATGGCTGCTGCAGACCTAAGATGTCTAATTTTGGATTTAGGGCATGTGTTCACTAACAGCTACTTTCTATCCAAACCCAGTGCAGTTGAGCTTTACAGCACCCAGCATCCTCAAGAAAAAACACTCCTAATGTCACCTGTTTTTGTCATCGTTCTCTCAGTGCTCTCAGATGACAATAGTTCAACTTTTAGACTACCACCTTGCTCGTCAGTGTCGCTTTCCTGTACCTACTAATCAAAATGAAAAAAGGGGCAGGACTTTGGATATCAACTTTGACAACAACAATGGTGGAGAAGAAAACAAGACTTGTGTTTGCAAGAGTACAGAGCTGCAGCTAACACCCAAACACAATCCTTTTCTCATTTTTTTAACATTTTCTTTGTAAAATGTCCTCCCTTAATGACATATCAAGCTTAAACACAGACACAATGGTCTCCAAGGAAGTGGAAGCGCCTTGAGACAACCTCAGAAACCTATCCACAGTAAGCCCCAGTGAGAGGTTCACTGAAATTAAGGTCAGGGCTGCCAGGGCAAAAAACGACGTCAATAGATACATGCCCTTAAACTCCTAAATCTTCACATTTCTCACATTATACTTATTGTGTGCGGTCTTATTCTGCAGCCTTAAAATGTCTTGATCAATAAAAGGCTGTTTTAAAAGGTTACTTCCTCTGCATTGACCTGTTAAGTGTTGATAGAAGGAGAAGGGGAATTCATTTATTGGTCTTCCTGACTCCCAGAAGGCACCTGATGTGCAGCTCTCTGTTGTGGTGATCATAGCCTCTCTGTCTGCTAAATGAATGCTGCAGGAATACATTTTAAAAAACACCCTTGAATGAGTGCATCTTTAATTATGATTTGGAAATGCAATAGTTCAAACACCAGCCTCTGTGAAACTCAGTGCACAGCTGGAATATTCAAACCCAAACAGTCTGTCTCTCCATGCAGCAGAAAGCACACACTGAGATGTCTCTGCTTAATGCTCTAATGGCCCATTTGTATGTTATCCTTCTCTTTCATTCACAACACTGCAGAAGCCTGATAATAAGTCACACATCTACAGAATTATTTATTGGTCCCTTCATTTCTCACAATCCACTTGTGATGAGGATGCTCCAGTCGCCTAGCAACTCCTGGAGTTAAAATTGGACAGCAGCTGAGCATGAAAGTCATCCCATAAAGAGGATACCATCTTTAGCCTTCACATTTCATGGCTTACAGAAACATTTGGTGCAGGCTTGATTTTAATTTGGATGATACAGATTCTGGCATGGGGTGTGTTTCTTTCCAACTCAACACTGCCCCCTGTGGTGATAAAGGGTATTACAAAAACAATCATACCTGTTTATGACACTTCCCATCCTCAGTGTTATTCGAAGGCACTCATGTGGAGGGAATCATAATGACGTGTGTGCTGTTATTGAACTCTCCGTCAGCATCACAGCGCTGACCGTCCGCCGGGCTCTGCAATAACCGCCCTGTCCCTCTGAGGGCAGATTACAGCTTTGATGCCGTAATTGAAATTTCACAAAGGATTTATTTGAAACCAAAACGCGTCGCTGTTTAAGTGAGGCGGACAGGTTATTAAGTTTCTTTCACAGCATGATCAGCTTACTTCTCAGTGGCTGTTTCACCGCTGCAGATGTACTGTCAGCTGGAATAATCCTCTAAGGCACTGCTCTGTATCCATAGAGGATCTGTGCAGTGAACACAACACGAAACAACACTTATTCAGACACATTGGCCATTTTAAGGGGGCATTTTCTTAAACATAATGCACTGCACACACTGTAAAGTATTGGGCTGGCTTCATTCACAGCCGTCTCTGGGCAGCTTATCCTCTTATATTAGTCTATTCTTGGACCGTCCATAAAAATAAACCAGGACAGCAGGGGACTTGTTTTCTCTTCATATCTTTGTGTTTAAAAATAGTTCCAGGAATTCAATTTCCTTCAGAAGATGTTTTACAAACAATGTCATTTTATGTGTCTGCGGATCACAGATCTCTGCAGGCTGCTGTGATAAATCCAGCTGAGATGATGTTACTTATTAAATAAATAATAAACTTACATCATCCTTGTTTCAAAGATTTTTTTGTTGACATTCATTCCTAACGTAACTATGTTTAAACAGACCTCTATAATCAGAGTAACAAGCTAATCAGAATAAAATGCTTAATAGAAACACCTCACTCTCATCCTGATTGAGAGGGATGCTGTTTGATATTCAGATCGTTTGCATGTAAACGCTTGATTCAATCGTTTCTTCCAGGATGGAGTAGAACTATTCTTAAAGTGCATTTCTGCTCCATGTGACATGATGAGTTTCTGTTTTGCCAGAACTGATGGAAACATGGCAGGAGCAAAGCACTTTTTTACCAATGACTGTAAAAGACCTCAGGATTGCTCTGTGATGTGGTTTCTGCTAACAACAGGAACAGACAGAGGGAACTGTTTTTCTGCTATTTTCTGCTCACTTTTTCGTCAGAACAACTCTGCAGACATCAGAATGGATTTATTCAGATTAAATGCTTGATGCTTGTATTCACACATCTTGCTCAGATCGATTAATGTAGCATCCATAAAAAGAGTGAAAAGGGAATCACTACTGAACAATTAAATGTCACGTTTGTTTGTCTGCAACAGAATAACCCATCAGTAATCGTATTATAATTGTTTGATAATTGAAGGGCCCAAAACGCAGGTCATACGTTGTTTGTAAGCTGTAGTGCAACCACCTGCTACAAACCAGTGCTGTAGCTTCAATTGAAGGCTACAGCCATACTGGTACAATGCTCTACTACCTGGATGTAAACAAGCCCAGATGACAGATGGCTTCTTGTGGCGTAGTGAGGTTTGGCAGTATTTTAAATGGCACGTAACCACTTGATTGGAGCAATCAGGCATGTGGACATTAACCTGCAAGACAGACCAAAAGTTGGTGGTGCTAGCTCTGCTAACCTTAGCCACACTCTGCAAACCAATTTGACATTGTGTACCCTCATATGCTGTGATGTTTTTTGTTTTTTTTATGATTTACAATTGTTTTGCTTTTTTCATCTTTTTGCAACATTCATACAATTTACAGAATTTCATAAACACACAATACAGAAAACAATTGTGTATCTGCTTCAATCAACAAACAGGAAAGAAAGAAAAAATAATAAACAAACAAATAAAATTGCAACAAAAATAGTGATAATGAAAATAAAAAAATAATACAAATAGATTTTTTTTTTTTAAACAGATGAAAATACAATGACATACTGTGTCCTTGTTATTTGATAATAAAGATCTGGTAACTCTTCAACTTTAAAATATAATCACTCCACCTGTTAGTCTTTCTATAGAACAGTTGTTCCCCTACCTAGTTCGAGGAACCACTCTCTATATGCTGTGATGTCTAGCGTTAAATACATTGTGCTCATCCTAACTGGTTTTTGAGTATTTACAGTTTTTCCCAATAAATGTAATAATTTCTGTTTCATTTTGCTTCTTAATGATTGTGGGATAAAACAAGCATTTTGAAAATGTCAGTCACGGCTGTGGGTATTTATGATGGCATTTCTTCTAATCTTTTAAGTTTCAAAACCAAACAATCAATCAAATGATAGAGACTGTAATCATTCTCACCTTTAGAAAACTACAGCCATGAAATCCTCCTCCTGCAGAGCTCGATTAGAGAGTCGTAGCGTTAATCACCCCTCTGGCGAGTTGTTCTTTTAATAAAAAGTTGATGATATTGGGTTTATTTTTAATTAAAGGGCAGCGTTATCTGTCAGGTGCTGAGTAGTTATCACTTAGAATGAGGCAACAGGATCTCCTCTGGCAGCTGATAAAGACTGAGCTAATGCTCTGCAGCAGAACCGAGTCCATGCCGTTAAACTGACACTCAGAATTAATTAATGCAGCTACAGAAGATTACAGATGAACTCATCGCTCCTCCATGATGGCTGTTGTTTCCTCTAGTTTACCTGTAAGTGACCTCAGGTGTAAGATTTAGCTACAAATCTGTCACATTTCATATTCTATCATCTCACTGCTCTGTCACTGTCTGCTGTCTCACTGTATCATACACTAGATAGCGTATCATAGCATGCTGCGGCTTCATTGACCCATGTGATAACAGTTTTTAAAGCAGATAATAAGCCACAGATCTGGAGAATTCATTTATTGGTCCTATCATTTCCCAGAATACACTTGTGATGAGGATGTTCCTGTCGCCTAGCAACTCCTGGAGATAAAATTGGACAGCAGCCAAGCATGAAAGTCATTTTTATAGAGGAGCGAGGTAAAGAGGATACCATCTTCAGCCTTCAGGTTATTAAAGCCTGCAGGTGATTTGAAGCATTTATCTGCACACATTTCTGAAAACGCCGATCCTCATGCAAATAATGTACAGGCACAAATAAAGAAACAGATATAAACAGGTTGTTTTTGTGCAGCTAGGATATGGATTACCTCTGTTATATGAACTGACCTCACAAGCACAGGGTGTGAGTTCACCTTCAGTTCAATGCTTTGGCTCTGCAGGACACCAAACATTATTAATGCTCACAGACACACGTGAACAGCTAGAATAATGTAGGAAATGTTTATTCAGAGACATTTCCTGTTAACCTCTCTGTAAAATACTATTTGTCTTGATGCATTTGGATAAAACAAATCTTTAGATATAGACGTGAAATTGCAAAAACAGAGTTAAACCTTTCTCTGTTATTTTGTGTGCGTAGTCCTGGCACAGAGTGGACACACTGGATTAAATCTAAAGTCATCATGAGTCTGTTGGATTAGTTGTACTGATTAGAAACAACAAACTGGGACCTGCAAACTAACAAGGGACAGATTATTTTAAGTGTCCACACTCTGGATAAATGGATGAGTTAAGTAGAGTCAGTCAGCCAGTATCCAAACCTAATATCAGAGTTTTAATTGTGAAGAATTTTGAATTAAAGAATCTTTAAAAATCAGTCCAAGTATACATTGATTTCTTGAACTCCAACTCTTAAAGGAACAGTGCATAGCAAAGGGAATAAGTAGCGATATCTAGCAGTCTGATTCTAGATCAAAACACTTCCTTGCTCACCCCTCCTGTCGGTGAAGAGATAGTGGCCTTCAAGGACAAGAAACTGCTGTGATACATGATAAGTATGATCCTCCATTTGTCAAAATTATTTTGCACATATTCACTCTTCTTCCTTGTCTTCTTACAACTGGTACATTTTGCGCAGCCACACGCCAAATGCAAAAACTTGTATGGACTTATACTTTGTCTGTTCTGTGCCAGAGTAGAAACATGGAGGTGCACAGCCTCTGTGAAGGGGAACTGCTACTTTGAGGATATAAATTCAATCTAAGTTATCAAAGCCAGAATTATTACATTCAGGTGATTATAGACCGATTTAAACATACTTATGAATATTATATTCTAAGTCTAAATGTCCCTTAATACTACCCACTGCACATTAAAGATGGTTACCCTGTTGTATATATCTATCCATTCCCACTGGAAAAGTGACAAAGATGGGTATACTTGAATCAAAGTATACTTTTAATAGACACTACAGTTTAAAATGTAATGCACAAACAACCTGCAAAACATTTAATCTGCAGATTTCTTAAAAATAAACTAAAACATTAATAAGATGTGTGCTTCTTTTTCTTGTCAGGATGCAAAGTTTAGTTTTTAGTATCAAACTTTGGTTTGTTTGCCAGCTAGGTTGATTGAACTGCACTCACACAAACATTACTTCTAGTAAAAATACTGTTTTGCATACTTACTGCAAAAATATAACAGCAGTTAAGATACTGTCTATAAATCAGAATCTTACATGTAAGAACAGCATTCATAAGATAAGGTTAGAAATAAATTCAAGTGCAAGATTGTTCAAAAATAGTCGCACAGTAAAGACCTTTTTTTTAAATTTCATATATTAAGAAAATGCACATTTAACAAAATGTTAGCTGTATGAGTCAGTGTATATGCCAGGATTAGCACAATAGCTTAATGTCATTGGTAGTCCTGAGGTAATCATACAAGCCAGAGAATAAACTTTACAATTATAGGACATATCACAAGACAGCACACAAAATAACTCAGGCTTCTGTTACATTCAAAAATGACACATCCACAATAAAGTGGTTAAAATTAAAGGAGCAGGAAGATATGCTTCAGATACGTTTTACATATGGATGACTGGTTTATTTTAACAAATGTTGATGTGTTTTTTTTTAAAGTTAAGTAGTTCTCACACTCACTGATTTGAGCTGGGTTTACTTAAGAGTATGAAGTATGAATGATGTATGAAATATAAAGTGTTTAAAGGTTGAATACAAAGAAACAGTGCATTATAGAGCAACAACAGAAGGATGTAAGTTCAACTCAAAGTTAGATAAGCAGAAAAAATGGCAGTAACATGTATGTAGCACACAGTGTACTATTTGTGTTCATCACTAGTTTAAATATCAAGCATGTTTAGGTTTGCTCCCAGAAAAGCTCCAGTAAACATGAAACTGAGCTCCGTCTCACCAGCCCAAATAACCTAAAACACCTGTGACTCTTTAGGAGGCGTCAGACAACTGTAATTCACACACACACACACACACACACACACACACTCACCACCAGTGGGAGTGTTTACTTTCATTCACAGTAGACAAAATGTTCATTAAAAATGGCCCAGGGTTGTTATTTTGTGATTGTGTTGCTACATTGATCATCGTCCAAGTGGGAAATTGATCTGTTTTCTATCCTCTCTTATTTAATAATGCAGCAGCTTCAAAGTGCCAGAGGGTGGACTGTTCAACACTTCAGACTGTTTCTGGGGGAAATTGTAAAAAATGCAGGTGAAGGTTTCAGGCAGACTTTAAAGACTTATGTTTATGTGGGCGTGAGACGTCAAGTGTTTGACTGAACTGTAAACAAACGCAGCTCGGTCATGCAGAAACAACTACTCCACAACTTTTCAGCTCACAAAAGTATCGTGACAAATGAAACCAAACATGAGATTATTGAGAGTTTCTTGGTTTTGCATCGGTGTACGACTTTTGTCTTCTTTTCTGTTCCTATTTTTATTCCTTGTGATTGTTATATATGTGTTTTTTGGGTTTAAATGCACATATTTACAGTTTTTCCTCAAAAATAGAGTCAAAACTGAGGGATCAAAGTTGTCCACCAGCAGTAAGAAGACACTTCAGTACATTTAAACTCAAATCTGTGTGATCTCTTTCCATTCATCTCTCTAAACTGGAGTGAGGAACATCTCACACCATCATTTTTTAGTTTGTGAAAGCATCACAGAAAAGTGAAAGCCTGTACAACCAAATCATCAAACACAAAGTCAAAGGTCCTTGGAAATAGAAAAACTGAATGGACACTGTGATTTGAATGGTAATACAGGTCAGATTTGGACACCCTGTACTTCACTGGGTCCTGTAAGTACTTGACAGGTGCTGCTAAGAAGAGGCTCATTCATGGAAACCGTGGCAGCCTCGACTCAGCCCTGAGATCCAGTCAGCCTGCAGCTCTGCACAGTTAATGTGTTTTTTTGTGAGTGGGAAAATTCCAGCACTGCACCGGGTCCCATGTGGTTGTGGTTTGGGTGAGAGGCACAGTAATGCGTTTGTGACGCAAGAGGGAGGAAATTGCAAAAGCTTCCTGCACAACTGTGCTTTTGTACCACTTCCAGGTGGATACCGTACCGTACCCGTCTGCAAGGCAAACACGAGCTCGCAAAGTCTGACCGCAGTGCTGGAAAGTGATGCAGCAGCACAACTCACAGGCAGGAAAGGGTACTGCACGTAGACAAGTTAGAACCACTCTGCTTTTTGGGAACAGGATCCAACTTTAATCCAACTGCACCTGCAGATGGTTGCTCTCAGGTGTACAAGACACAGAGGTATTGTGATGTAGTCCCTGCCTGAGGATCTGAGGGCTGCTCAGAGCATTAATATTTCTAAAGGCAAACTCAAGACCGACCTTTTTAGTCTTGCTTTTAACTAAGTTTTATTTTATCTATCTATCTATTTATTTATTTATCATCTACTTCAGATTTAGTCACTTTTATTCTACTTTATTTATTTATGTACTTATTTATTTATTTTAAGTCTAGCATCTTAAGTTATTTCAATGGTTTAATATTTTAGTATTTTATTGTCTTAGAAATGTATTTTACTTTGGTGATTTTAATTTCCTGTTTCAAGTTTTAACATCTTATTTTACCTCCAGTGTTTCCTCATTAAGATATCATGAGAGCGTTTCCTCAGTTCGTTCAGCATATTATTTATTTTTTATTTTTTATTTTTTTATTGTTTTTATGACTATTGTTGCATATATTGTGTTCTTAACCTTAGGATTGTAGGGCGGGTTTTGGGGTCGGGGCTGGGGGTGGGATCTTTTTCTTAATTTATTCTATTTTAAGTTGTTTTTATGTACAGTACTTTGTGTTACAATGTCATTGTATGAAAAGCGCTTTATAAAGAAAGTCTGATTGATTGATTGATAGTCAAACATCTGACCTGTCTACAAAGTTCTGGAGGGTATCGAAAGCCAATCTCTAATCTGAGGCCTCTTTTGAGATTTTTTCTGCAGCAGATGAGAGAGATGAGTAGAAATCAACATACAGATTAGTTTTCCTATTTCAACAACAAAAACATATCCCAAAAAATATGGTTAAGATATCATCAGACATGATACAACACATCATGGATTTAAGTAAACTACTGTTGGTTATGACTTGAACACCATTCTTCTAGTGGCTGTAATAAGTGTGCATATTTAAAGAAATGAAAAAACATTTCTCTCCTCTTCTATCACATTTTTTATATTTTGTCCTACAACATAGCACCAACGGTAACAGTAAAGACTTGCTGCAGGTTGACGAACAAATGTGGGAAAAGAGCTGAAAGGGTATAATGACTAAATTTGAAATTACCCGTTAAAAAATCAGCGGTTAATACACCCTATATACAGAGGATATAGTTCTTGTCACAGCGGTTGCTGACTGGCTTCCTGGCCACAACCTTCTGCAGCATGTCAACCCCCGACTCTACACTCCCCACTTAAACTGCATATTTAGGATATGTACATTTAGGACATGTATATCGTGCAATGCACTCCTCATCTCCTCTTTAAGTCTTTATGAAACCTTAAAAAAATAAAAGTGAAGAAATCATTTTTTCTCAATCAGCAGAGCTTTAATTCCTCTCAGGAATTCTCCCACTTTAAGTGTATTTGACCAGCCTGCAGTACAACATCTGTTGGAAGTATGATTCCTTATTTAAGTAGATCTATATTGGCTATTCATATAATATACTGTACATATATAATCTACTGTTTTATACCCCCTTGGTGTTTGATAGAGATGCCTCTGAGGTTTCTTCACTTGGCTCACACTTTTAGTTGTCAGAGTTCAGTTTCTATAATGTATACTAGTGATGAAAATTGATCAAAGAGAAAAAAAACATTTCTGCTCAAATGTGTTTGAAATAAAATCTTTATACAGTCTTCACACATCTTGAAAATCTGATTTAGGTTTCCTTCAGAAAAGTAATGTTATTCATCTGAGTCTTCTCACGTATGAAGAACAGGAAGATAATTCACACATGTTCTATTCATGAATTATTGACCAGTTGCATTTCAAGACAGTTCACGGTTGTGTATTCCTCGGAGTTAGACAGCGAGGGAGATCATTGTGGAGGCTATAGACCAACTATGCTATACTAGTTATGCTGCTATAGACTTGGACTGTCTGGGGAACTTACACACTGGGATCCTGTCTTTCCCTCTCTCTCCTCTCTCTGCCTGTCACTTGCTTTAACTCTTCCTGTCCCATTAAAGCCACTAACCATAGACCTTTCTGGAGTCCCTGAGCTCCCTTGTCTCGTAGGTTCCTCTGAGCTGCTGTCCTAGACGGCCTCCTGCTGTGGACATGTCAGACTCCAGCGGCAACAACTACTACTATCCGTCTCATCTCTATCATCTCTCCCTCTCTCTCTCTTAATCTCTTCTATCCCTCTTTCCAACCCCAACTCGGTCTCAGCAGATGTCTATCTTACATGAGTCTGGTCCTGCTGGAGGTTTCTGCCTGTTAAAGGAAGTTTTTCCTTGCCACTGTAACTTGCTAAATGCTGCAAAGTGCTCTGCTCATGGTGGATTAAGATGAGATCAGACTGAGTCCTGTCTGTAAGATGGGACTGGATCTTATCCTGTCTTGGTGTTGGGTCTTTGTTAATAATAGAACATAGAGTACGGTCTAGACCTGCTCTGTTTGGAAAAGCGTCTTGAGATACCGTTTGTTGTGATTTGACGCTGTATAAATAAAGATTGATTGATTGATTGATTGATTGATTGATTGATTGATTGATTGATTGATTGATTGATTGATTGATTGATTGATTGATTGATTGGGAGTCTCACTGTTTTCTTGCTGTGTTTATGTCCACATTTGTTTCTGCATTCTGACCCGTTTGATTCTAGTTTCCAGCATCATCATTACATTTTTCCTTGCATCACCCTTGAAATAAAAGTTGATTTACTCCTGACAGTGGGCTTGGAGTGGATGACTGCATCAGATACATCAGGGGGACACATGCATGCCAGGACTATCAGCTGGCCTGCTGTTCCATCAGTAACAAAGAACATCTGTAACTCTTCTTGTGACATTTGTGAGTCTATTTCTTTCAGAGTGACGTCATACTCACCGAGAGTTTCTGTTCTAACGTTCCAGTAATTAGTTTGCAAAAAAGTCTTAAGTTAAATTTAGTTGCTTTCTAATTATGCTGATATGTAATTTGATTTCTGCTGTTTTGAATAAAATTTCCCCAAGGAGAAACAAACATCAAACCAAAGTGCCCTTTATATACCGAGCTGTCTCCAAACGGCTACAGCTCACAGAAAGAAAAACAAACTCTCCACATTTCACTTCATTTGTTTTAAATCACAGGAGAGTTCTGGTCAGGAATTGTAGCCGTTCACATTCTGCCATCTGCACTAATATACTTTAGTCTAAATTTTGCTTTTGCTCCATAATTAAAACACAACATATCCCATCTGGCACAGCCACGGCTAACATTTCCCATCTGCTGCAGAGAATTTCCATTTTATTTGCTCCTTACTTTCACTAATATCTGGATCGGATGACCTGAGCAGCTTCTCTGTGCAAATAATGAGATTTTTCTCTTTGGAAATACTTCAGAGTAAAAACCTGCTTTTACTGTGAAATATAGATTTACAGGCTAATGTTTACTAATGATTAAAAACTGGCAAAGCATAAAATCTGTCAGTTCCAACCTGCCAGGTTTGTAACTTTGTAACCCTTTAAAATCCCTATTTGGTGTTAAGTTGCACAATATTTCTAAGAATCTTCAAAATAAAAGTTTCATCATGTATCAACTGTGTGAATCCTCAAATGAGAGAATGTGTAATCCATTAAATTAAAAATAAAGCACTCACAGGAGATTAGAGTCTAGTCTACATGACAAAAGAATCACAGCACTCAGTCAAAGCATGGAGTTCAGCTCAGCAGAGAGATAAATCAATATGTTTGTGTGTACTGTTTACAGAAGGTGTTTGCTGAGGAGCTGCTAACTGTCCATTGGGGGGAGTCAGTGTGTGTGTGTGTGTGTTTGACCTCTAGCACCATCTAGTGTTTGATTCATGAAAGTACAAAAACAAAAAGTGTTTGAAAGATTTGGATCAACGCTTTGTGTATTTGTTTACCTGTTCTTCTTGCATATTGTTTTCTTTTATTGTTTACTTCGGCTCTGATTTTAACTCTGTTTTTATTGGTATTGCATTTGTAGGGTGATCTTGAATGTCTTGAGAGGCTCCATAAATACAGTAGATTATTATTCTTCAGGCAAACAGTTGGTTGAATACTTGCTCTGCCTGTAAGGAGGAGTGACTCCTGCTTGTGCTTTATGTATTTAAAAGTCTGTGAGTCTGAATGTTGCATAAATTGATGACTCAATATTAGTTTCACCACTTTGTATTGGACCTCTTTAACTGGTCTTATTGGATTAAAATCTGAGTTTGTACTAAATGGCCTCACTCCTGTTTATTTATTGAATGTTATTTTTTTTTTTAATGGTTTGTATTTACTTTGAAATGGTTATATCTGTCTGCACAGCTTCTTTTGCACCACAGGACATCTAAGGAAGATTACACTTTCCTAGAATATATAGATACTTTAACTTATTATTTTTTGGACATGTCTTCCTTTCTTCTCATCAGATGTCTCTTCGTCTGCACTCAAGAAATTTCATAGGAATTTTCATCTGAAAGATGAATTAATGATGCACGTGTGTGAGGGTGTGTGTTTACTGTAAGAGTGTGTTCAGAGCTTTGGTTAAGAAAACATTTCAAAACACAAGAGCCTTAAAAACACATTAGAAATATTATTTCCTCATCAGTCTGCTTAAACATTTGACTGATAGTTCACTAGAGTGTTTAAAGATTTGTTTAATGTTCTCTTAAACTTCTTCTGCTGTTGAGTCTCCGGTAAAGACATGTTATGAATCATTCCAACATTCATATAACTAAGTGACCACTGTGTACCTTTGGGAATTAAAGCCCCAGTAAGTTGTTTTGAAGTGGTAAGGCACACTGAAGAAACAGCCTTACACCTACACATGCAAAGAAATCAGCACTTACACATGCACAAGGCAACATCAGACAAGATATAAGACACAGATTAACATTATTGTGATTATTGCTATTATTATTGTTATTTTTATTGTTATTATTTTAGTTATGTATTATTATCATTGTTATTATTATTGTTGTTGTTGTTGTTGTTACTATTATTATGAGTATAGTTATTATTATTATTACGTATTATTTTTATTATTATTGTAATTTTTGTTAGTTATTGATATTATTGGTATAGTTATTATTTTATTATTATTGTAATTATTATTAACAATAATCTCATCATTTTTGTTATTATACCCCTAGTTACTATTGTTATTATTCTTTTTATTATATGTATTACTATTGTCATTTTTGTTATTACTGTAATTCTTCATCTTATTATTATTGTTGTTATTATTTTTTCTATTATGTGAGGAACACTGAGTTCAGGAATCAAGAAGCAGAGCTGTAATCCCACTAGCTGCCACAAGGTGTCAGCCTTCTACAACATTCAAGAGTGGTGCTTACATGAAACTCTTTGTCCCTCACAAAGGAAAGTGTTCAAGGAAAGTAGATAAGTGGAGAGGAGAGGAACTAAGTTGGCTGACTATAGGTGTGTTGTATTTCTCTGATTATCATAACACACACATCCGCCTGCTTCTCCCTGCTACATGATGTATATTTAGGGCCTTAATGTTTTGGCAACTTTGACTTTTAGGTTATTCTGTTAGAAAATGAGCATTCACCACATTTTGTCCCCTTAACTATTTAATGTGTTAAGTTTACCTGTTTGAAAATTGGTTAAAAAAAATACTATAAATCCAGAATAATAATACAAATTTTAACCAGCATAGTAAAAAAGCTATATACTTTATAATTTAACTTTTTAACAAGACTTAAAATGTCTTAGCTGCCAAAATCTCTTTAGAAAAAACAAAGATGGGATTGCAAAACACTTGAGTGCAACATTAACTTTATAATGTGATATTTTAAACATGATGAGAACAGTCAAGAATATTTTGTCCAGTTGTGGTGCAAAGTTAGCAAAAACACTAAACTGAAGCCTCATAATTAGCCCGCTATGTACAGTAATAATAACTGGGAGCAGGTCTGTTCTGGTCAGTTCTACCAAACCTGATTGAATCTGTGGTAAATATTGTTGTCTGAGCTTCATAAGAGCTTCTTTAAGGAATTAATATATTCCTGAATTTCACTGTTATACATTAGTGATGTATTGTATACCTCTTGAGTTAAAACACCTCCAAAAGATGTCAAATATCTTTAAAATTAACAAGTTATAGACTTCAGTTTCTCTCCTGAATGTCATTGAATATATCTTCTATCACACAGTTTCCCTTTTGTGTAAATAAAGCAACTATTCTAAACGTTTTAATTCCCCGGGCCAGTTGTGATATTATTTTATTGCAAGTGTTTCATTAAAATGTGGATAATGTCCGGACAGCATGTGTGAGGTCTCCTCTGTGAACTTTGAATCCTCCGTTCAAACGACTGCTCTGTTTTATTCCTCCTTTAACTCGCCGCACTTAACTCGCCACAGCCAGGAGGATCCATTTCATTTCTAAAGGAATTTAACCATTCACAGCCCCCAGAACTCCTCCCCCTTAAATAAAAGCCCATTTTTTATAGCCACACACAAATACACACACACGCACACACACACATACACACACACACCCTTCAATGAATGTTAATGCAATATGGTCGCAGCCTGGCCAGGGGTGGGGATTGACTTGTTTCCAAACACTTAATTCAATTTGTCATCGCCATTCAGGGAGGCTCAAGTGGTCTAATTTGTGTTAATGAGGGGTAATAAAGTCATAGCCCCCTATATTACTGCCAGGGGGGCGTGAGTGAGTGTGTGTGTTAAGCTATACGTGTGTGTGTAGGGATGGGGGGTGTAGGTATTGACTGGCTGTGGTCTCAGGCGGCCTGCCTGGCTGTTCTCCGTCTTGCGTACCGTCCATCAGGACCCCCCCTCTTTCTCTCCATTGTACCCCTAATTAGATCGCCTTTGTTGAGCTAATGCTGCCGCCATCTGGTCGGCCGTCCGGGGGTGTCGGCCGCAGGGTTGAGGTATGGGGACCCAGAAGGAAAGGTCTCTGTGGTGGGGAGGCCTTTCTCCTCCCATCCTCCTCTCATTCAGTCCCTCTGGCCTGGACCATCTTCCCCCTCTGGCTGACACCACAAGGACCCTTTCACACTTGAAGGAATTAGTGAAAGATTGATGTGTCCCTCTCGTTCTGTCAGTGTGAGAGGGCGTAGCGACACAGCAGTGAGACTTTCACCCAGCAGCCGTTGTATTGTGTTCCCCTCAGACTGCGGAGAGCAGGTTTCAGCATGAAGGTACAACATCAGACTGAGAGATTGAAGGAGTTAGGTGGTAAAGCAGCTGATAGGAGAAGGACTTGGTTGGAAAGGGAATCTGCCAGATGTGTGAGTGGGTGAATGTGTTGTGAGGGGAATTGAACATGTAGAGTAAACTGAAGGAGTAAACATCTGCAATAAACCTGGGACAAAGATGATCAATGCAGTCCTGACACTGTAGGCCTCCCTGTGTGTGCATGATTCAGATCAATATATTATGTGAAGGCTTGATTTAAAACTCTGCTTTCCTAACTTTGAAACAAACATAAACAACAGAACTTGTTGCATAAATAAAAACAAAATATTTGTATCACTGATATGCTGCTGATGGACGTATAAAGCTTAAAGTTTCCATACCAGAGCCCAATTCAAAAATCTTCACATACTTAATCATACTGTATACACAATATTACATAATAACACATTGTATCATACTATATATAGTATACTATCTTACTATTGTTGTGTATTGGATAAAATGTACTGTACTCTACTGAATAGTATTGAATTGTATTGTAATGTATTGCATTGCATTATACTGTATAATATCATATTGTATCTTACTGTACTGTATTCCTTAGTATCATACTGTGCATTATTATATTGCATTGTATCCCACTGTATGGTATACTGTATCTTATTGTATCACATTGTTTTCCATTACATTGTAAAGTATAATTTTGTATTTACTGTACCTTATATTACAACCATATCACATATTATACTGTATTGTATTGTGCTGTTTAGTGTTATTTCTGATGTTTCATTACATTGAATAGTATCATATTGCATTACAGTATGATATTGTTTTGTATTGCACTGAATCATATTGTCACTTTATTTTTTGTATTGTACAGAAATGTGTTGTTCCCCTCCACATTAGACAAGCCTCCTCACTGTCCATTTTTAAAACTCATCTTAAAACCCATTTTTATTCCTTGGCTTTCAACCCTGCATGAGACTCTGCTCCTGTTTTAGTGTTTTATGGCTTGTTTTTATTTATTGTTTTTATTGTTTTTATTGTTTTATTATCCTGTGTTTTAATTGTTTTTATGCCTGCGTTGTTTGTCTATTTATGTACAGCACTTTGTTCCGGCTGTGGTCGTTTTAAAGTGCTTTATAAATAAAGTTGAGTTGAGTTGAGTTGTGTTGTAGAATATTGTATTATATTATATAGTACTGCATTATAGTATCATATTGTGTCTGATGTATATTATTGTATTGTATTGTATCATTCATATGCATTGTATTACACTGTATCATATTGTTTGCAGTAAAGTGTGTTGTATCGGTCCATGACAATATACTGTATAATAGGGTATTGAAGTGTTTTTACTCAGTCATATTGCATTGTATTTCATCGTATCATGTTATATGATACTGTAGAATGTTATGGCGTCGTTCCATATAAAATAAAATGTATTGTATCATTTTATAATGTTTCATATTGTATTGATCTGTATAATAATGTATCCTACTGTATCGTGTTCTATTTCATTAAGTACTATTTGCAGAATTCAACTGTTCCGCCTAATTTTCACAGATAATGACCAATCCATCTGCATTGGCATAAATACATATATATTTTAACTATACATTTTTTTATTATTAAAAAAAAACAAAGCGACTACATGCAAACCCTACAATAACAGCTCTAAGTGTCTTTGTAGTTTAAGGAGGATCAGTGACCCTGCACAGGATAAGCAGGAGGAGATAATGGATTGATTGATGAGTTTCAGAAGGAGATACGTGTTTTGTTTTTGTCCTCTTCTGCTGGGCATTTAAAAAGAAAATAAGAACCTGGACTTTTGGAATAGAAACTTTAAAAAGATTTACGGCCAAATTCAAATTTAACACATGCCCAGAAACGTCCCTCTTTTCCCCTTCTCATTTCATTGATTGGAATTCTCTTGCGTTTTATAATTTCTGCCACTTACTAGAGTAAAAATGTAATTTTTCACGACCGTCAGAAGAAGAATTTTATCTCAAAACTACACATTGTTTGAATGACAAGTGATCTCAGCAGAGCCAAGCAGATAAGACAAACAAAAACTCCTCCAACAGTCACACAAAGGACATTTTCTCAGTGTCACTCGCCTCGTCTTGTCAGTCAGTGTGTTTGTTTTGTTAATAATGTTTGTGTAAAGGCATGTGCATGTGTGAGCGTGTGTGTGTGTGTTTGTGGTGGACGGGGGTGTTAAGATTCTGTGGTTGATGTCTTAAGTCGCCCTGCCTCTCTCTTTCAAGCAGAGAGCACAACCCTTCCATGACCCTGAGCAGTTGGCTGACTGTGCCGCCTTCACGCCTCTTTCGTCCCACCCACAACAACATGGTCCATCTGCCCCCCCTACCCTCTCCCTAAAAGGCTGGGACACAGGCGGCCATGTGACTCCACAAACACACATGAATACTTATAAGAACTTTAGAGAAAATACTGCTGGAGACAAGGAGCATGACAGGTCAAATAATTCAAATGAGGATTGTGGTTAAACGTGGAGCATGAGATCTTTACATTTGTCTCTCTTTGTACATATTTAAGATCTATTATTTAGGATGCCTTTATGTTGTTGGTAGGTTTGAAAGCCCAGGAAAAAAAACACTGTCAGAAAGAATGATCTCATGGAGGAAACTGTGCCACGTGCAAAGCATATGATCATAATAATTGAATTCTCAGCACTTAATAGATGACAGTGCTTCAACAAACAGAAATGAAAAGGAGGATGATCAGAGGACAACAAAAGCACAAACTACAAGGCCAACAGAGGCGAGATGGTATAAAGAAAGAAAGGTAAAACAGGGAGACACAAGAAAGAGAAATAAAGCATAAAAACAACATAAACCACAGGAGAGTCTTTCAAAACTGATTTCAAAAGGGGTTTAAAAAATGTAACCAATTCAAGTGAGTCTTACTTCTGCAGGTGTGGCATCCCAAAGTGACCAATAATCACAGTGCTGCTCAAATGTGTTGAAAAGTGAATAAAAAATGAGGGATGCAGAAGAGAAAAGGAATCTCAAGGCTCACTGTTATGCAATGTTTAAAAAAGCCAAATCACAAATGCAACTGGACTTTATCTCAAAGCATCCACCTCATGTTGAAGTACATAAATTCCAGCACATCTGCTCAGTATATGGATATATTTTCATCTAACAACTCCCTGATTTTATTGTTTTTATTACAAAGTCTGTTTCAGCTTAATGTTAACAGAAACTTCTTTATAAAAAAATAGAAGCTAGCAACTGTTTTACACTGAAGTAGATTTTCAACTCTTAACACCAGCAACAGTCAGATTACCCGAGACAAATGAGTCCCCTCTGGATCTACAAACTACAAAACAACCGCACAATAAATGCACAGAAAACAGCACATTCCTAACATGCTTTGCACACTGAGCTTCATTCCTGCCATTTTTTTTTTACACCAAGTCGCCCTGATGAAATTCACAAAGCCCAGCAGAACAGCGAGCAGCTCTGAGATGTATTATTTTAGCTGTGAAAGTTTTTCTTCAAATTATAAACTGTGCATAACTTCAGAGCGCCTCGTGCCGAAATTCCCTAATCCTGAAAGTCAAACTTACTTAGAGCGTTTGATTTATCTTGGTGTGTTCGGTCAGGTTCTTGTTTCTGCAGCCACATGTCGAGCACACCCTTCGTGTAATGGTCTTATTAAGAGGGAGGTGCTTTCCAAGCAAACTGGCCCATGTCTCCCGCAGCAAAATTAGGCCTGAATGGAATCAGATACAATTAAGGAACTTATTAGTTCTTGTCATGTTCTCGCGGGTAATACAATAAACACGGCCCGCGATATAATCACAACCATCAGGGCTGCAATCGTGCTAACAATTGAATTCCTCTGAATGAGAGTGCCCACAGTACAGAAACTTGGCTCGGATTGATTCAGTGTTATTGTAAGTGCCTTTAAAGTCTACACCCTGTGTACTGAAGGTGTTATAGAAACTTCAACAGCTTAAAACATTTTCATAGCCTCTGTGCAAAAAGCATTTTTATATATAAACACAACGTCACCAGTGAGCAAAGAGTCCAGTAATAAGTGTCTACGATGATAAATGAGAGACTGTGAAACAAAGAGATCTGTTTTTTCCAGGTTTATTAAAGAACATTAGTGAACTGAAATAAGTATTCAGAAGTTTTCTAAAAAAGTAGCACTCCTGTAACAGCTGGCATGCCTTCCTGTGTGTGATACAAAGCTTTAAAAGCAGCACTGCAGCATGAGTAAACTTATACATTTTAAACCCCACGAAAAGAGCTATAAGAGAGATCTTACTTAATACAGCGATTGCTCTTTTTAAGTATAGAACAATGTATGAATGTTTTTATTGGTTTATATCATTCTTAAAGGTGAAATGTGGATTTCAGTGTTGTGTCTTGTTGACACAAGGCTGACCAGACCTTGTGAAGATCTAAAACTCATGTTGTGTTCACTGTATTGCAATTTAAGTAAAAAACTCATCAAAGTAAAAAAACAAACATCATTATTCCTCCTGCAACATGATTTAACATATAGTTTATAAAGAGTTACTAAGACAGTTTTATTAATCATAAATGCTTAATTTAGATCTGTTTACTCCATCTGTCATAAATATTAAGATCAGTCTTTTATTGTTAATTTTCTGTTCCTGCAAATAGCACACACTTAACTGTTTAATCCATAAGCTATGTGAGCTACTGTTATTGTTTGTGTCTGTCTTTATCCTTCTCTTTCTCTCTGCATCTCCCTCTATCCCTCTGTCCAATACCAAGAAGGTCATGGCAGATGGCTGTTTTTCATGAGTCTGGTTCTGCTCAAGGTTTCTGCCTGTTAAAGGAAGTTTTGGCTCTTTGTAAAATAACAACTAAAAAGAAAGGTAGGTACATCCTTTGTTGTCCTTTAACAAGAAAATTTGCTACCACAGTCTACACAAAGCAAACATCTATAACATACAGTAAGTACAGAACATCAACACTTCCTGTACCTTTAAGATGTCTCTATGTTACACCTCTACACACCTATTTCCTGTAAGTCCATATACACATACTGTACACAGAGGCAGAGAGGACAAAGCTCCTGCCAAACTGTGCTTGATTCCAGGCCAAGGATCTAAACCTATGACCAACTAAGAGTACCGTCTAGACCTGCTCCTTTTGAAAAGCATCTCAGGATGACATTTGTTATGAATTGGCGCCATTTAAAAAAAGGATTGACTGATTAAAACTAAACTGGATGCAGACACAGAGCTTTGGTGAAAATATATGGTGACTGCATGATTAATGTATTTTACTGTTTACTTTTCAGAGGCAGAACTTTTTTACTGACCCATGCAGAGAAATCGTGCTCAAACAAAAGCACATCGTTCTTTTTATCTTTCATATTTGTCTTTAAAAGAAGAGTTTATACACGACAAAAAAAAGCCAAATACTTCAGTTCTCAAGTCTTTTGTTTGCTGCTTTTTAAATCTTGATTAAACCTTTTCTTCTTAGTGATGATAGTTCATACTCTAACACACATGAACACCTTTTTTTAAAGTAATAAAACGCCTTCAACAACAAACTAAATGTATGGTCCAGTCACTTTAGAGGTACAGAGATAATTGTGGAGTAATTACTGAGAATAACAACAGAAAAGGCTGTGCCACCCATTACCCCATGGTGGCGTGAACCACTACATCCTCAGATAAACGAGAACTTCAGAACGAGTCTTCACCCTTGAGTGGACACACAAACACGCACACACACTCACACCTCCGCACAGACACTCCATCTCCAGGCCTTTACGCTCCCGCGCTGCTCGCAGGGTTAAAATAAACGTTACTGCTGAACCATATTGTGCCCTCCCTCCTCTCTCCATATCCTTTATTCACAGGCGCGTAATTGGTAGTCAATTTGAGCTCCCCCTTTGCCTATTGTGGGCACATTTTGCTCTGACAGAGTGCGGAAGATTAATGGCTACGAGCAGCCAAGGGAGGCTCGCCTCAGCAAGCATGAGCGCCCTAAATTCATTACACCAATTTCCCCCTGTCCTGCGCTCCCCTTCTCGCACCCACAAGAGAGGGGAGAGAAAAAAAAAAGGGAAAAACAAGAGTGAAAAGGGATAAAAGCAAAAATAGTCAGATGGTGGTGCTGAAAGAAAGGCAGAAAGAGGTGAAGAAACAAAGGATTAAAGAGCTGGCTGCGCCTTAGTGGTGGTGCACACACACACGCACGCACACACACAGTCTGGCACCGAGGAGTCAAAAGAAAGCTGTTTTATTGTGGAGCAGAATACAGTCTGTTTGAATTTCAGCCTAAGTTGACCGCTGGAGTAGTTACAGAAACTGACGAGGCATCAACTCACCTCACAATCCTACACACTCACACACATTTGTGCAATATATACTCCTTTTCTCCACATCCATACAAAATGTGTGCAACAGCATTTATACAAACCTTTAACATCAAGACATATGAAATAAGAGCATATTCTAGGAATTCAACATTACAAGTAGGACATTTAGGCCCAGGTTTCACCAAAAGACACAGACAGCAGATATAAACTACCACTAATATCTTCTGTTCTTTTATAAATATCTGCTATAAATCAAGGTTGCAGCCTTATCAATATCTATACAACATCAGAAAGTCTGCTAGGATGTGAAGGACCGTATCTCTGCTTGTACCAAGGTCTCACTGGCTGTGGTTTTGTTGGCAGCACGGCCTGGTTGGCTCAGATGTGCAGGAAACACCTTGAACTTGGGAATGATAAGGGTGACCTGTCCCCGTTTACTCGGGCTGGCCTATAATTGTGATGATTTATATCTCCTGTCAAAGCCAAAAGGATCGCCCCCCAGCCATCCCTCAGCATTTAGTCTCTCTGTTTTTCACCCTTCTTCTTTCTCTGACACACATTCTCTGTTTTTGCATGTAGGCTGCTGTGCTTCCTCTCTGTCAAGACGAATATGCACACATGAATTTTTTCCGTGCACCTCACATTTGCATCTTTGTGGCCTCAACATCCAACCAACATGTCCTTATGTCTGACTATCAGATCCTTCTTGCCCCCGGCGATGGCACCACGCCCCGAGCGCTCACACAGCCTGCTGCAGGATCGGTCTTGCGCCGGGGTTGAGTCCATTGTCTCAAAGTGACAGGTCTCGTGGACGGCGCCATGAGGGACGCCATCGGGAGCAGAGCAAGGCCCTAGCTGTCACATATCTCCTCCACCAGGCTGTCTTTCCACACACCACAGCCAAACCCTAACCCCCTCCTTTCACACGTCATGGTGGTATTTGGACAACAAAAGGATAAAGGTTTTGGAGACGAGATTAAAGCAGCAAAATATAAACTTTCTAGGTGTTGGCTCATATCTTTGCATTTCACTAAGATCAAGCTTTGTAGTGTTTGCATTATAGAGTAAATTTGCACAACAGCAGCTCTATTTCATTACTTCTGAGTTCTTGGAGCTTTAACTTCATATTTGCAATGTTGAGAAAACTTAGGATACAAACAAAAGTCTCAGAAACGCCAAGCTTATATTTAACATCAGATTTCTGTGTGAACATCATAAAGGGTCTTAGCTCTGTGGTTCACAGCCTTTGATGGTGGCAGCTCAGTCCATAGGAAGACGTTTTTTTTTCTTCTTCCCTGGGTGAATTCACCCGTCCTGACTTTCAAAGCTCTTGACAGATTAACACAGCAACAGTGCGGTGAGATTTGGCCTGCCATGTAATTTATGTACCTTCTCTGGCTCACGGTTTCCATTCTGCACCTGTTCAGAGCTTACAATAAGCCCTGTTTCCATGCCAGGGCCAATGTGTGGAGATGGTGACAGCAGAGGTGGCTGCACAGGTCAGATCTCTGAAAAACGGCACACCATTCTCTTATTTTATTCTTCTTTCCATTTGTACAAGAAAGGGAGAACTTTAGGGGGTCGGAGGTTTTTGGGGGGCACTTCCAGGCCAACCAATAAATCAGCGTAGGTGAGATAGATTCATCGATAGGAGAGAAACATAAAAGGGCCTCCATTGCAATAATGTAGACAAGGTGTGCAGGTTCATTCGTCTGCTGCTCACAACTCTCTCAAGATGGACACAGAGGTTTTTTTTTTCTCCACCAGTTTGCAAGTTCCACTTAGCAGCACCTTTCACGGAGAATCCGAAGACACTCCAAATGTTTTGCATTAAGGCCTCACCCTCGCTGGAGCTCTGAAGCTGGGAACCAGGAGTGAGAGGGGGGACAGTCGGGGGTGTGGGATGTGGAGGTTTATTGCGAGAGAAACGTCCAGAACGCCGATGGGTGCTGCGATGGGTAACAGCAAGTGTTCATAAAGATGTCACAGGAAAACTTCAGAAGACACAAAGTCTCAATTTCAGCCGAGGTGCTGCCGGCCAGATGTGAAGAAAGGAGCGGCAACGGATCACAACCCGCAAAATCGTCCTCCACGCAAAATCTGAAGCTAACAGGCTGAACCTCAGACGGTTTTTGAAGTGAATGCCAAGAAGTGTCCAGACTCTTAACGACGCGTAATTTATTACAACAGCGTCCAGCTTCAGAGTGAGAGGTCGGAGCCTGTCCGGTGGAACATCTCTTCTTCCCCTCTTTATCTCACTGCCTACCTCTGCTTACTTTTATTCCTCCCACTCTTTTCCCTTCTTGCACCTGTTTAACACCTTGACTTCATTTATGACCTATGTCAATCTGCTGTTAAGTGTTTTATGTTACTGTTGCCTTTGTAGGAGTGCAGCTGGCTGAGCAAACAAGAGGTGCATGTGATCATGGGGCCCAACGGATTTCTTTCTCTCTCCCAGAGCACTTTCCCCCTAATAAACAGTGTCAGGATCATTCAAAGCACAGAGCGGGAGCATAACAATACCTAAAAGCACATAACAACATTGGAGGAAGTTAGCATGATACAGTCAGACTACAGCTGTGGAGAGCACAAGTGTACGATCGACTGAGATTAATGGAGCGAAACCTGAATTTGGAGCGCAAAGTTACTCCTGCTACATTTCTGCTACATGCTAAATATTTTACAGTTAATGTTTGAGTCTTTTCTGGCTAAAGGGTGTTTCTATATTTGTGCCTTTAAAAGTTTATCATAGAAAAGGAGGAAACAAACTGTAGGGCTGTGCAGCTCAGCATTGTCTCATGCAAACAAGAAATATTTGTTTACTTTTATTCAAACTCAGCTAAACTGATTATTCTGTACTTCTATGATGCTTTTCTAGTCTTCTAACTGAAATAGCTTTTACATGGCACGTCACATTGACCCATTCACTCCACATCCACACACTGATGGCAGAAGATTCTCTGTAAAGTGCCCAGCAGTACTGGCTAGTCCCATTCACACACTGCTAGGCAGGCTACTGGGAGCACCTCAGGGTGCACTGTTTCCCTCACATACACAATATCTGGGCCGTCATTTTTACATTTTTCTTTTCTTTTTTAAATAGTATAAAACCTCCACCCACAATAAATTAACTAGACGATCTCTCAGCTGGGTAATTGTCTCGTCAATCTTGCATCTGATAACCTGCAGTGCCTGACACATGCTCAGCAGGCTATCAAAGAGAGAGAGAGAGGTCCAGCAGTACATCTCTCCTGTTAATGCAATGATTTCAGTGTGATGTCTCATGTTAAATATGAACCTTCTCAAACCACAGTTTTAAAAGTTACATGCACCCAGTTGCGGACGATGGACTTCTGCACTCTCATACATTTAGATTGATGTAAAAGTCTTGTCCACACATGTATCACCTGTTGTGATAATTTAATGTCGAGTGAATCATTCTAAAATGCAAGTTGTGTTATTGGGTGCTTTTTTAAAGTGTACTGCTGATAAACAGTGTCAAAAGATCAGACACTTACAGGCAAGACAAAACAGCAGGGAGCCAAGACAACCAACTCTACCACTGAGCCACAGCCACCCCACCTACCTGCCAATACACCCAAATGTTTAACTTGTTATGTGAACATCAAAAACACTTTAACCACTTAACTTATCAGTGTTTAGTTTTTTTGGGACTCGATCTGAGCAGTCTGTCATACTGTCGCTCCAGCATGGCTGTGGATACAAGGATGCTATTTAAAAAAACAAGCTTGACTCAGGATCATCTAGTCTTATGACCCTGATTGCCGTCCTCTGCCTGCCCTGTATGAATGTGTTCCTGTTTCATTTAATAGACTGAGAAGAAGACATATCCCACTGGAAACGTGTGAACATGCAGGATTTGCTTACACATATCTGTTATCACAGCGTTCCATACTCTGAACTGTTCCCTGCACTCCATGAGGACAAAGCCCAAAACACAATCCTTTTCTGTTGATGTTAACTGAAAGTACTGTTTGACCTGGGAGTGACTCAGGCCAAGACCAGATGGCCTGCTAAATTAAAAATAAAAAGGAAAACCGAGTGAAAAAAAAGCACACATGGACTGAGAACAGCGAGCTCCGGGGGGATTCCCCCCGTCCATAGAGACAAGTGTTCAGCTGCAGCATTTAACTCAAACAAAATGTGAGCAAATTTCTACCCGTAAACCTGAAATTACATTTGCTAATTTTTAATTCCCAAGTCACTTCAACACTGCCAGACAAGTCTTTGAATCTTTGCACAGTCATGCGCTGAAGAAACACAGTGATGTGTACATATGGAGGAGGAAGAGAAGAAAAAAAAGGAATCAAAGAAAATATCTGGCAAAGAGATTTATATCTCTGGTGAAACGTTTCCACTGCTGCTCGAGCAGAAGCAGCAGTGAGTGTTTTTAACCTCACGTCTGACAGCACAGGAAAGGTGGCAGGGAGGGGGGGCGCCTGAAAATGGCTTACGCCTCTTGTTATCAGGCCTAAATAAATCAATAAAAAGCCCACTTAAGGGAGGCGAACATATTTCATTCTTCAGCTGTTACTGATAACGCTAGGCCGTTCGGCCTGCCTGGAGTTTTATATTTTAGAAGTCATGATGGTTCAATTTGTCCAGATATGCAGCTTGATGTGCTGCAGGTGTGGGGGTTTGATGTTTGAGGAGGATAAACCTGTGGTGTGAACCACATGAAAAAACTCTAAAGCCCCCCTGTGGTAATAGCAGATTAGTCGTACTGTTACTCTATTATTCATCAGGCAGCATTATTTAATCTGGTAACCATTAAACAAGAGTGTTAAACATGTTTTCAGTATTGCATAATGTTGTTATATTGAGACATCCTGCTGAAGAAAAGGTGGGAATTAAGGGAAAAGTAGCTTGAGTCATGCTACAGGTGTTTTCTTTTGCAGGATAAACAGATTCTCCCGTTTTATCCCACACCAAATATGTGTTGGACTCAAACTTGGCACTTGTTGAAAACATTTTTAGACTGACTGATATGCAATCTTTGTGCATTCATGACGGTGTCTCATTTTTCCCCCAAATACTTTTTTTCTCCAAAGTAGAAATGTTTGCACAGCCTCAATGCTTTTCTGGAAATTCATCAGAGTTATCGTCCATTCAGCCGCTTCAAGAGGAGGAAGTATTTATCGCATCAAAGGAATTTCAAAATAAATTGAGACGGACAAGGACACTTTCTGCCAAATACATGCATCAGGGACACATGTAAAAATAAACCACCATGTTGTTTTTTGCCCAGCCATAAATGATAATGTGCAGGGAAATTATTCACATGTTTGTGTTTATGGTGTCACTCTCTGGTGCACCTCAATGTGGTTACAAGCTGTGTGTATTTGTGCATGTGTGTGAGTTTATTTGTGTGCTGTCCATCCTGAATGTTTCCCATTTACATCTCCAGATTACACCCTGGAACAGGATGAGTCTTCATTTCTTCACATTTTTTTTATTTTTTCATTGATTGCAAGCCTCAGTTTTTGGGTCTGTCAAAATGTAATTGATAATCTAGTTTTATTGGAGTTGGAGTAAAACAGTTTGTAGTTATGAAATAAATAAAAACATTAGCCCTTTCTGTCTTTATAGTTCAAGGCAACACAGACAGTATATACTCCTGTGATGTAGGGCTGGGCATTTAATTGAAAATTTACCAAAACTGACATTCAGAACCTCTAACCAACGTAATCCTGCCAATGATGGTTACATTTTAATTTTATTTTAATGCATGCATCCATGTGCAGTCCCCTTAAAAACACACGTGTGGGGTGCTGGATTGGCCTAATGGTTAAAAGTCAGATGGCAGATGATGGTTTGGATTGGAAAAGCTAAGCACAGATATTTAAAATGTTATTATTTCTGCAAAACAACCGGGGTAAAATCACACGACAGCCATCAGGTGGGGGAGTTTTCCTGAGCTGTTCATGATGCACTTTTAAAGGCGAGTGTTTCTCATCAGAAGTAAAGTTTATCTCTGTGATACCACAGGCAAACACTACTATAGCTGACAAAACTGCTTTGCTAGCTGGAAGTCCTGGCTTGCTTGTGTCTCCCTGTTGCATCCAGAGCAATCATCCACTCTTAAGCCGTTGTATAATGTAAAAACAAGAACAACTTTAATCAAAAATTTCTTCTTAATTCCATTTTAAAAAACAATATACCAGACAGACACTGTAAAAAACATTTGACTCCAAACCAGTCTAGCTTCTACTGACTCCTCCCACTGTCTGTGCCACACACAAACCTATATCAGAATCAGAATCAGCTTTATTGGCCAGGTATGCTTGAACACACAAGGAATTTGACTTAGGTAAACTGTGCTCTCTTTGTACAAGGCATAAGAATAAGACATACAAAATAAAAATAAAACAATTTAATAAAAATAACATCAGCTATAAATACAAAAGAACAACAAATAGGCATGACTAATATGTACAGACTAAAATAATATGATAATAGTGCAGTGGTGAGTAGCAGAGGTAGTTTTTACATTTAAAAAAAAGTAGTTAAATAATAAAAAAAATAGAAATATGGAATTCTGCTTGGAGAATTGTTGCATTGTATATTTAAATGTATATACAGAGAGTATTGATCCAACAGGTATGACACTGTT
This sequence comes from Notolabrus celidotus, assembly GCF_009762535.1. NCBI lineage: Eukaryota > Metazoa > Chordata > Actinopteri > Labriformes > Labridae > Notolabrus > Notolabrus celidotus. Next base: position 31,413,910 of record NC_048279.1, read on the forward strand.
ATGGTTTAGTGTTCATCAGAGTGACAGCCTGGGGGAAGAAACTGTTCTTGTGGCGGGTTGTTTTGGTGCACGGTGATCTGTAGCGCCAAAACATATATATGAAAGAGACAGTGTGTTCTCATCAAAAAAGGAACTAAAATAGAATATAAAACAACCAAATCCAATTATAATTTGTACATGCTTTACCACTACAATTTTCAACTATACTTATGCTTAATAAATCTATAAGCAGTCATTAATAACCTGTAACATTACTTTGTCTCATACAACTATAGAGCTTCTTCTTCAACATAGCATTCATGGCGGAAAGTGGCAACCTAGCTAACGATGCATGTGTATGCTAACTTATGATTATGATATGGATCGTACAAAAGTGTTCTGACTCGTCATTGAGGGACAGATTGAAATAAAGAGCAAACAGCAGGGCTCATACTGCACAACACAAGAGTATGTTGTACGTGTGTAAGTGTGTTGTTGTATGCAGAGTCTTGGAGATGTGAATCAAAATCTGATCTGTTTTGAGAAACTGTAGATAGACTGAAGACATTCCCAAAAGAAAATCATTAGCACATTTTAATGGATTCATAATGAGAGCCTCAACTTTGATGTCATGTTTTATAAATACTGCAAGCAACATTTGTAGTGTCCTGAGTAATCGCCTCAACCTAACATACGAGCTGCAGGGTGTATTTTTGGTGTTATGAGTATGTGTGTATTTGTGTGTGCTCTGAATGTGTGTGTGAATGTGTGTAATGTAAAGGGGAATGTCCTCCTCAGTACACTGTAAATGACATGGTGTAGTTGTGTTAGGACACACTGTGGAGATACGAGAAACAAGATAACTGGAATATGGGAGTTGGGGGAGGCTGCCATGCTTCCCACAGCCCATGCCTGGCACAGCGGGGGGCTCCTGGATGGCACTGTCGCCCATATGGCCAATCACTCAAGCAGGGCCGAGGTGTTTTCAAAGGGACCCGGCAGCAACTTGAAGCGGGACTGTCTCCACAGGGGTCAGCGGCCGTCTGGGCAGGAGAGGCCAATCTCCTGCTGGCCTTTGAGAGACAGACGTATCAACTCTTGAGTTGTAGCCCCCTCTCTACACCCCCTCCCATACACACACCACCATCAGCCCTTTCCATGTATAGCACACAGGGCAGCCGGGCTCTGCTAATGGGCAGAGACCATGACCTTGAGAGCTGCACAAACAAACGAGGAGGGAGCTCGACACGAGACCGAGCAGACTAACCAGACTCTTATTTACGGCTTTGTTTGTAGTTTTTGACTTTTTTAAGGCATTTAGTCATAATGTAAGTAAACACTGTGTCAGACTGGCACTTAAAATATCCAGACACAAAAGTAAAGCACACGTAATGGGCTGAGATGAAAGCAACATAAGAAATATATGAATGCATACATTTAAATCAAATTTTCCTGATATTTTTTACATTAACTAACATAGAGATGGAGACATACAAAAACTAAACATAATAAAAACTCTGACCCATGGCTGACACTTTCATAGAGTGAGCTAAAATGGAAACAGGCCGATTAAATATCTTACACAGATACTTTGGGGGTTTTAGGAGCGTAATATGAGGTACCGCATGGATGTTGCAGTAGCTTAATATAACTTATAGCTTAAAAACATCTTAACTTCTCTCAGATTAGAGTCTTTAAAAACCTTAATTTCAGCTTCTGTTTGAAACACTTCATTTCAGCTATCATCTCTTTAAGCCCCTCCCCTGAAGCTCTCTGGAAGCCTCTTCCACTGTTGCCATAACAAAGCTGTAACCATTGAATTAATGGGTGTTTCTGAATTTAAAATGACATATTATGATATATTGCCAAACATTGAGACCTCAAATCTGACCCAGGAAGTTTGGAAAGGAATCAAAAATATCCTCAGCAACAAAGAGCGAAGTGTTATGTTTACAATGCCCTTTTAAGGGAATTCACCAACTTGTGATGTCACAAATTGAGCACATCTTATCTCCTCTTGCATAATTCCCATAGGATTTTCAAACAACCCGTTCAGAGCAGCCTGTAGTCTCATACTGGAATTACTACAACATGTGTTTACCCCTCAATTTGAAACTTTGACCTCATCTAATATTGACATCTAACATTTTAACTTAATATTTGTTTGTAAAATATGAAAAAAGCACAATACCACCTCTTTGAATGATGGTCAAAAATATTCAGTGGCATGTTTTTCACTGAAGTATTAAAAAATACAGTCAAACAAGTCAAATCAAACAAAACAAAAATATGTAAATAAATACAAAGCATGAACTTTTTATAAGTTATGATGTTACGAGGAGGGCATTAATAATATTTGAAACAGAGCAGTGGTATCTGAGGCATTTGTCAGGGTTGGGAAGGTCAAGAGATGAACCCCGTCGAGAATGCAGGGAGTGACTATAGATTCAATTTCTCAGTCTCAAGACGGCGTTTACGAGTCTGTGACATTAGCCACAGCGACAAAGTCTCACATCTGCACAGATTTTCAGCTGTTAGAGTCATTCACCGGGGCTGCAGACGTGAACGGGCGTCACCCTTCAGTTATCAGTGAACTGTAGAGGGCGGATTTACAACATAATCCTGGTATTTTAATAACAGTTTCTTGAATGCATAACTTTTAATAAACTTTGATGACTTCTTTTTAAAAAGACAAATTAATAAAAAGCTTTTGCAATTAAAACGTCAGGGGAAGCTAACGAGTAGTGTTTGTAAATCTCTGGCTCCCCCTGCTTATGAGATCTGATGGATTGATGGATCAGGATTCAGCAGACTTTTCTTTCCTTCTTCCAGAAATCAGTTCTTCTGACAGGAATCTAACCGTTTCCCAAGGCAGAAAACATAAACCAGGGTTTTACAAGGATAACACGGTTCATGGCAAATATGTCCTTTACTCAGATGTCTGGCTCTATACCACACATGGAATAAAAACCTGGTCTTATTTGACTGATTGCCAAACCTGGCTGAGCTCATTTTTTCTCCCTTTTTTTTCATTTAGTACACACAGTTAGCATTTTTAGCTTGATTCAATCTGCTCCAACGTTTACAGATTCAACAACTGAATGTTTAAAGGTAAAGTCTTTCAGCATACATCCGATACTACTGCAGCAAGAGTCGAGAGGAAAGGGATTTGGCTTGTGAATGTAGATACTTATAGAAACTTTTTATTGTGTTGGAACAACTTGAAGAGTGAGGTTACCACATTGGAGCACATATTTTAGGCTGAAAGGTATTCAGAGGACACATAGAAAGAAAAATAACAGACCAAGAGGAAAAATAAGGCTCAAGTTTAACATCAGAGGCTCAAAAAGTTGTTTTTTTATTTTAATCTTTGAGCTGAAGTGCACAATTTACACTCAGCAGTGGATTCGCTGCATGCTCACATAACACTCTTTATTATGGCCCTGGCTCAAGATGTCAATTTCTACTAAATATAAAAACTCTGCAGCTTAAGCAGGAAAAGTAAAAATTGATGAAAATTATTTATTCCATGTTAATCTTCTAAGTTTTGACATGGATCTGTGTTATCTCAGTGCAGCGGCTGACCCTGAGCTCTGAGTTTTCTCTGGAGAGCCTTAAGTGAAAACTGTCTCAGATTATTGTTTTGTATTTTGGGTTTTAGTTCCAACAAACAGGAGTAACAGGGGCAGGAGCAGAGTCTTTACTGCTATACATGTCTGTGGACTGCTGTTGTCAGCATTCCCCTTCTGCTCTCCTCTTTCAGCTGCCCAGTCGCTCAGCGCGCCCTCCTTTTGGGCTGATCATGAATCATGGAAATTGATTATGCTGTCACATCTCAAATCCCCCTGCCCAGGGCTTGACCGCTGAGTGTGTGACTGCAGGTCGGTCAAGCCTACTTAAGGGATGCACTGCTGGCTGCCCCGGAGAAGGGCCAGTCAGCCGGACTGCCCCCACGGGGTCACGCAGGCTCCTACCGTAGCGAATGAAAGAGGATCACTCACGTCGGCAGGGGGGAATGAAGATGTCCTGCTTAAAATACCAGAGTCCAGCCATCACTGCAGGGCCTGCTCCTCAAGGTTTCTACCCCTCCAGCTCCTCGTCACCACTTTCCTCATGTCATTCGTCTTTATCATTGCGCTATGTTAATGAATTCATCTCTGACTGCGAACCATTCCTCACTGACTTCTATTGAAATTCTTGGAGAAGTCTTGAGTAACATCAAGAGATGCCAGAAGACATCTCTGGGTTTTGAATATCTTGGCCTCATCACATGAAAGACGCAACAGAATGATGAATGGAGAGAAAATGCAGATGCTAATCCCCTCGAAATGAGGCGTACACTGAACTACAATTCCTAGAACTTAAATTTGCAAAACTGGTGCAGATTCAAAATCAATTTAATACTGCCTAAAAGAGGCACCTGTAAACCTCTGTTATATAGCTTTATAATGCAAAAAATATGCAAGCAATTTAGAAACACTGCAACAAATATAAAAAAAACCCTCTCTCAAAATCAAAGGTTTGCATCGTTAATATGGATCTGACTCGGTTTCCTCCAGGGGCTACTTCTCTGAGCAATGAGTAAAGCTATGCAGGACATTCAGTCATTCATAGAGGAAAGCTAAACGTCTTTTCAAGAGCCTTTTCTTCGTCTTAACCTCCAAGTCTTTGTACTTTATCATATCAACATCATTTTCAGCTGCTCCTGGCGCACCTTTGCCTTTAACCCAGAGTTTCCTACAGACTCCCCTTAATGATTTCTGCAGATTGTTGTTCTTTTTTATTGTGAAGATAAATCTGCTGTAACAAGCTGAAAACAGTCATAAATCTGGGCCGGGCTCGGGTTGCAATGAGACTTTTAAGGGTCAGTGTTGCTATGGCGACACATCAATCCTTCCAGAGGCCGAGGCGAGCGCTATAAAAGCGGTGAGTGTCTGTGACAGTGTTACTGTTGTTATTGTGGGCTCGCCATTAAAGCCTTTTTAAACGACACAGACTGAAGGGCCACTTAACATCTCTTAGGCATGTCCACGCTTCAGGCCTGTCTGTATTATTGTTGAATCAGCAAACCTCCAGTTCTGCTTGTTATTGTACTGAAACATTCCCACACAGACATTTACTTATGCAGGGGAGACTTTGTAGAGTATGTTCTTTGTTTTTCAGGAATGCCCCGTTTCACTCTCTTCATACTCGAACCTCTTGGAGCTGCCAAATTGCTCTCACTTCTTAAAGACATCAAACACTCTGCTGAGGAGCGTCTGAACAGAGCCTAAAAAGTAAAGGTTTGGGTGTCAAGTTTGTCCTAACTTGTGTGTCCTTTGTTCTTTTACTTAACGAATGAGATCCTGCTCGTCTTAAAAACAGCTGTGTGCGAATTTAAGTATGACTCCTGTAGACATTTAGATATTCATGTTGTAGGTTTTTCTAAGAAAGAGCCAACAAGAAAATACTAACAATACAAGATAGTTTGAAATCAGCTGAAGTTGCTTGTCTAAGCTCCCTACACAGGGGCGGAGTTTGCATCATCTCCCTAAGCATGCCTTGGTACTACAGCTTCCTCCCCCAATACAAAGTCAGAATGCAACCATAGACTGTATAAATAATGGACGCAGTATTCCCATCAGTTTCTGAAGCCCTGTTTTGAAGCCAATCGTCAGCAGGAGCCATATTGGAATTGCTGAACTTACACTCACTTTGTCAGAGCTAGTGTGAGGTAAAGAGGCAGGCTTTGAGCCTCCTAGCCAATGGCTACAGTGTTCCCGCCTGTCAATCAAGTCAGCTGTGCCTCTTATAATGGAAGACTCGAAATTTGAATATCTTCGAAAATGCTGCGTTATGAAAAATGTACAGTGTGTGCTGATCGAGAAATGAGCTATCCAGACTACACTTGTTTTTTTTGTACCAGGCTGTAAAAATGTTTATTTCTGCTGTAAAGATCGGCTTTTGAGAATGTATGTGTATGTGGTTTCCGGTACTTCAGGAGCCAGCCTCAAGTGGACACTCGAGGAACTGCAGTTTATAACACTTCTACATTGACTTCAATTATCACGGTTGGAAGATGCTGCTTGGTCTCAATACTTTTAGCTCCAGCGGGCGATGACCTCAAATGAGACATGGAGTAAAGACAATGATAAAGTAAACTTACAGACTTTTGTTGTGAACATGTAAATATTTCACCATAACATCAGGGAATTAAAACAGATTTGAGAATTAGTCATTCTTGTCGGGTAACTCTTAAATAGGAACAAGTTAACGCAATTTGCTATCATAACACAATCATAATCTTCCTTCTGTATGTTGAATGCAGAGTTGTACATAAAAACCACGTTAACTGTAAGCCAGCAGTCTTAATGTTTTCATCCTGCACAGCCTCTGAGACGAAGAACAATCCACTACACCCAAGAGTTGGAGGCAACATGAGCAAGGCTGCTACATGGTTTTGTTGAAACTCTGTGTTGCAGACTGGGGGATATCTGAAGTCCTTCAGTGATGTTAAAAGAGAAAAGAACTTTTCTTCTCATCACCACATCAGAAGTGCTGTTCTTGTTCTTCCCTAGCAAAGGGAAGGCATAACATACTCATCAGGTACAAGAGAAATGAATATAAAAGCAGACCTGAAGCCAGGGTTGTGAAAGAGTAAATTTTCCTGATTGCAGAATGTGGTAAAGGGACCTGTCATACTGTTAGTCATGCTCACTATGCTTTGTTTTCCACTGCCGCCACGTACGTTAAAGTGGAAAGCCCCTCGTCTCCTGGAGGTTGATGAGCAAGCTTCTTGCAATTGTGAAACAAATTGAAACAGTATTAAAATGTTGGCACCGGACACTTCAGAACTTATCATTAAATGTAAACCAGGTTTATGCATCTTCTAATATCTAGGTTGCGTTTTTCCAGTGAATTGATTAATTTGCTTTGCTTTTATTACTGAATTTAATTTGCCTTTGCAGACAGATGACCGTGCAAGATCAAAGAAAAACACTCCGTCATCACTTGGTCTGCAGCTCGTTGTTGCCTGAGCTTCCAGCGGCAGCATCCGTCCAATGGAGAGCACTCCCAACAAGGTGTCCCAGCAATGAGCCAGATCCTGTGCTGAAAGATGCATCTCACGCTCAAACTTCCCTTGTTCCCGAGCAAAGCACTCTCTTATTCATTTATCTTTGCAGGGACGGTTAGTTTTTTCCACCATATTAATGAATGCCAGTTGTTTCTATGCTTCACAATCAGGAACCTCATTTTTGGGTAGGGATGAATCAGACTCAGAAAGCCTTAGACAAGAAAATTATGTATCTTGGCTCATCAACGTTTTTTGTTGTTGTTGTCTCTGTATTCTTACTTACTGACTGTTTGGTAACAAATAAAGGTGTCTGTGTTCTGGCACTCATCACAATGTGTTTACAAGATGAGGCACGCAGTGGTCAGTGACATAAGAATCTCCTCTTGGAGTCAATCAAGGTTCACTTTTGCTGAAAAGGGGACTGTTATTCGTACGCAAAAACTGGCAGTAAGTAGCCTGTAATAAGATAATTTGTATGTTTACATGCTTTGTTTTTGGTACAAACAAGATGCATGCTATCTCTTGCGCAAAGAGGAATATATTAAGGGAGACAACAATGCCAGCTTCCTTCTATTTATTTAATTTATGCTAATCGACATCCGAGTAAAAGCCTGGCATGCAAACTGGAGCATGCGCAGAATGCCAAGGCCAGTTTGGGGCCAATTGAGAGAAAAACATGCAAGAGTAAATAGTCCATAGACACATAACCTAGGTATGTTAGTCCAACTTCAATGGGGCAAATGTGTCCATGTATTTGAAAAGTCCAATTTTAGTTAGACAAACGCAATGAAGACATTTTAAAAATCGTGTAAACGTAGCTATTGAAGCTTATGAGTTTGGTAACCCTAATCCTAATCAAAACCCTAACCCTAACCTTAACCCTAACCTTAACCCTAATCCTAACCCTAACCCTAATCCTAACCCTAACCCTAATCCTAATCCTAACCCTAATCCTAACCCCAACCCTAATCCTAACCCTAACCCTAACCCTAACCCTAATTCTAACCCCAACCCTAATCCTAACCCAAACCCCAATTCTAACCCCAATCATTACCCTAACCCTAACCCTAACCCTAACTCTAATCCTAATCCTAACCCTAACCCTAATCCTAATCCTAACCCTAATCCAAACCCTGATCACAACCCTAACCCTAACCCTAATCCCAACCCTAACCCTAACCCTAACTCCAACCCTAATCATAACCCTAACCCTAATCCTAACATTAATCTTAATCTTAACCCTAATCTTAACCCTAACCTTAATCTTAACCCTAACCCTAATCATAACCCTAACCCTAACCCTAACCCTAATCACAACCCTAACCCTAATCCTAGCCCTAATCCTAACCCTAATCCTAACCCTAACCCTAACATTAATCTTAACCCTAACCCTAATCATAACCCTAACCCTAACCCTAATCACAACCCTAACCCTAATCCTAGCCCTAATCCTAACCCTAATCCTAACCCTAACCCTAACATTAATCTTAACCCTAACCCTAATCATAACCCTAACCCTAACCCTAACCCTAATCACAACCCTAACCCTAATCCTAGCCCTAATCCTAACCCTAATCCTAACCCTAATCCTAACCTTAACCCTAACCATAACCCTAACCCTAATCCTAAACCTGGTTCTGTTTGCTCGAGTTGGTTCTGGATCTGTTTGCTAGACTTGGTTCTGGTTCTGGTTCTGTTTGCTTGAGTTAAGTTATGGTTTGGTTCTGGTTTGGTTCTGGTTTGGTTCTGGTTTGGTTTGGTTCAGATTCAGGTTCGGTCCAGGTTCGGTTCTGGTTCGGTCCAGGTTCGGTTCTGGTTCGGTCCAGGTTCTGGTTCGGTCCAGGTTCGGTTCAGGTTTGGTTCTGGTTCGGTTCTGGTTCGGTTCTGATTTGGTTCTAGTTCGGTTCTGGTTCGGTTAAGGTTCGGTTCTGGTTCGGTTCTGGATCAGGTTCTGTTTCAGGTTCGGTCTGGTTCTGGTTCGTTCTGGTTCGGTTTCTTTGAGTTTGGTTCTTGTTCCGTTTGGTTCTGGTTCTGTTTGCATGAGTTTGGTTCTGGTTCTGTTTGCTTAAGTTTAGTTCTGGCTCAACCCTTACCCTAACCCTAACCCTAACCTTAATCTTAGCCCTAACCCTAACCCTAATCACAACCCCAACCCTAACCCTAATCATAACCCTAATCATAACCCTAACCCTAACCCTTACCCTAATCCTAACCCAAACCCTAACCCTAATCACAACCCTAACCCTAACCCTAATCATAACCCTAACCCTAATCCTAACCCTAACCCTAATCCAAACCCTTATCACAACCCTAACCCTAACCCTAACCCCAACCCTAATCATAACTCTAATCCTAACCCTAATCATAACCCTAACCTCCATCATAACCCTAATCCTAAACCTGGTTCTGTTTGCTTAAGTTTGGTTCTGGTTCTCTTTGCTTGAGTTCAGTTCTGGTTCTGTTTGCTAGACTTGGTTCTTGTTCTGTTTGCTTGAGTTTGGTTCTGTTTCTGTTTGCTCAAGTTGGTTCTGGATCTGTTTGCTAGACTTGGTTCTGGTTCTGGTTCTGTTTGCTTGATTTCAGTTCTGGTTCGGTTCTGGTTCGGTTCTGGTTCAGTTCTGGTTCGGTTCTGGTTCGGTTCTGGTTCGGTTATAGTTTGGTTCGGTTCAGGTTCGGTCCAGGTTCGGTTCTGGTTCAGACCAGGTTCGGTTCGGGTTCGGTTGTGGTTCGGTTCTGGTTCGGTCCTAGTTTGGTTCTGGTTCGGTTAAGGTTCGGTTCTGGTTCGGTTCGGTTCAGGTTCTGGTTCAGGTTCGGTTCGGTCCGGTTCTGGTTCGGTTCTGGTTCAGTTTCTTTGAGTTTGGTTCTTGTTCCGTTAGATTGAGTTGGTTCTGGTTCTGTTTGCTTGAATTTGGTTCTGGTTCTGTTTGCTTAAGTTTAGTTCTGGCTCTAACCCTAACCCTAACCCTAACCCTAATCATAACCCTAATCATAACCCTAATCATAACCCTAACCCTAATTCTAACCCTAATCAAAACCCAAACCCTAATCCTAACCCTAACCCTAACCCCAACCCTAATCATAACCCTAACCCTAACCCTAATCACAACCCCAACCCTAACCCTAATCCTAACCCTAACCCTAACCCTTATCACAACCCCAACCCTAACCCTAATCATAACCCTAACCCTAACCCTAATCACAACCCCAACCCTAACCCTAATCATAACCCAAACCCTAATCCTAACCCTAACCTTAATCCTAACCCTAACCCCAACCCTAATCCTAATCCTAACCCTAACCCTAATCCTAACCCTAATCATAACCCAAACCCTAATCCTAACCCTAACCTTAATCCTAACCCTAACCCCAACCCTAATCCTAACCCTAACCCCAACCCTAATCCTAATCGTAACCCAAACCCTAACCCTAATCATACGTATCACTTGCATACTTTAAAACAGAGGGTCATTTCATTCCTTGTGGACTCAACATGACAGCATTTATACTTTTCAAGTAATTGATCTTAAACGCTTTCAGAAAATTAACAGTAGCAAGACTCATATATCCCTTCGAGACACCAAATGGTATCATAACAATGGTGTATATGCTGTTTTGTAATTACACAGCATAATTTTATAATTTATTACAAATTTAGTCAAATTATTTCACGGACCCCACGCTATGGTTCGCGGACCCCCAGGGGTCCCAGGACCCCACTTTGAGAACAACTGCCCTTGAACACCTGGCACAATTGTACCACAATAAGTACTCAAAAGAAATGTCAATGTCTCAAACAAACCTTATTCGATGAGAGCTGTGACTAAACATCCCTTTATGATGACCTGAGAATGAGGACAAACTATTATCACAACTACAGTACAATCAAGACATCTGTTGTATCTCTTTTCTTATTGCTCTATCCTCACCTTATATAACAAGACATGGTTACTATCTTTCCATCTCCCCCCCTAACCACACTCCCAGCCTGGCGTTCTTTTGCACTTTTGATGCATTGCTCTCGCTGATTAGAGACTATTGGTTTCAGGCTCAAGACATTTTCTGTCCACTCCCTGCAAAAACGTCCAACGAATTACACCACAAGCTGAACCCCTTTATTTTGCACATCAACGTTTCGGATCACGAGCAGCTAGCCACATCAAAATATGATTGCCTTTCAAATACTTTAACCCAATGATGGGCCTATCGTGAGGGAACCAACTCTTCCCGGAGTTTGTTGGAGCTGGAATAAACACGCAACTTAAACAGACTTCAAATCCCCCCATCAACAGCTCCATGCTTGATGACAGCTAAGCGAAATACTATTTCCCTGGTTTTAAGGAAAAGAAAGGAATCATGAATCAAAAATAGATGTCGCTTTGTGCTTTTCCAACAGACCATCTGTACAGGATCTGTTTTTATTTTTGCTCACTTCCAGTTTAGGATCGTCTTTCCTTAGAAGCTCATCACTGCCGCAAAGTGCCATGGGATATGTTGATTCATCAGATGGCTGCCAAGGCTGGTTATCACTCCAATCAAGCTTTCATCAATTACTTAGCTCTTTCCTTGCCATGCAGATCAAACGGCGCCACAATCCTCTGTTGACATGTCACTCAGGACCATGCTGTTTGCAACAGGAAGTAAGAAACCAGAGAGGAAGAATGAGAGAAGAAGCAGATTAATAGAAACCATTCAAAAATGCGATCATAAATTGTAATCATATGTGAAATGTCTTCGTCATCACCTTACTGAGGACACATGCACTATCTCCAGACACCCAAAATATGCACAGTATAGTTTAATTTATGTGCATTATATGCTTTAAATAATGCTTAATATTAAACCTCAACATCTAGTATTCTTATAACTACAAAGCAGAATTTAGAGGGTAACATTTTTTAATATCGATCACAAGGCTAGACTCCATTCCAAGTGTTTTAAGTAACTTTTACTGCACATTTTCAAGGCTGTTAAATCTACTTAGATCATATGCAAAACTCCTGATATTGTATGTCTGACACTGGATTCTTAGGGTGCTATCTGAGCCTCAATGCATCCACCAAAGCTTGACAAAAACCACACATTGGATCCTAGAGGCAGAAAAGAGTAATAATGTCCTGTAATTCCTGCAATCTGCCTCTAATCTGAGCTAATGAAATTGTCATCTGACACTGTGTTGTTGGAGCAGCGTGTGGGGAGGAGACAATCTGTAATTGCCTGCATGGAAATGGTTTCCCGAGAGTCATAACCGTCACGTAATGCTGTTATTGCCTGGAAGATGAGAAATGCGTTAAGCTATATTGTCATTTTCCGTCCAAAAAAAGATGTCTTTGTGAGCATGCAGATGTCCCCTGTCAGCTGCAGTGGAGGCTTCGTGCAGGAGGTAAATAAGCATAATGCAGTGCTGATTTGTTGTTTCATAAAAGAGGCATTAAAAAGGAATTTGGATCAGATTCTCAAGTGGACGTCTGTGTTGTTGATCTCATAACCATGATTGTTCATAAACAAGTGTTATACTATGGAAATGGTAGTCATAGTAGTATAATGGGTGTTGTACAAGTGTATGTGTCTAAAAGATGATCCAACCTCCATATTTATTAAACATCAAAAGTGTTCATTTAAAAAAAAGCTAACATCTGTTTGCAATTTTTCTAGGAATAAACAATATGGATTTTCATGAGCCAATATCAATAACCAATAGTAACTCACTCCTGATGGATGATACAGATCTTAGTGTTTCTGCACACCTGAGGTTAAGAAACACTAAGATTTTGTGAGCAATGATGCATATATTAATATTCTACACTATTAACCAGTACCTAAGTGAATGCCTTAAAATGTATGTCCCCAACTGCTGCCTGAGATCTTCCGGCAGGTCCCTCTTGGAACTCCCAAGGGCGAAGTTAAAAACCAGAGGCGACCAGGCCTTTGCAGTCAGGGCCCCGTCACTCTGGACTGACCTGCCAGAGGAGATCAGACAAGCCACATCCTCTTTTAAATCTCTTTTAAAAAACACACTTTTTTAAATGTGCTTTTATTTCTTAACTCATCACTGACCAAAGGCGACCAGGCCTTTGCAGTCAGGGCCCCGTCACTCTGGACTGACCTGCCAGAGGAGATCAGACAGGCCACATCCTCTTTTAAATCTCTTTTAAAAAACACACTTTTTTAAATGTGCTTTTATTTCTTAACTCATCACTGATGGTTTTATTATTAGGGGCCGAGCACTGACACGCAGTGGCGGCGAAGGCCCTATTGAAACCCTAGGGATTTTTTCTTTTTATTTGTTACGCCACTTCAAACGCATTTTTGGACCCCTGAACATGCATGAAAGCGCGGATATTTTTGCTCACTTATCAGGCCTGGTGAAATATGTACTAATTTATGGGTCTCACGCAAAAATTCGCAAAAATGTGCTCACTAGCGCCCCCTAAAGTTTTCAAAAACGCCTCCCCATAGAGGTCATTTTGAGCTACATGCATGAAAAGTAATGCACATATTTATGGCATCAGGACGCACAAAAAAGCCTCTCACACCCATATCCGAAACTCAACAAGAAGAGCGCCACCTAGCTTTGAAAATTCAAAATGGCGTCCAAATAAGGGTGCATACTTTCGCTATCTCCTCCTAGGGCTTTTCTCCGATTCAGTCCAAACCAAGGGCAACCTATAGTAGACACATTGACGATTAAAAATTATAAAAGGAATTCCGTTCAGACTAAAATTGTGGGCGTGGCACACTGTCAAGTTTGGAGGTTTTCTTGGCAATCTGCCAAAAACTTGGAACATTTGCACCACCCAAGGGTCACAGGCAGCATATACTCTCAGATCTTGCTTTCACATCATGTGGTGGCAAATATCAGGCGGTGGTTTACATGTTGCAGTGGCTGCAGGTGTGTGAGGGCCCGTTCATCGGCGCTTGCAGCTTTAATTGTTTTTACTTCACTCATTTTAGCTCTCCTTACCTTTGTCATGTGCTTTAGTGTTTTCACTCGCTACTCTGTAAACCACTTTGTAAACATGTTTTTAAAAGGTGCTACATAAATACATTTTATATTATATTATATATTATATTAACCACAATTTTAATTGAACTCAGTGTTTTTAACACACAAGAAAAGGTCAGGCTCTACAATAGTCACTCACTTGTCTTTTATTTTTTCATGTTAAAGTCTTCATCAAGCCACTGAGCCGTCAAACTGAGCATGCTCACTACACTAACGTCAGAAATCCATATACCCATGGCTGAACTTGCATCACCAATGTTATCGTGGATACTTGGACGCCATTAGCTGGTGTAATCCTTCATCTTCTACCTTTGAAAATAGTTGGGATCAAGTTCTGTAAAGTCTGTGATTAAGTCATTCATTGGGTTCAAATTAGCATTATTCCACCCACTGTTGTTTTAATTAACTTTTGTGCTAATACTAGCTGCGCCTTCTGCTGCTTTGTTTTCTTCAAACACATCTTTGATACAATGATGACTTTTCAGATGACTTAAAATATTCTTTCTGTTAAAACTTGATGACTTTTCCTCCTCTCCAATAACTTACAGTATACGTTTTGCAAGTTTCAATCATGTTATACTCTGAAACTGAAAAACTGAAACTGGTTACACCATTTTTACTCTACAGCTTTTTGTGGCTGCAGTTCTCCTTCTCAGCATGTAATGGTGGCTTGCGTTCCAACTTCCTGTGTCAGAATATGTGGGGTTGATTTTGTCAACAAAAATGTATCATTAAAATAATAATACATTCCTATCTTCAGCCAATTATTTATCAGACCAAATTATTTCATAGCTCCATTTTCTTTCTCTAACACTCCAAATTCTGAGAAGCCAGTTTATCAAACAAACTGCTTTAATGCCTCCAATTTAACAGATTCCCCAGATTAATTGATCAAAGGACAACAAAAAGAGGCAACATTTCTTTTTTGATGTGTCATTATTCTTTGAGTTTTCGCTGTTACAAAAGTCAGCCTTTGCTCTCCTAGCTATTAGCAAAGCTGGAAAAATACTCTTTATTGGTAAAGGATGTCTGCTTTCACTTCAGGCCCGTCCCACTGTGGAAGCTCAGAATTTATGTACCGCAGGGAGCGCGCTGGTGAACAGACGACTCACATGTGTCTTTGCAAAGCTTCCCTGCGGCCTCCTTTAAAGGCATTCTGAACTGATTTGGGGGGATATCGTAAAGCAAATGATAAATTTGTACCCCTGTCAAGTGAGGCTGTGTGCTGACGATTTGCTCCAGGAATCATGTAGGAATGCCATATATCCCGACTGATTGCTACTCCCCGCTCGCTGATGGCAAAGTACATTACATCATTAAAGGTATCGGAAGAAATAATGTTTGTCTTGCTATTGTTCTGACATGGAACAGCCTGTTTGATGTAATAAAGATGTATACGGAGAGACAGACACTGAACATGTGTCTCCCCACTTAAAACAAATACATATTCATCCTCTTCCTGCTTCACGTTAAAGCCTCTTCATCTTGCAAATGGTTTCTGGCAAATGCACATACCATTTCTGCCATGCTGCATTGGCCTGCTGTTGCTTTTATTGAAATACTTCTTTTGATTTCACCTCTCCTATGCATGTCTTTGATTTGGCTTTTGTTTGTGTCTAAGGCCAATGTTTTACCAATGGAAGGATATTTATAACCAGAAACTAATATTTTCCTCCCAAAACACAAGGATTTGACTTTTTAACAATATACATGACAATATGGAAGTTTTTCCATTCAGAAATATGTCATCACCCTGCAGCACCCTGAATCAATTAACTGTGTGAGCAGGCTGCAGGAGGAGTAAGTGGTATACCACCCTGGATCCCTTTGTATTTGGAAGAGATTAGCAGGATTTGTGCCGTGCTTTCAGTTTAGATGGCGTGAGAAATGTGGCTCGAAGGTTCAAGGGAGTAAAAGGGTCTGATGCCGCCGCCTTCTCGGCTGCCCCATCCCTGCTGCCTCAGGGGCGGCTGGTAATCCACCCTGGGCAGAGGCAATAAAACTCCAATTTCTACTGTACCTGCCAGCTGAGCGTCTTAGCTCGTTCGAAACACAGGGAGCATGAAATTCCCTAGGAGCCGTTTCAAAGCAGCAGCCCCCCGTCATTATGACATCAGAACCTTCTGAAGTCAACAAGCATGACGGCAGACTGGAGCGCTGCGTGGGTTCGCAGCCTTGAAGGGGGATCGGTCGCTATTAGAGGCTGTGTGGGTGGATAGCAAACAGAGGGCAAGAGGGGGAGAGAGGGATTACATCTATCACCATGTATATGTGCTTCCATCTAAAAGGCCTGCCTGCCATTCTCTGCCCCCAGCAAGTCCCCCAACTGTTATGATAGCCGAGACAGTAAAAAGGCTTTGGCGGTACCATAAACACAGCGTGATGTCGGGTATCAAATACTTAAGAGACGTGATGAAGACCTATAGAGAAGCCCAGAATGCTGGTAGAAATGTAAACATAGCAGTGGTGATAATTACAGCTGGTGCCAATGATCCATTTGTCATCTTTATAAACGACTCCGAAGTCATAAAGTAAAGCTGAAGGGCAAGGAAGTCAAAACGACAGAGTTTTAAGATTGATGTAAATGTGAACATTAAATTTAATGTAGTGGGCAGATGAAAGGATTGAGTAAGACATGGTTCATTTTGAATTCAGTGTTTAATGTCTCCACTCTGTAGCTTGGGTGGTGGAGGAAAGTCCCTTCAGTGGTCTGTTACAGACCAACAAGATATAAGAATTACTTTGTGAGCTAGAGGGGTTTTACTTCTGTTGAGCCATTGTGGAAATTGTTGCATGTCGTGTAAAACATTTACAGAGTCATTAAACAATACTATACATAAAGCTTATGACAATCTTTTTGTTAAGTCTTAACACAGTTGAGTATTCAGCTTTAACCGCAGTAAAAATGCATCCATGATCCTCTCCAGGTAGACTTCCAGCTGGTTGGTAACCTTTTATGGCACTGCTGCTAGCTGTTGCTCCCCTGATGCTGCCAGAGGTTGTGGCTCCTCTGGGGATGATGATTGTTGGGTGTGTCCTGATGGATGGTGGTCATCTTTTTCTGAGGTATTGTCTAATTTTTGCACTCCACCGGCCCTCTATGGAGTACAGTAAAGTCTTCCTCTTCAAACTGCAGGCAACACACCAGGTCACCTATCTCTTGGGAGTTTTTCATCTTCCAAGGGTTCACAGGTTTTGGTGGCTCCTGATTTTCTGTCTTGCAGGCTGCTTCCTCAACACATTCAGGTTCTTCCTTCTCATCTTGGATGCAGACCTGTGTTGCTTCAGACAGCTCTGGTTTAGTAGACGGCTCAGGTTGGACCACGTGGTCCCTCTCTGTGCCCTGGTTCTTGGACTCTGCAGAAATCCTTCTTATGCAGAGGAGTGCAGATACTTTGTTTCAGGCGAACACAAGGAATGTGTTTCTCTCCTTGTTGTGGCCTTTTTTGCCTTGCTCTTTCCTGTTTTCTCCATTTTGAAAATGTTCGCAGACTCAGGTTCATTGAGGACTGACCCCTCGGCTGAGCCCTGACTTTCTTGGCCACACCTCTCCAACCTGCACCAACAACAACAACCACATCCTTTTTTCAACCCTTTCCTTGGCCTTGTCTCCTCTCCATGTCTGTAAAGGCTGTCAGCCATGCAGACCATTGTTCTTCCAAATTTCATCCAAAAGCCAACAGGACTTGATTGAAGTTCCTGAAGTTCTTCTCTTTCTCTCACTTCTTCAGTATAAACGTGTTGTGTCTTGCAGAAAAACATTTTCACACATACTCTGAGTTTCATAGAATGTGTTGATGGAGGCAATCACTATGCATGGCAAACATTACAGTCCAGTTCAATTAAATTGTCCATTAGGAATGAACAGATCTGCTTTTGTAAGAGATCATCACTCAGTGTAATGAATCACTTGGGCTTTTATTAATCGGTGTGGTTTCCTGTTAATGTTACACACAGAAGATTATCTGAGACAGGGGACTCTGTTAGCTTGTTCACAGCTTTGTGTATACAGTATCAGTGTGTAGTTTCCCTAAGATAAACAACACCTGGGCGGGCTTCCAAAGTACAATACAAAGCATTTTTCTACTTTTCTATTTTTTGGCGCATATTAGATCATCATCCACAATCAATGATAGAGATAATCTCTTGCTTCTCTCTGCCTTGTGCCTTGACACATGCTCTGCAGGTCACCAGAGAAAGAAAGAGGTCCTATAGTACATCCCACTTGTTAATGCACTGGCTGAAGTGAGACAGATCATGTTAAATATGAACTTTGTTTTTTCTGCACAATCGTTGCTTAAGATTGTTGCAAAACACTTCAAGCAATGTCACCTTTTGTAGTAACCAGATATCGAGTTAAAGGATAGATAATAATGCATTGTAATGTAGAAAGGGTAATGTGTTACAATATATACAGACACCCTGCCTCCTCCACCAGGTTGCCTACAGTGTCATCCTGTGGAAAATACACTTACTGGGCCTGTTTACTTGAAAACATAATTTTGGACTTTACATTGGGATAAAGAACAAACTAGAGACGCATGTATGAAACCTATCAATATTTAATAAAGAATAAATCCCTAAATACCAAGGAAGACTGTAATGATTTGAACTTTTGTATGAAGTCCGTGCTGTAATAATGTGTTCAGTGTTTTATTTGATCTGTGAGTGAAAATGGAACATAATGTTAGCTTTTAAAGGAATGTGTTTCTTGACAAATACGATAATTTATTAGAGCTCTCATCAAAGCTGAGCGATCCATTTCTTCTGTGAGCCTGGCTGAGTAGACACACATGTTAATAATCCAAACTGTTTCCACAATTGTTTAAAAGGAAATATTGGAGACATTTAAAACCGGGATCTACTCTGGAGTGGAATGTGCTTTAATTGCCGTCTTTGGCAAAGGAAACAAGCCTGAGTATTTGATCTTGCCCAGTGTTGGCACCGTTTTAAGGAACACGCCTCCATTTCAAATATGGCCAGTCACTCTGTTCCTGCCAAATCAATGAAAGACAATAATTGTTGATGATAACAATGACTGAGCACGCTCGGCGCAGGGTCCAATCTGGCCAAATTCTGATCATTTCTGCGGCTTCCAGAACAACACGTAGCCCACATTAAGGAGCAGAATGAAATTCCTCATGATGGATGACTTTAGGAGGCCTCTGGACAGGACCGGCCATCCAACGCTGGGACGCCATCCCAAATCTCTGCATAATGCCTTCAGCTGGCTTGTCAGTCACCTGAGCACATTCTGCGTTTTAATCGAAGTGCCAGTAATGAGTCGGTCTAACATGAGCTGACAAATTGATTTGGATTCTCATCTGATGAGTCCGTCCATGAAACGGTCCCTCTGTTCACTGAGCCAAACGTTGTCACGGAACGAGATGAAATGAAGAAATGCAATAAGCAGAGATGCAATAAAGCTCCAGACAGAGCTTTGATCAATAGAGAACGTACAGAAAAATGACTGTGAGCTGTCTGATTTAAAGGGACAGATGATTTCATTCAGCTGCAGTCCAAAGAAAAACACAACACTGTATTTGGTTTACAACACAAAGTAACTGTGGATGCCCTGATTGCCTTCAACTTACATGTGTATGTAATGCAGCCTTATGCATATGTAATCATAGTCATGCTGCACACATGTTCTCCTACACACCCACACACACACACTGCAAACACAACACTTTAAAAAATGATGTTGTTTGAGAAGCTTTGGGACAAATGGTTGTGCGTTTTGTTTTGTTATTCTAAAGTTACAAATATGCATAATGATGTTAAATGATAAATGTATAACACTTGAAATTACCATGAGAAATAGAGTTGCTTAAAGCCCTCCAAAGACAATTAATTTCACTCTTGTTCTACTTCTTTGGCTGTGTGACCATGTCCGGACAAATCTTCCTGTGATTTTTTAAAAATTGCATGGAGCGTATCGGGCTCCCAAACTGTATTTCAGAGTCTGGGGAACCAGCGAGCGCAGCGAAAGGATTCACTTGGGAGGCATTTTCCTGTCACTTACACACAGACTCTTTATCAAATTGTGTCCGACAAACACATCTCACATTCTGCTGCTCCGTGCTCTCCAGACTCCCGGAGGAAATGTCTTGATGTCCTATCTGCCTGCCTGAATGATGATATCTAAATCTCAGAGCAGCTGCTGTGCCAAAAACAATGAGGAGAGTCAAGGGGAAGAGGATCAGGAGTAGTCAGAGACATGTTGGGACACTCTAGGGACTTTCACTAGGGCCTGTTCAGAGAGGAGGGACGAAATGAAAAAACTGGACCAAACTTTAAATGCTTACTGTACCTCAGCCTGAGTGGGCTGAGTGGGGTTAGGCTGAAAGGAATGTGTTTGGCCCTTTGGCTGTATAAGAAGAGGATATTAGCCATTGATTTGCACATAACTTTTTTTAAAGCCTTGAGTTTGGCATTTTGGCTCTTGAGCATCTTTAATTTTTGGACCCTGAGGTGACCATATTTGGACGACCGATGTCAGTTTTCAGGGTCGTACCAACACCAGTTATTAAGAGACCGATAACTGGTATTTGGAACAGATATGCATTTACAGTATAAATTAAAAACTTTCTGTCTAAAATTTGAATTTTGAATATGACAAGACTTTGTTAAAATGCTGTAAGTAAGTGTTCAATAAATCCAGAAACTTTCAACATCATATACAGGAGTTAACCAGTTATAGTATAGGTACCTCACACAGTCATGTGACATATAGCCAATCAGATCGTGTTGTGAGCAGTACATGAAATGATACAGTGCTGAGTAAGAACCATCCAAGAAGGAAAGTAACACCGACAGCAGAGCATACATTTTAATCAATTAGTTTTATCTGACTAAAGTAAAATAAAACAGCATTCCCCGCTGTGTGTTGTCCAAAGCCACTTTTCCACCCAGAAGTACACAGGATTTATAGTCCCAGGAACTAATTCTCAAGGGACTAGGAGGTTCCCCCACCCCACTGTTGGCTGCATTTCCACCAAGGTCTAAACATCTGTGGGCAAATCAGTCTGCTGTGGTTTGACAGAATCTTCTGAGTAGGCTTAAGTAATCAGAAATCTTTGTCGCTGCAATTGCCACCCTCAAAGTACTCCCTCTCTAGCAGGAACCGTTAAATAAAGTATCTGGGACTCAAAAGGTTCCTGCAGTAGAACCGCACTAAATACCTCACAAAGTCATGGTGTCTACGGGGAAAATTCCTGCTGGGGTAAAGCTGTATATTTTACTTTCAGTGGGACCTAAATTAATAATTTAATTCAACCTCAACTGAGAGTTAAGGTCCTTTATATAATCAAGATTATTTTTGCAACTAGTGCTGGCCGTAATAAGAATGCAGGGAGTAAAGAGTTTGGGTCCACTTTCTTTATGCATTTAATGATTTCCACTTCAATATTTAGAATGCTTCTACTAAAACAAACAAAAAAAATTGTTGAACATCGACCAAAGCTATGTTTTTATTTGCCCAATATGCCACTTTAAATTCTCTAGCTAACAAAATTGAAGCAGGCTTCTTTCTACCATTTGTTTGTTTATTTGCAAGGGACAGAGTTTCTTTGTTTCTATCCTGCAATAATTTTATAGAGTTATATAAATCCAAATTTCTTGTTAAAATGAAAAAAATAATTATTTTACAAGGTAAGTGAAACACCTTCATGTGCCATGTCAATAAATGTTTAAAAGTGTGTGTGCAGACTGCATGTGTGTGAATAAACATGCCTTATTGTGCAAGAGTTGGCACGCGACTAATCTCCAATAACTTTCCTGGTTCAGCCCTTCATGTCAAGTTGAAAGACGTTTCCTCTGCTTCTCCCTGCTGAGCGAGGTGAGGCGAAAAGTTCCCGAGCACCATTGGGAAGCTAATTAACAAGGCGGGTGTGAAGGAACTCCCGCTCTCGGTTGTTTTTACCCCCTGATGGGAAACACCCACTCAGTCAGTCGCTCTACCCCAGAGTGTGCCTTTTACTTACAGAGAGGAAGTGAGATGTGTTTTCCTTCACGCCGACTCTCCTCCGGCTCACTCTTCCCAGTGACTGTTCACACACTGAGTAAACCCCACAACATCTGTATGTAACACAAACATAGACCCATCTGCACACACACATGCACACACGCAGCAGCTTTTTGGATGCCATGCCTCACTTTCACACAAACACATGGATGGATTGATACATCAGCACATTTTTTAATTCATT